>NC_080422.1:19669647-20004424 GCF_029873635.1 Malania oleifera
CAAATTTTATCTTTGATGAATTTAGTCTTAGGCAATCCCTTTACTAAGTCTCCCTTAACTAGTTTAGATATTAAGTCCATGTTAGGGTGTCATAGTCTCCTATGCCAAACCTAACTAATTTCATTCATGGCAAAGAAGCATGTCACACTCTGTGAGGTTAAGTTATCAAAACTTGTGGTATATACGTTTTCATGATGCTCAGTAGTGAACAATATCTTATTATCAGTTTTGTGTTCAACAATGCATTTGTCATGTTCAAAAGACACTTTGTAATCTTTATCACACAGTTGACTTATACTCAATAAGTTGTGCTTTAAACCATCAACCAGTAAAACATCATCAATAATTAGTGATGAATCATTACCAACTTTACCTACACCTGTGATCGTTCCCTTAGCATTATCCCCAAAAGTAACAAATCCTCCATCCTTGGGTGTGATGGATGTGAACTTTGCTTTATCCCCAATCATGTGATGTGAACATTCGCTATCCATGTACCATCTGTCTTTTGAGGAGGATGATCTTAAGCATATATCCAAGACACAATCAGATAACTACTTTTGGTACCTAGATTTTCTTGGGTCCATGGGAGTTTGTATTAGATTCTCCTTTGACTTTCCAGACTTTCTTAATTTTAACATCTTTACTTTTGAAAGGATAGTCAAATTTGATGTGACCCAACCTCTTACATTTAAAACATGTAATATTTCTATGATAGTCCTTAGTTGGAACATATGATTTTGACTCTCTTAGAAAATATCCCATGTAAAGGTGTCTTCGTTCTGTGTTATCCTTTCCATTATAACCAAGACCTTCCTTTTCTAGGGAATTTCTTTGAATTCCAAGGAGTTTTCAAAATTATTTTGTGCTTCAGTAAATTTACAAATAATCTCATATTTATCTTTCAAATTCTTTTCTAACTCCTCAATTTTCAAATCCTTGTCTTTCATGAGAGATACAGGAGATTCATTTTGGCGTTCAACTAAACTTGAAAGCTCTTTGACTTTGTTTTTCAAATAAAAAATTTTCTTAGTTTTCTTCTCTAACATTTTAATAGTGTACAAATATTCTTGTTTCAGTTCATCATATGAAAGCAGGTCATTCTCATTTTCAGAATCACTAGAATAATAAGAAGATGATAAGAATGATGATTGTACCTCAAGATCATCATGTGCCATTAGACACAGGTTGGCAATCTCGTCATCACTGGATTCAGATTCTGAATAGCTTGTGTTGTGTGTATCCCAACCAATTTTTAGCACCTTCTTCTTTTCTTGGAGGCTTTCACTAGTTTGGGACACTCAGGCTTGATGTGTCCAACCTCTTTGCAGTTGTAGCATGTTGGTGGATCTTCCTTCTTTTTCTTTATGCTTGACTTTCCTCTTTTTGATTTTGAGTTTCAGAATTTTCTGTTGAACTTCTTATTCTTCTTCAAGAACTTTTCAAACTTCTTTGTTAGTAAGGCCATGTCATCTTCCGTATCATATCACTTTCTTCACTAGAGTTTTTTGACAATGCCTCAAGTGCTGTGGCTTTCTTTGCTTTGCATTGCTCATTCTTCCTCTTATTTATTACAAGCTCATAGGTGATGAGTGATTCAATAAGTTCGTCAACAGAGATCTCCTTAAGATTTCTCCTTTTTGCTATTGCTGTAACTTTCGCTTCCCAAACTGGAGGTAGTCCCCTGAGTATTTTCCTGATCAACTCATAATTAGGGTAAGTTTTTCCAAGTGCATTTAAAGAATTTGCGATGTGTGTGAATCTAATGTACATGGATTGAATAGATTCATTAGTAGTCATTTTAAATGCTTCATATTCACTGGTGAGCATGTCTATCCTACTATCTTTTACTTCCTTAGTGCCTTCATATGTAACTTCTAATTTTTCCCAAATTTCTTTAGCAGAATTACATGCCATTATCCTATTAAATTCATTTACATCTAGTGCACAGAAAAGTAAGTTCATTGCAGTAGCATTTATTTGTACCGATTTCTAGTCCTCTTCAGTATACTCATCTTTAGTTTTAGGCACATTTACCTTATCAATTACTTTCATGGGAACATGATTTCCCTTAGTGACTATTTTTCATACCTTCCAATCCACATTTAAAAGATATATGCTCATCCTACATTTCCAATAGGTATAATTTACACCACAGAAAATTGGTGATCTAGTGGATGAGTGTCCCTCACTGAATGGAGTTATACCGATGTGTGACATGTGATCTTTTTACAAATGAACTATTAAGGCTATCTAAACCCTCTCTGATACTAAATGTTGATTTAGGTGTAATTCCAAGAGGGGGGATGAATTGGGTATTTTTAAAATCTTTTAGATTATTTACCACTTAATCCCGATTTTTATATTTAACAAATTATATGCAAGAATTTTAGGTTGATTTAAATTTATTTTATCAATGAATTCTTTTTACCCAATTAAGTGCGTGTGAGGTTATTCGATATACACACATAAAATACGAGTAATGAAATGTAGTGCGGAAAATAAAAGGATAAGGGAAGAGAGAAGACAAATGCGATTTTACGAGATTCAGCCAACCCGGATGACGTCATCACCTTGAGCAACTCACTTAAGGATTCCACTATATCCCTGCTCGTTAAATTAGGACGGAGCTTCTCTTAAATCCGCTACTTACAAGAGATACAACTTCCTCCTAATCCACTGCTTATAAGAGATACAACTCTGTCCTCAAACTCGGTTCACAGCCCGAATTGTGATTACAAAATAATATCAAATCTATAAAACACTCAATGTTGCTTCTAACAAAGCTAGTGAGTACAATTGAAATTCTTAACATACAATCATATGATGAAATTGGAAGTTCAGTATGCATGTAACAATACACTCTTTAGATGAATGATATGCTCCAACACACAAATTCCCTTTTTATCAAAACTCCCAAGTAATGATATAATTAAAAGCTTTGGAGAAATTATGATTTGAGTTCAACTTCTTTAATGCACAAATATCAACCGTGATCTTATCAAAAGATTTATCTTGAATATTATAACGATCAAAATCAAGAAGTTTACTTCCAAATATTCAACCACAATGCAATCTTTGTAATATGCAAATATATATATGATATGTATTCCAAAGATCAAAAACCTAATGTAATATTTTTCAAAAAATATCCCTCAATAATATATCGTTATGAACACTAAGGATATTCAAACAAGTAGTTTTGTAATATTAAAAATATCAATTCTTTGAATAAAAACTCACTTGACTCATGAATATCTAATCAATGAAAAAAGCTTTTCTCAAGTGGTACTCTTGTCAAAATTATTTAATATATGCACACTCAAGATCAACCTCTTAACAAATATTCAAAATGGATTTCGCAATGACAAGCTCTTTGAAAAATAGATATCAATCAGCAAATCAGTTTAGATGAAGAAACTCTATGAAAATAACTATTAACGAGCAAATCGATTTACCAAACCTCAATACCAAAATGAAAGCATAATGATAGTTAGATGGCCTTTTGAAATTCGAGATAGTTTAGCTCAGATTCAGCTTTGAAATCCCAAGCAAAAGTTTCTACAGTATGTTCAAAGTTGTGCTAAACGTGTAATCAGCTCAATCGTATGCCAAAGGTTTTTTTTTTTTTTTCTCTTCTCTTCTTGTTCTTGTTGATCATGGATGGGGCACTGGGGTTTACATGTTGAATATATAGGTATCTTGCCCTTGGAATGAATCTTAACCGTTGGATCAAAAATTAGCTTGCGTGTTCTTTCATTAAAAATTAAAATTTTAAACTTTATCACAGGTTCAGACGACTAAGGTTAAAGGCTCAGACGACTGAAGTTCCTTAGAGTTTCAAAAAATTAACCTAGACACAAGTCAGACGACTGAAGTTGGGGTTCAGTCTTTTGAAGTTTTAGGTTCAAACGACTGAAGTCCGAGTTCAGTCTTCTGAGATGTTTCTGCCAGGTTCTGTGTTTCACCATAAATTCTTCAGATGACTGAACTTAATCTTCGGTCTTCTAAAGAAATTTTTCAGAAAACTGAGCTTAACTTCGTTCTTTTGAAGTTACAACTTCAGACGACTAAACATCGAGTTCGGTCTTCTGAAGTGACCAATTCCTGGATTTTTCTTTTTAGTTCAAAAAATTTGCTTTACTCTATTTCTTGGCTCTTTTATAAAAATATTTACTGAGATTTTGAAAATATATCTAACTCCATAGATATCCCCTAATGATGTTCATGAAATGCATGAGTCCTAAGGTCATTCTAGGGTATATGTTGAGCCTCAAATTAAATCATATGAATATGTAAATACATTAGTTCTAAATACCCATTCCCATGACGATCTTGAACTTGTCGCTTGCATCTTCATTCTTCAACTCTTTTTGTTCCATGAATTTTGCCAAGATGTGTAGATTTTACCAAGATGTGTATGCTTTAATCTTCATGGCTTCCATGACTTGTTATCTTTCCATGCATGCTAAATATTGTTTTTAATCGAAATCTTAATGCACAGATCAAATACCAAGTGATTTGTCATTATCAAAACCGGATTGGACTTAAAGAGTCAACAAAGGCCTTCACTATCCCTTACTGCACAAGTAAATCTTTCACTCTTCTTTGCCACAAATCGAAGTTTTCGGTTCCATCAAATTTGGCAACTTCAAATTTCGTAGATGAAGTGCCTGATGCCATAACAACAACGCTCTGATACCTATTTGTTGTGAATATGAACTCGAATTTGCACAGCGGAATATAAACGTAGAAATAATGAACAAGTAAATTACAAACACGTAGTATATCTGAAAGCAAAGTAACAACACGAAGATTTACGTGGTTTGGCAATGCCTACATCTACAGGAGCAATCAGAAAAGATTTTTACTATGAGAATGTCAAAGAACACAATACAATACAATACAATACAATGATCTTCCACACTCAGAATATACCCAGAATGGTATATTTATAAACCCTTTAGAGGTTTCCCTCCAAACACCCAACCATATTAACATTAATATTCAAATTTTGAAATCAGTTCACTGCCCCGAGCAAATTAGTTGACTAATTGGGTCAATCAGTTGACTAATTAGGTCAATGATTTTAAGATTTACAACTAAGGATAGCTTGAAAAGTTTAAAAATAAACATTTTTTTTTTCAAAATTTCTATATAAAAATTTTATATTTCAAAAAAGTAAACATTCAAAAAAAAGTATTGTGTTGTAGAATATGGCTTATATGTTGAGTGGAACATATGTACAAAGAGAAAACATGGTGAACAATAGATATACTGGTTTGCAGGACCAAACCGTCAATGGTTTTGTCAGATTCTAAAGAAACAATTGACTGTTATGCAGTATTACATCGAATGTTTGGTCTCAGCTTTAAACTGTCGATGATATGAATGAAATCATCGTCAGTTTTTCTTGATTACTCAGTGCTAGTTTTTAAATTTTGAATTGGGAAATTGTATAGTCGAACAAGAATTGAAACACGCGTTTGAACTTCAGAATAAAAACTCAAGACGATATCTTTCCTACTTAATTTAAGCACAAAATAAAAAAATAAACTCATTCAAACATAAATTCAACAATAGCCAAATTTCTAACGCATTTAAGAACTCAAACTAAAATCAAAATTTTAATAACTAAACGATAAACTTAAACATGAAAAAAAAATTTGATTTTAATTAAACTAACTTTAAATTAAATAAAACACAACAAGATTTAAATCCTAAAAGAAATAACTCAATCAAGTACTAATTCAAGTGATAATACTAATTAAGAAATAAAAGAACACAAATAAACCTTAATAATAACTTCCAAACACAATTTAAAAACTAAAACTTTAATTAAAATTTTACTAAAAAAATACAATTATTCAATTAATCAAACGTAATAACAAATAAAACTAAAAGAAGAGAGAAGAAATAAGAGAAAAAGGAAGAGAGAGAGAGAGAGAGAGAGAGAGCAAAGTTGTGTGTGGCTCGAGTTCAGTAGGAGAAGATGGCTCGGTTTCAGTAGGAGAAGGTGACTTGGGTTGGCCTTCCAGCAGACATACATTGCAAGTTGTAGGAATTTTCAGAGGGTGATATGGTTATGGTCCGTATTCATCCCGAGCAAATTCTTGTAGGAAAGGTAAGAAGGTTGAATGCTAAAAAGATGGGACCTTTTAAAATTTTAAAGAAAACTAGTTAAAATGCTTACATGCTTGATATTCCTATTGATTTTGGCATAAGCAATGTGTTGATCTTATAGGTAATACCCTGTTTTGATAATGACAAATACTCAGGTATTTAAAGTCTATTAAGTTTGTGTGCAAGTTTATATTAGCAAGGCTATTTGTTGGCATGTGAAGTCTTGGAGAATAAAGACTCAGATCTTTTATTTGTTGTAATTTAATTAAGTTTTATTCAGGTCTGTAATAATTAAAGCTCAATGGTCTGTAATAATTATTGCATTGCTTGCATGATAGGATAAATAAGCTCAAAGGCCTTAGACTGACCGTAGGACCCATAATTCTACATGAAAAGGTTCGCAATTGGCTTAGAATTAAGTATCATGTGATTAGGGACAATTTCATAAAAGGAATAAGACCAAAATACATAGTGTTGGCATGTTCGGTAGACCAAACTCCAATGCAAAGAGCTCTTCGGTCGACCAAACCTTCCCAAGGTCAATTGTTTGACCCTTCGGTTGACCGACCTTAAAGTGTGCTGCTCTTGGTCGACCGAACTTTCAAGTTCAAAAGGACTTGGTCGACTAAAGTATATGAAGTTCGGTCAACTGAACTAAGTTTGGTTGACCGAACTTTGGAGGGTTCATAATCGCCTTTGATTGGTCAACCATCTTCCCAGTTCAAATTCATCCTAGTCGACCAACTATGCACCCCGATCGACTGAACCATAAAAATGGTCGATCGACCCTCTCGGGTTGCTCGGATTTTTCTGAAGTTAAAACAGGGTTAATTTTCTTAAATGATTTTAAAAATAATTTAATAATACCCTATATATCCCCAACGGTTATAATTTTAACCTTCTCTATATATAGGGGTTCATATGCATGAATTAGAAACAAGATTAGCAATAATGATTAGCAATTTTTCTTTAAAATCTAAAAGTTCCATTTCTCATATTCAAGCTTCTTAGATTCATTCTTACTCATTCTTATTTCTAAAGTCACTTAGTAAGAGTGCTCTTATGTTCATCTCATTAAGCTTACACTCTCATCTACTTGTGTTGATTGAGTTTCATTTTATTTTGAGAGTAAGCATTAAGTTTTTCTAGGAGACTTCATAAATAAGTCTTCGGTAGGAAAACTTCTTTGGGCTTATGAGTTTTGCATAATCATTGCAATACTCAAGAGCTCGTATTGCATTTTGTTTGTAAAATAATTTTTTACAAACCATTTTCAAATATCTCTTATGCTTATTTTAAGAAAAATATTTTTGAGATATTTGCTTGTGTTGTGAAAGATCTTTGTTGCTGAATATTGTGATTGATATTATTGTATTGACATAAAGATCCTATCACTCACACTCTCACGGACTAATTACTATAATTGCATTATTTTTGAGAGTTGACATCAAAACTATATTGAGCTTATCATATCTTATCATTCGATAGTGTGTTGATTATTATTGGTACAAATCTTCTTGATTGAGAAACATTTAATTTTTACATGTCTTGTATTGAATATTGGTTGTATTCTAGGAGTGGCTTGAGGGGGTGGTAATCTAGCACGAAAGGATTGGTTATGAAGGTTAAGGTCAGCCATGTGCTAATTGACCTGATTGTATTTAGGTGCCACTCCACCCATTAAGTGAGCCTATAGTGTAATCCTTGTACTTCTGAGCCAAGGCGGGGATGTAGGCAGTTTCCCAAACCTTGATAATATTTATGGTGTCATCTCTATTTACTACTTTATCGTGCATGCTCAATTAAATCACTTGTGCAGTTTAATTTTCGCTGAATATATATATACTGATTTATTTTATACATACTAGTTTGATCTTAGGCTTGTGTAATACTGCTACTAGCGGATTGACCTAGGGGATTAATTTTTTAAAATACTAATTCACCCCCCTCTTGGGATTACAATAAAGTTAACACAATGTGTTTAATATTGAAAATCTAATCCCTTTTCTTAAAGCATCATCTTTTGTGGAGCCTTTGAATTCTAACCTTGCAAGTGATCCTACTCCATTATTCACTCCTTCTGAACTTGAAACCCTAAAGTTACCTTTGCCTCCACCTTTACCCAGACCAAAGAACCTTGATGAGATTGAAGAGATCTTGGATGATAAGACAACATTCATACGAGTAGGATCATTCCAAAAGTTCTTCGTCAAGTGGAGAGGCAAGTCACTTTTCGAGAGGACTTGGATTCTTAAAGAAGACCTCCTTCGTCTCAACCCAGAGTTGTATTCCTAGTACATCACTTCTTTTTCTTCAGAGAAAAATTCTTTCGGGCTCGAGAGAGACAATGGGGATCAACATGCCTTACCCATTTCCTACATTGCCTATAATCATCTTTATCCCAGTTGTTACCTCGTGAGAGGTGTGAATGACTGCTTGAACACGTTCCTATGGTTAAGTGTTGTTGAATCATCACCAAGTCCAAATCATTAAGCCTAATTAACTTCGATGACATAATGACTTTTTATTGCATATCTGGTAATTAATGGCATAAAGTGCCCCCCTTACAGGTGTGTCAAAAAAGATGTTTGATAAAAAATCACACACCTTTTGAAATGATAATGTGATTGAGGTGGGGATATTGTGGATTGGTTCTAAATGGATTCATTATGCTAGCCTTCGCTAAATGTGTAAGGATAAGGATAATGAGATAGTCATAAATGTTGTACAAATCATAGGAAGGGGAAAGAAAATGATAGCGATGATCAGAACTAGATTAGAAAAGATAAGGAGAGGGAAAGTGAAAAGATAGAGTTAGAGAAGTAGATGCAATAAAAAATAGAGATAGAGGGATAAAGTGGTGCATATATATGCCAAATCGATAGTTATTTGTCACATTGTGTGAATTGAGTTGAATGTGGTGAAGGTCCATCACAACTGAAACAAATTACATATTTATACACTCCTCAAATCACACTCAGAGTTAATTGTGCCCCTTAACGTACTCATGGTTACGACTCATAAATTAGGACCATTTCTAAGCATTAATGGTCAAATTATCATAGTAACTTTTATGCTTGATGATTTCTTACTTTGTAGCTGATAACTAGCAACTCTCATCTCATGACTAGGTGACCTTTGTTGCCTGGATTTGCAATTAATTGTTTAACTCGCATGGTGAGTGGATGCCTCTAGATGAATGGACAATCTTCCTTGGGATTCCTTAGATGGGTTGGCAATGAATTGTTTGCCTTGCATAGGCAACTGCGAGATGTTCGAGTGACACTCGTCACATGTGTCGCCTAGATGTCATGTCACTATAGTCTTATAGCGACGTTGAGCTATGTGATTCGCCTTTGTTTGCCATGTGCGTGGGTGATTGTCATAGTTTGGCAACAATTACCATATCTCAGGAGGTGTACAGAGACGACACAAACAATATCAAAGAGAAATTGACAAAACAATAAAAAAAATAAGAAATATTTTTATTCATGAATGAGATTTATTTTGATGATTTTTCATATCTAAGCTTATACTTTCAAGTTTCTTAAAAGAAGTCCTAAATACTATAATAGAACACCCTGCATTTTTTTCATTCAATATACATGAATAACTTTATCAATCGATTCAAACAATATCTCTTAAACTATCTTCTCAATCATCTCGTACAACATCTCATCAAAACATAAGCAATTGCTTTAGTCATTCTATATAAAATGTCATGACTTCTTGAACCATTGAATCAAACATCTCATAAGACACCAATATATTAAAGGCTTTCATGCCCACATATTTATTTTCTTCCTCCTTTTCAAAGTATTTCATATATTTTGTAATTATAATTATATAAACGTATGAGGTCTATATTTTAATGAAGGAGTATAGTCAAAAAGTTCTTTTAGGCTTACATAGAATGCTATAAATTAAGCAAATGTCATAGAAATATAGTATATATCTAGAGCAACAAAGGAAAGAAACATAATTTTAAATTTTAAAAGAAAGAAAATCAGGAAAAATTCACGTTAGGTAGATGTGTTTTAATATAAGTAATGTAGGATTGTTATATTCTCTTTTTATACCATCATCATTCGTAGACTATGATTACATAGGAGATTTATGAGTAGATATAAAAGTTGTTGGGGAGTCTAATTTTGTAATTGTCTAACTAATTAGTTATTGCACTTTAGGTTATATCTCAATTAAATCCTAATTCTTAAATGTAATAAGTTTCAAATTGGTCATGATCCAAAATTTATAATTAATTTCTATTATAATAGTAAAAATTAAATATAATAAAATGCGAGTCGTGCACTACATAATAATTTAGTAAATTGCAGAGAAGAATTTTCTATTTTCAAACTTTAAATCTACGTTTTAGAAATGTTTCGATTTGAATTTGTACTAATTTGAAAAAAGAAATATAATACAAAATTATATTAAATTTTTATATAAATTTACCTAAATCTAAAATTTTAAAATTCAAAATTCATACTCTCAAACACAGTATCAGTAACTTTAAGTGAATACAAAATTATAATTATCTCACATCCGCGCAAATTGCATGAAGCAGGTTTTAACACACAATGCACTGTATTTATGAATCAAATTTCCTTGTGCATTTAAAAAAAAAAATGTTCAATTTTCTAAATCAAGAGTCTTCAATGGGAGGAGGACATATTGTACTTATTATTTCTCTCTCTTGAATTTAAAATAAAATGATTAAATAATGCAATTAATTAACATGCCTCGATAGATGACTTTTGGAATTTGAATTTTTCACTCTAAAAAATTACTTTCGCGAGAACAGAGAGAGAGAGAGGGAAAAACAAAACACAAGAAGTAAAATTCAAATTTAATGCTTCACATTAAATTGTGTGCGCTGAGAATCAATCAACTAAAATAAATGTAGAATATTAAAAAATTTTATAACCAAGAACTACCTGTATTTACATAAAACGCAAAATAAAAAATCTTGAGAGAGGATTAAAAGAAGTAAAAACAAACACAAGGAAAATGGGTGAGGGGTTGAGGTGCTAACAAAGCGAACAGTGGTCTGCCTATTTTTACACTTTGTATTGGAAAATTGAAGGAAGGACTAAGGGCACAGCTATTTTTTTACAAAGACGAAGAAATATTGCGTACATCAATGCACATGGAAGAGATGGGTACGTTGCTGCAATGCCGAACTCATGACCCTTGATCTTGGGGCCTGGTGGGGTCCGAGAGTTTGCGAAGGATGATGGGTGCGCCGTATTGTGGCTGAAGGAGCATTAGGACTGTTGGTGCGTGTTGATAGCTTGGTGCGAGATCGAAGGAGAAGCGCCGCAAAATCATGGCCATTGCTAACTTTGCCTGCAAAATCGCGAGGTTCTGCCCGATGCATCTACGGGCCCCAAGCCCGAATGGCAAGAATGCGGTTGGATGCTTTGCAGCTCGACCCACGCCTTGGGCAAATCGGGTCGGGTTGAACTCATTTGCATCTTGGCCCCAAAGTGTTGTGTCGTGATGTATGGCCAGGATTGGTATGAGCAGCTCGGTCCCTTGAGGGATCTTGCATCCTCCCAGTTGCACATCGACTTTGGGCCGTCTGATTGTTGCGACGGCAGGAGGGTATAATCGAAGTGACTCATTCAGGATCATACCCAGCTGCAAAATGGATTTTACAAAAATAACATGAGATAATTTCTCTAATTACTAAAGTACCCTTATGGAGGTTCCCATTGGACAAAATAAATTAGCAAAATTGATCGTTACTGGATTAAGAATTTAATATTAATAAATAGTTTGTTTTTGAGAAGACAAAAATGCCACTGTTGATAAGACGCAAAAGGAGGGAGGGTAGTTATGGTCAACTCACCGTTCGGAGCTTGGCCACATCATCTTTAGTTGGGAGATCACGTGTCCCACACACTCGCAGGACTTCGTCACGTGCCAAATGCTGCCAGTGAGGATGCATCGCGAGGAGAATGGTCGCCCACGTCAGCAAATTCGACGTCGTATGTTTGCCGGCGAAGAAAAATCCCTTGCACTCCTCCACAATGTCGTTGACGGAAATCATGGACGATGCCTTCTCCGCCTCCGTTCCCTTATTCTCCGTCTCTCTCAGATTTGCTCTTATCATCAGCTCCAACAAATCCTTCGGCCACGCTTCCGCCACGTCACTCTCCCCTTTCCCTGAACTGATCTCCCTCCTCCTGTCTATCAGCTCCACCAATGACTTCCGTATTTCTTTGTCCAATTTCCAAGACCTCCGGTTCTTCTTTGTTGGCAAATATCTGCACCACAATCATTATTAGAATGAAACATATCGATTTGACATTGGAAGAAATAAGTATCACAGACTTATATATATATATAGGTCTATTTTTTCAAAATTTTATTTTTTACTGAATTAATGAATGCATAAAATTGTTCCTAGCTCATAATCTTTTGTGTACTTACAATGCACATATAAAATATTTTTTCCTTTCTTTCTGTATCCAAGAATTAATTGTCAATTATTAGGCTTATTCGTAAGAAGATAAAATTTATTTGGATCATCACCTAATAACTTAAACTCTTAAGTTAAATAAGTAATATTTTTATTTTAATAACAAATTAAGATCATTAACTTGAAGGGATCTAACTTCTCTAAATATACTTGGCATGTTCCATTCTTATAACTAAATTTTAGTATAAAATACAAAACTTAATTATCAGATTCGATAATTAATTCATATTTTTCATATTAAATAATAAAATGAATTCAATTTTTCCTTTGTTTTTATGGGCATTGCGCAATATAATATACCTGTAACCAGGGATGAAGACTTTTTGGAAGGACTCGGTGGCGAAAACCATTTGCTGTGCTTGTAATCTGAAAATCGCCCTCCCGTCTTCGTAGCTGCTTCCGAAAGCAGTTCGCGTGACCACTTCTTCGGTCAAAGTCTGGAAAGAGTCGGAAACATCGATTTCCGGCTTGCCGGAATCCGCCATTGCCGACCACTTCCCCAGCATTTCGTTCACGCTTCTGGCCATCACCGGTATCATTAACTACACATGTGCAAAAGCCAGAATTAATTAGCTCATATGCAAATTGTACCTTTCTTTTTTGGGTTTAGTTTTCAATTTTGAACTTACATTGAGGTTTTCCATGTGAAATGTTGGAGAGATGATCTTTCTGTGATAAGCCCATTTTTCCCCTTTGAGATTTATCAAGCCGTCACCTTCAAGCTTCCTCACCAGTGGGTGCGCTTCATACTTTTCATAATACTCAGAAGTGAAGATTTCTCGAATCAGGACTGGATCTGCCACCGTCAGCCGAGGAGTCGGTCCAAACCATATAAGAAAGTTAGCACCTGCAACATTCAAAACACACGCATAATATTATTCCTTATTACTTATTCCATTTAACCCAAAAAAAAAATCAAAACCCAAATCCTAAAAACAGTCGTAAGCCCGAATCTCGAACCATCCCGTTTAACTAGAAATTAACTTAAAATTAAGAAACGGATGACAGAATTAATTACCATAGATTTTCTTCCAGTGGTGGTAGAAGGAGAGAGCTCTGGGGAGAATGTTGTGGGAGAAGAGAGGCATGGGCTGAGAGGAGGCCTTCAGCATCAACCCCACAAGCTCCTTCATGTTCCCTACAAAGAAATGGTAGGGCGGTCCCTTGATTCCCTGCTTCGCGAAGTGCTTCTCAATTCTTCTGGGTCTCCACCATAGATGAACCAGAGCTTTCAGCGCAAACAACAGAAGCAGAAAGGAGACAAGAAGGTGCAGAGTCGTCCTGCAGTAAAAGTGCTGCTGCAATATTTCCATGCTGCCTACAGCTTCTCTCCTAACAGTTTTTAATTCTATGGGGGGCAAAAGAAAAGAAAAAGACAGAGAAAAATGAGCTGAGGAAGGAACAAACTGTTTTGCTTTTTATCCGAACTTTGGTGTGGGTATGGGATGGTATGGAAAGCGGGGTACGTCTTTCTGTTTATTATATAGGAGGGGGAGAGGGTTCACGAGGCCGGGGCCGTAGGGGCCGCCATTGGTGTTTTAATTTTTAAGGGTCAACTAGTGAGGTGGTTTTTGTAAATTTTAATCATTCAAAGACAATATTAAGATGGACACCACACAATATATATTAGTAAATTTCAATCATTTAAAGATAATTCGTGAATTTGTTGTTATTTATTATCTCACTAAAACCCTTTGACACGAAACTCTTGTGCATCTATTAAAGAAAGTCGATTATATGTGAAGACTTTAATTAAGTAGTGTTTAGTAAGAATTTTCGGAAAAATCTCAACACTTAAAATTTTAAAACTTTATATTTGAGGCATTAGAGCATGGAGTATGAGATAGGAAATTCACTACTTACCATTGTGCAAAATAAGTACAATGGGCCTCCAATATTTCCTCCTCTCCTTGTCCGCCTCCTTCTTGGTGTAAGCTAGTCTTCTAATCTTAGTTTTAATGTCATGGAATTCTTTAATTTCACTATATGCAAATTCTTTAATTTCACTATATATGCATATAGTGGAATTAACTAGCCCCCTTCTTGGTGTACCAATAAATATTATTGTACAAGATATTTTTCAGGCTGAAATGACTAGTCTTTTGATCTTAATTTTAATGTCATAAAATTCTTTAATTCCACTATATATATATATATATATATATATATATATATATATATTCTAATTGGCTTTTTTGAGCATTAATTTTGAATTTTGAATTTTGAATTTGAAGTATGACTTGTAATTTAATTTAATTAATAGCAGTATATAACATAAGATCAGGACTAGACCATAAGGTCATTGAGCATTTTGCCTACGGCCCCAAACATATTGGGGCCCCAAAAATTTTTTTTTTTTATTGTTAACATTATTTATGATGACATCTCTTCTCATACTCTTTTCTCTCACTGACGATTGACTTTCCCACTATCTCAAAAGTAAATGAATTTGTATTTTGAAAAGTAAAGTAAATGCAATTTAATTCTTTCTTTTTCAAGTTCTAATGTCTCATGACCGTTTGATACAACTCTTGAAAGTTGAAATTGGCTACATTTATTATGTCTTTAAATAATCTATTGACAATTACACTACACGTAGCTCCCTCACACGGTCTTAGGCGTTCTCTCTCAGTCATTCTCGTCTCTAACTCTCTATTACTCTCATCTCTTTCTCTTTGTCTCTCTCACGCTCTGTGATATTTTCTTTGCACTTCAACATTTTTGATTCTCCAATTTTCTGTGATTTTGCATCTCAAAAAATTAGAAAAATTAATTAAAAAAAAAAAAATTAAACTAAATATAAATAGGTTCTTATTAAAACATTCGCCTAAGGCCTCATATTGTGAAGAACCGACCCTACATAAGATTATATTGCATTGCTATTCTTGTGTTAGTTCAAGACTATAACTTATTTAATGGGCTAATAAAACCCAAATGCAAGTTATTTAATGCTTTCCGATCAAATAACTCCTAATTGATGTCAAATTTATCACATGACTCATGCGAGGTATTGTTCTTTTTAACTTGTAAAGGTCACGGTTTTTCCTTTGAAACATGGTTTACATGGATGGAAGAAGCCAAATCTTGTGATTATGGGTTTTCTACTACTCTCAGCTTCGATTGGAGTTGAGGTAAATCAGCACACCAAACTTTAACATGCTCCTTGACTCCTTTTATTTTAACAATATTCAAAATTGAGCTTGAACTTGCCCATCAATTAAGCCAGTCGAATTTTCTCTTTTTCACGCTTGGCTCATTTATTAAATGATCCTAAATGAATCTTATTCAAAATTTCACCATTTATTAATGAATTTTAATATTAGTTAAACTTGAAATTCTGCATTAATTTTCAAAGAAACATTTTGTGATTCACATGCAACCATACAAGTAGCGTTTTAATTTTTTTAATCCTCTTATATTTTTAAATGTTGAAATGATAAATCAAATCAAATATATGATTAGGAATGACTCGAGAGGCTACTCTTAATGCATACTTGTTATATTGTAACATCAATCTAAACCATAAATGATGACAATTACTGATCATGAAAGTTGTTTAATAACTCATGGGATTTATTGTTTGCTTTTTCTTGTGTTAGTCTAATTGTATGTTTGGTACCAAAGAATGGAGTGGAGTCGACGAAATGGAATTGAATTTGTCCCTTAATTTTTTGAATTTTTTCATTCAAAATTTTATTTTACTTTTTTCAATCTGCATTTCATTTTGCGAACCAAACGTGTGTCAAATGTTTATAAAAGGAATGAGTTTTTTCATCATACTAAGTTCAAATGAGAAAATATGTAAAATGAAATTTTATTTTAAAGGCATTTCTCAATTTAGTGGCACTATGCCAAATAATTTACTTATAAAAAAATAATATACTATTTTTATCCAAAGAGTACATATTTTTGCCATTGAAAATAATCAATTAATTAGCTTATTTCTAGCTGACATATAATTTGTGAACAACATTTAAGGGATGATTACTAATTAAGCAATATGTACAATGAAAATTAAAGAAAAGAATAATCATAGTTAATGACAGAATAGCATGAGGTGTCTATGTGATCTACTTAAATATATTACATAAAGATATGTGAGAGTTGATCATCCATGCCCCATTATTTTAAAAATATAATTGGAAATATAATTTGTATAATATATGGAATGAGCTAATCCACACGTTGACCCTAATCTAATTAATTAGGGAGGTGATTACTTAAGAATGGGAGGATTTGTTCATTATTAGTTGTATGGATGATAGATTACAAAATTCATTGTAGGGTTATTAAGTATTTTTTCCTTTTTTTTTTTTCAAAAAAAAATTCTTTTTTTTTTCATTTTGGAAGGGGATGATTGTTTGCTTAGGCTATAGCCTATCATAAGAAATGTTTTTATGGAACATATTTTCA
Organism: Malania oleifera; assembly: GCF_029873635.1. NCBI lineage: Eukaryota > Viridiplantae > Streptophyta > Magnoliopsida > Santalales > Ximeniaceae > Malania > Malania oleifera. The sequence goes on from NC_080422.1 coordinate 19,686,674, forward strand.
GAGACACGTGGCATTTATCAACTCAATTATTTGACTTCATAAACTTTGGAACATAATTTAATAAACTTGGGTCCTTCATTATAAAATCCATTTTTGAAAATAAAGTTGATAAAATTATTAATTGAAACAAGCATGCATATTGGTTGGAGAGAGAGAGAGAGAGAGAGAGAGAGAGAGAGAGAGAGAGAGAGAGGGGGGGGGGGGGGGGGAGGGAGGGAGTTCCAATGGTTATGTTTCCTAGCTATAGCATATATCAATGTTCCATAGAGATGATTTTTGGGTGTGTGAGAAAAGGAGGGCACAAGAAAACTTGGTGTTTTGGAAGGTTGCTCTTAGAGCTTTTGCACATGGGAACAAGGCTGTCTAATTTTTATAGCTTCTCTTTTTCCCCTTTCTTTGTATTGGGAGATATGCTTTGGTTGTGCCAACCACAGGTGCCCCACGGAAGGGTCATGTGTACCTCTTCCCTCATCCTGTCCTAATACTCCCAAGACATCTTGGGGCCATTTTCTTCCCAACGGTCCTCCGGCCGGCCGGCGGGGGCCGGGTTATCTCTATTAGGGTTAATTTTGAGATCATTTTGGATGCCCCCTTTTGAATGACACTGAGATAGGTAAACTACCCAGTTGATCCATTTGTATTAAAATTATGAACTGTTGAAATGGCAATGTTATTACAAAATTAAAGAGGGGAGCTGTATAGGTGGGTGTGGTCCAATTAAATGAGGCACTGGGCTTTAATTGTGCACTGTAGGGACTAGGGGATGAAAAATATGTATCTAAAAAAAGAAGACAAAGTCACGTGGGGGACAGAAGCATGAAATTTCAAAGGGGGGAAACCCTAAAATTTCCCTCCTTTCATCTGCATACTCATGTATGCAATTAGGGTTTAGCTAGGGTTTAAGTTTAAAGTTAAAACCCGGTGCATGGGTAGCATGGTAATTACAAAATAGCCCCATGCATCCAAGTCAAGGCGTATCTAATAAAGTCAGTAAAATCGTCAAGTTGACCTCAAGAGGAGTCTGACCAATCAAATGCCTCCTCCTGTCGGTTTCCCTTATGATTTGCTGCATGGCACAATTGGAATTACAACATGAATAAGGAGCTTTGTCCTTTCTTATTTTTATTTATTTATTTTTTTTGAAGAAGGTTTGTCTAAATAATAATAATAATTAATTAATTAATAAATAAATAATAGACTGTAAATCTTGAATTGGATTAATACCTAGGTAGCTAGCTAAGCGAAGTTGTGTTAAAAAAATACCCTACATCCCAGCAAGACTGTTTTTCAACAGTAATCTTAATTTAAAAATTGTGTCATCTTTGATAAGTTGCAGATAATATTCAAATCGAGAAAAAAAAAAAGAAAAGAAAAGAAAAGGAGACAAAATAGAAGATCCGATCTCCGAATAGCAAGTCGGTGTTCAAAAAATAGACCAATTGAATAAGTCCAACGGGAAAGCTAGAAATTAAGTTAGTCATGAAAATTAGTTTTGATTGGACTTTTAAAAAAAAATGAAATAGAATTTTTGGGTGATTTTTTTTGGATATATTAATTCTCTTTGTTTTATTTTTCTTTAAATTAAATGGTGTCAGTGGAGCTGCCGACCAATTGCACTTTTGGGGGTAGGATAAGGATATAGTTTGTCATATTATGAAAGATAGGTATGAGATATGTGTATTATTCAAAACTACGTATATGATAAATGGAAAATTTGAATTGCGTAGAAATTTTCGATTTGGAGTTTAAATTAATGAGCTCAAAGAAAATTAAAATTTTTATATATATTGGTTAAAAGTTGATAGAAAAATTCAAACTAATACGGACAGAGTTCACCTAATCAACTACGTTTGCAATGTAACTTTTTGAAGGATAAAATTAAATTGGGAGATTTATGAGCGAAAACATCAAATAAAAATAATATTAATTGTTAAAACCTATCTCTCGTAACTTGTGTATGTTGTTATTTGTCTTGGTTCGTGAGTCTCGGGATTTTGCTGATAAAGAGTGTCATGAAGATGTCATGCATGGATGCATGCATCAGGAGCATTGAGCTTTTATTTCTTTTTTTCTAACTACGTATTTGATTCAATGAATGGAATCAGATAGAATGAAATACAATTTAAAACTTGATTTTATTTTATTTTTATTTAAATTTTTATTTCATTTTCCCTTTCGTAAACATGAAGTTAGGACAGTAGGCTTCGCTTGTTGAGGTAGAATTTTTGTTTTGTTTTGTTTATTTTTTGATGATGTGGAAACTCCAACCAGCTATGAGTTCTTTGAACCCCCTGGTGCAACCCCAAACTCATGGCGGTAAAATATTGCCACTCCCATCGATGCACCCCTGGTAATTCACTGACGTAATGTCTCGGAGGGCAATCGAATCCATGATCTTAGGGTTTCCAAAGTTACAAGTTCGCCCTTACCAGCCCTTACCACCTAAATAGCTGGCCCGGCTGGGCGTTGAGGTAGAGCTTCTGATGGCGGCCCCTGCACTGATAAAGACCAGTCTCCTGTCATAAAACCTCCTGATTCCCCAAACGCCGGCAGCCTCAACAGCCTTGGTCTGCAGCCATACATAGCATTCTTAAATGTGCATGGTATGGCTGCATGGGTTCCGTAATGGATTAAACATGCAATAATTTTGAGAAGTGAAAATATTTATTTGTTCATTTATTTATGAAAATTTGTTCTATGATGTGCTCAGTCAAATAGGGTTCAATTTAATTTTTTAAAAGAGATATAAAAATGAATGAACATCTCCTCATTAAAACTATTTTTCACCGACGAATGGTTCCCCAATAAGCTTATTTATTTCATGTTCAGTCATGGAGAATAAATTCATTTCTCATTTTAATTCTTTTAATGCAACATTGAACAACTTTGATGGATACATATATATATATATATATATATATATATGTATATAAAAAATAAGTAGCTGGTAGAGATTAATATTATTAAAGGGATCAGAAAGACATACAGTAGGAAAATGGGGGAGGCATTATGCCTATATGACTCCCAAACAAAGCCCATCCCCAGCATTATTGTGAGTATTGCCTCGTTCAACATTCTCCTCAAATTCATCCTGCAATTTAGGGTTTCAAAACCATGCATGCTGCAGACTGCATATGCTTTATTTTATTTTATTTGAAGAGGAACGGCTGTCCTTTATAGCTATGCTGGCCGTACGTACACCCCATAAAAAGCTCCAAAGATTCAAGGAAAACTAATTACCTTAATAATATATTATTATTAACTATTGCTAAATAGTAATGTTAATATTATTTTGGGTTACGTTGGAAAAGGTAAAGACGTGTGATTAAATTAAACCTGGTGAAATGATAAATGTCCACTTTATTTTTTGTCCTTTCAGTTGATATCCCAAATAATATAAATGAAGATGCATTGAAGGTCCAAGGTTTGGATTCGAAATCATCATGTTAATTATAGTTTTTAGGATCATTTAGCGGCTATCACCAAAAGTAAACGCCAAGTACAAATATGAAGCCAAGCATAGTCTGCAGTTTTATTTTTGAAGCATGATTTTGAAGCGGCTGCATTGTTGAACTTGCGTTTATTTCCATCTCCAGCTCACATTCACTTTGGGAGGTTCCCTTTTTCACTCTCGTCTGAGGATATATACGTATATATATAAGCTAGATGTGAAGAATCAAGCAATCAAGTTTTATATTCTAACTGTTAGATATTATCTGAAAAAGCTTAATTAAGGAGGTATAATTTGGTTAATTGTTTGAAGTTGCAAACAAATTTTTAATTTGAATAATAATGTCATTTAATAGCCACGAGTAATATAGTAATTAATTGTTGACACTATATTTTGTCTACGAACAACTTATTGGAAGTAGACTTCTTCCTCCCTTGCCTCACTTTTCTCCATGACTTTCTTACCACTTTCTCCTTATATATATCCTCTTCTATCCCTTTAAACGATTCAACATTGTTGTTGAATGAAATTGAATGATCTTTGGAGAAGTTTGGTAGGCTCGTCAAGGGTTGAATCCTTCACTATAAAAGATAAAATTTATAAACCTAACTAACCCAAGTTCAATAGAAAAGTGAGTAAGTTGCGTGTCGATATAGAGGGACTAAAGTGTAGTTATTTACCACTTCCAGCCTAGTTTACTACAACTTTGTATAAAAAGGGAAAAAAGTGAGATTTTGAAAGTGTTTTGCTAACAACTACGAAAGCATGTAAATCTATATTAACACTACTCCTAAAAAGCAGGTTGTTGACTTTTTGGTCAGATGCATGTTTTGATTATGACAAACCACAGTATCTCATTTGTGTGCTTAGAGTATTTGAGCAGGTTTATATTTTTGTTAGCACAGATGATCATGCAATTTGAAAGTCATAAAAAACACTTAAACGAGCATATCTCGGCGTATTCCATGGAACTGCAAAGGAGCAGCGTATGAAGAATGATTTTTGTTTTAAGTTGTATTTTTACATTTATCTTTCAGGTTTGTAATATTAATGCAAGGTCTATAATAATTAATACATCTACGTGCATGATAGGACTGTAAGCTCAGTAATGTCATAGACGGACCGTAGGATAACCAAAAGACCATAAGTCGACTGACACCAGGTTTTTAGGCTTAATTAAAAAGCATAGACCTTAGATAGACCTTAGGTCCCTACACTTAAATTTTAAACTCAAAATCAGAACTAAAATATAAGCTTGAAAGGACTTCGGGCAACCGAATCGTGTGCGTTGAAAATGCGTCGGTTGACCAAATGTATAGAAAGTAAAAAATTTGACCTAACTTCAGGCGACTAAACCTTGGTGTTGAAAATGCCTTGGTCGACCAAACATAGGAAAAGTTAGAACGTTGACCTAGCTTCGGGCGACCAAACTAAAATGAACTTAATGTTCACGATTGACCGAACTCCTATTAAGGACTTTTCCAATAATTCGGGCGCTTGAACTTCATGTTCAAAATACCCTCGGGCGACCAAACTTGAGGTCAGGCAATTGAACCTCAAGCAGGTTGGAAAATCGCCTAATTCAGCCACCCGAACTTGCCCTCGGGCACTTGACCATGGAAAAGTTACTTTTTCTCCTATGTCTGTTCGGGTGACTGAACTTATGGCTCCGTCGACCAAAACTCTCCAGTTGACCAAAATTTACTGCGGGTTAATTAGGGTAAATCAAAGTTATTTTACTTAAACATGTTTAAAATAATTTTAAGAATTACCCTTATGTCCCAACGATAATATTTTTGAGTGAGGCTATATATATGTGTTCATTTGCAAAAATTAATGAGAGATTAGAGCTTTGATTAGAAAATTTTCTCTCTGAAATTTCTTTGTGCTTCTCACTCCCATTCAAGCCCATATACCTCACTTTTACTCATTTCCTTACAAAATCGTATTGAGTGAGTGTATCTTGAGATTACATACACTAACTTATACTCTTACATTTGTGATTGTTTGTTGATTTTCTTGAGAGTTAAGCCCAAAAGTTTTCCCCAATGATTTAATTCATAAATTCATTTTTGGGGCATAAATTCATTTTTGGGGAAATCTTCTTAAGCTTGTGAGTCTTTGCGTTCTTACTGCAACACTCAAAAGCTTGTCTTGTGTTGTGAAGAAAAATATTTTTGACAAGCTTGTTTTTTCAAAAATATCTCGTGTGCTTGAACTTTTGGAAATATTGTTTGAGATATTTGAATATACTTTTGAAATCTTTGAAACATTATTTGTGGTTAATATATTTATATATTGTTTCAAAGAAACATTGCTAAAACACTCTCACACTTTGATTGTCTGTTGACATTATATTAAGAGTAGATTTATATATCTTCACTGAGCTTATAGTTCTTATCATTTGAAAGTGCATTGATTATTTCTTGTGTGTATTGGTACAAATTTTCTTGTATTAGAAGCATCTTTATTTGTACACAAAATTTGTGCTTACTTATTGTATTCTAAGCATGGCCTAAGGGGGTATTGATCTAGCTCGTAGGGATCAGTTGTTAGGGTCTTCTCCACCTCGCAAGGAGAGTATGTAAAGGTTGAGGTCAGCCTTGGTAATTTGATCTGGCTGTAAACAGTGCCGCTCCACTCGTTAATTGAGCAATAGTGGCAATCCTCAAGCCTGCAAGCTGAGGTAGGGACGTAGGTAGTGTTGGCTGAACCCCGATAACATTTCTTATGCCTACTTTTAATTTTCGCTCTTTAAATTTCAGCACTTGAATGTTTATGATTTATTATTGTGAATGATTAGGTTTATAATTGCATAGATAGACCCTAGGTTGTGTTATACTGTTGCTGGACATTAAACTTAGGGGAAAATTTTTTAATATCCAATTCACCCCACTCTTGGGAATACACCAATTCCAACACCGGTCTTAAATCATTAATGACGCCTACACTATCATGCGCGCTAGCTTTGTTTGGTCAGCTATCTGTATTAGGCTAGATGTTTAAGTGAACCATTCGAGTGGCATAGAGTAGAAAAGGTGCACCAATCGTCTAAAGCACGATCGGGAACTAGGGTATACTCTATCCAGTGATCACGAGAACACTCCGTACATGGACTGTAGTCTAATCCGTATAAGTGATTGAATCCCTAAGTAGGCTATCCTTTGCCCTAGGATCTCATCACAATCAAAGATGTAAATTTGCGTGGAAAGTAAAGTGTAGGTATTTAAAGTGCATGTATTTACATGAAAGTAGAGTAAAGAAAGCATGTAAAAATAGCTTCAATTGCAACTCTAAAGTCTTTCACTGACAATCAACTGGAAAACCGACTATCTATGTGGCAAAACTAGGAACTTGAAGGTTGTCATAGACCTTCAACGAATCCAAGCATGAAATAAATTTAAGGAAAAACAACAAATCCTACTCTAAGTGGCGCCTAAAGAGTCTCTAAGTCTGTCACTAGCCTAAGAGTAGCTAAAGAGGAACCCTAGGCAAATATATAGATGAAGCTAGCTTTTATACCCAAAAAGGTTTACAAGGTTTAAAATTCAAAATAAGAAAGTTTTGCAGAAAATCTCACAAAGCAGTTCGTTGGCGCTTGTGTCTGTTAACTAGATCGCACCCATGAATCCATGGTTGCCCCCTGGTCCAGGCTCCTGGGAAATATGGAATTCAAACTTCAGCATTCTTGACCTGGTCGCACCTATGTGTCTTCCTGGTCGAGTTGCTAGTTGAGACTTGCAGGATCTTAGCTTCAGTTCAGCTCAGGAACTCGACTTGGTCACCCCTTAAGGTCTCCCTGGTTAAGCTATTGGTGAAGACTCTCAATATCTCAGGCTCAGTCAACTTTATGTTCTCAACTTGATTGCTCCTTAGGGTCACTTGGTCGAGCAGTTGGTTGAACCTTGCAACATTTATCTTTCAGTCTAAATCTTGGAGTCTTTCTTCTGTAACCTGGTCGCACCATAAGGTCAAACCATGTTTTAGTTCCTTTGATTACTTGAGGCTTTAGGGGCTTGGTTGAGCATCTGATTTGAGCTATGTGGTTCCCAATTACTCTCTTGGCTTCTCGTGTTGTTTAACTCCTATGTTTTAACTTGTTTTTCTTGAAACATGAACAAACCTTGCATAACTCCGAACTATAATAAGAAGGGGTAATTACAAGATAAATGAGAGCAAAACAAAGGTAAATGGGGGCCTCAAATACTTTATTTTAGGAACACATCAATGTTCCTTTATCACGACCACTTGAAAGAGAGAAGGTATGAATGGCTTGGAGGACCCGGGGTGTACTTTTGGGGATCACTTTGATGTCTAAGTAAGGGATTTTCTTGAGAGGTTTATTGCAACAGTTAAAGAACAAGTATGGATGAGATGATCTTATCTCTTCCCTGCATCCCCTTTTTATAGTGGTGGAGTTTGACCTTGTAGTGGTATGACATTTATGAGTGCATTATTGCATGTTGACTTTTTGAGCCTGATCCCTAGTTTTGATAATGACAAAACGCATGTTACTAATGTGTGTGGCTAAGTACTTGAATAGGTTAATCATTTAGAACACACATATGTAAGTGAAGTGGAAGCTAGAAAGAACTCAAAGCACATAATCCTGGCCAATTCCATGAAGAGTCAAGAGCAAAAGAAGAAGACATTTGTTTTAATTGCAACTGTATTTTGTTTCATTATTTGGTCTATAATATTGTCGTCTCTAAAGCTGCATCCCATGCATGATTGGATTTAATGCTTAATGACCTTAGATTGACATTAGGTCCCTACATATCACTTGTACAAATCCCCTCTATCTTACAAATCATATCATGTGTATTAGGGGTAAACTCTAGCAAGAATCTTGACTTAAAATAAAATTTGAAAGGGTCTTAGTCAATCGAACCCAGCTATGTATATTTAGCTCTGTCAACTGAACCACTAAAGGGTCAACAGTTTGACTAAGGTTTAGCCAACCAAACGGTTTTGAACATATCTTCCACAGTCACTCGAACTGGCTCATGTCTGACACCCAATTGTTTAGTCGATTAAACCTCTAGTTCATTTTTAATTAGGTCAACCGAACTATATGATTAGCAGACCGAACTTTAAATATAGTCAACCGAACCTTGAACGCTTTCAAAATCACCTTAATTCAGTCAACTATATATGTAGTTCAAAAGTGCCTTGGTTGACCGAACTTATCAATATAGCCGACGGAACTTAAAATATAGCTGACCGAAACTCTCGGGTTTCCAATTTTTCACCGCTGTAAATTAGGGTTAATTGTCATTAAACTCAATTAAATAAATTTTAAAATACCCTTGATGTCCCCAACGATTATATTTTTGCCCAACTCTATATATACCCCCTCACTTGTCATAATTAAAGAGTGATTAGCATATAGATTAGCAAAATTTTTCTCTGAAAATTTATTGTGCTAAATACTTCATACTCCCATTTTTAACAAAGCATATTGCAAAATCTCTTTCTCATATTGCATATCTTTGAGAGAGATTATTTTTGTGGGTATTATTTTATTCTCTTTGCAAGCTAACAACTCTCACATACTTGCATTTGTTGATTGTTGATTTTGGAGAGTAGCTTAAAGTTTTTCCCATTGTATTTAACTTATAAATATTAGATTGGGAAAAACTCTTCATTGGCTTAAGACCTTACATCCTTTTTGTAAGTTTCATAAGCTTGCTTTACGTCTTGATAAAATCATTTTTAGCAAGCTTAAACCCTAATATCCATTGTGATTGATGTCTGAAAAGTATTTTTGAGATATTTGCTCAGGGTTCTAGAGATGCTTTGAATATTTACATTGCAAATACATTATCTGAAAATCAAAGGTCTCACTCTCACATATACATATTGACACGCATATTGTTGAGAGTTAACACATTGGTTAATGAAATCTCACTTGAGCTTAATTGATTGTGCATAGTGGTACATATCTATTTAGTGTAAGGAGCATATTTGTTTGTACGAAAATTTTCATATCTTTTGTTTTCCCGAAATATGGTCGGAAGAGGGAGACTTTCCCTGTGAAAAGTCTCGGACTAGTTCAGGCCCGGTTAGGAGAACTAGGTGTACTATCCTGTTAAGGTGTTATATTAGGTGTCGCTCCACCCGTTAAGCGAGCCATAGTGGAATTCACTTGCTTGTGAGCTTAAGGCAGGGATGTAGGCAGTATTGGCCGAACCTAATAACATATCTGGTGCAGCTTTTATTTTTCCGCACTTTCAATTTCAGCACATGTATGTTTTACATTTGATCTATTATATGCGGTACATGTGTTTGATTGTTTGAATATTTTATTGAGCTTATGATTATATAGAAAGACCCTAGGCTTATGTAATACTATTTTTGGAATTCGAATTGCCCTAGGAGAAAAGTTTTAAATACCCAATTCACCCCCCTCTTGGGAATACACCAATTCCAACATTGCGCTTGCGTGAATTACTTTAGGAAATTAATTTGGGGGTGTCGCGACGTTCCCAAACGTGAGATATATATGGATTTTAAAAAGTTATTTTCGTGTTCCCCAAGTGACTTGGAGTGTTTCCCAAGTTTTCATAACATTTATATTTGAAAAACTTAATTTTGGAAACTTCCCATTGCTTTTTAAATTTGAATTTCCCTAATGGTTAGTCGACTAAACTTTAGGATCAGTCGCTTGAACTTTTAAAATTTAGAACAATTTCAAAGTTAGAATGGGGTCAGTCGCCTAAACTTACAGGGTTAGTCAACTAAGCTTGTTCTATTTTCCAAATTTATTCAGCATAAAAAGGTCAGTCGCCAAACCAGTCAAGGTTAGTTGCCTGAACAATCAAAACTCATATGCTTGTTTGCTTTTGTTTCCAAAAACTCTTGTTAACTTTCATACTTTCCATATTACTTTGAGACTTTGAAAAATATTTTTTGAGGCTTTAAAAATTTGGTCTCTAAGTCAATGATTAAATTCTAATAACTTCAACGCATTCATATTGAAATTTAATTTTGAAGTACTTACATGAGACTTTCTTAAACTTAAAATATTCTAAGCACTCTAATTCTTCATGCTTGTCTTTCCTTGAGTCCATTTTTTCTTCAAGCTTCAAAATACTTTGAGCCTTATCAAATTTATCTATCTTTGAATCCAAGCTTCAATATCCTTTAAGCTTTCATTTGATTTTCCTTAAGTATAAGCTTTTGCTTTCAATAAGGCTTGTGAGCACTTTGATCTTGAACTCATGTGCTTGATTTCCTGAAACATCATCACTTAACCAAAACATGTTAAGTTTCCTTTATTTTTTATCATCAAAATAAGATTCATAAGTCTTGTTAGGCAAAAAATCTCCCTCTTTTTGACGATGACAAATAAGGAGCAAAAATTAGTGAACCTTAATAAGGCTCCCCCTTACAATAAACATACTCTTAACAATATTTGGAAAGTAAATTAACTCTTCATATGATGGTATGTCAAATAGAATCAAATTCAGTTTCAGATTTCATGTAAGCTCATTTTTCAAAAACTATCAACAAGATATATTTCATTTGACTAATCAAAAGTTAATTTTCAAGTATCAAAATTCTCAATGTTCTAGGTGTTATATCAGTTATGTCTCTATTTTTTTGTTGTCCCAGTTTTGTGCAAGAGTTCTCCCCCTTTTGAAATCAATCAAAAAAAGAAAATGCATAAAACACATGCACACCAAGACAAAGTATAGAATTGAGCACACAAGAATAATACCATTTGTCATGGCATAAACATTAAGTTAAAAAAAAAACATAAATATAACATGCTTCAAAGAGATAAGCAATAAAATCATCAAGCATGAAAAACAAAATACACAACGTAATACACATAGTTGTTTAAAGTCAAAATTTTTAAATGAAATTACATCTAAGCATCACCAGCATCATCATCATCATCAAACTAAGTATCTTCTCCTTCTTGTTTGTCTCCTTCCTCACTTTCATCAGACTTTGCTTCCATAGGAGTTTTCCACATGAAGAGGAAGTACCATTCATATGGTGCTTAATCCAGCGAAGTCTTTGGTCTAGAAAAGCATAGTTTGCTTGAAGATTGGTGTAATTAGCATGCATTTCAGTAGTAAAGTCCATGAACTGCTGGTGATATGTAGTAAACCATGATGGTGCATCTAGTAGAGTTGCTGGTTGTTGTTCCAGAGGTGGAGCTGGTGCAGGAGCTTGCATTGGATGTCTACCACCTCGATGAAACCAACCTTGCTCGTATTTCTCGTACCCCATTTGTTTCAGTGTTGTGGAGGTGAAAAGATCATAATGGGTATGTTTGATAAACAAATCATTGGGTGAGGTTATATCAAGGCAAGCAAAGAGAAGGTTCAGTATTCCACCATAAGGTAGGGTTACTTGGCAAGTTTCCAATCTCGAGAGCATCTGCTTAAGTACTAAGCTTGATTGGTCAAGCTTCTTTCCTTTCAACGAACATCACATGTCAAAGTAATCCAAGTAGGACATGTGGTCATGAGAACCAGCTTGAGGCAATATATTATATGTGATTATCTTCTAAAGAATCTATGCTTGGAGGTTCAGTTGCTTGTATAGTGGTGGATTTCCAAAATAAATAGGAGCTTCAGTCATAATCAAAGGTAACAATTCCTCAGGATTGAATCCTTGCTCCATAATCCAAGTTTTCCCAAAATTAGGACACTCAAATTCTCCTTGTTGGACATGGAGAATGGGGGCCAAGGTTTGTGGAGTAAGGCGAATGGATTTTCCCTTAATCTCAAAAGTGATTACATAATTGCTTTGGGCTAAATTTGCGTAGAAAATTTTCACCAAATTTGGATAAAGTATTTTGGCTTGATATGTGACAAAATTATACCATCCTAGATTCCTAAAGATTGGTAAAATGTTAGGAAATTCGAATTCGAAGAAAGTAGTATCCAAAATTTTACCAAACATCGGATCTGTGGAACAAAGGTGATCCTTATACCGTCACATGGCATGAGGAGCAACAAGCCATCTTTCAATGTTTTCTTCTACCTTCCCTAAAGAAGATCCTCGATTTTTCGTTCGCTTAGTTCTTGGCATTTTGATTTCAGGATAAACAGTGAAAACCCTAAAATTTTTTAGATGGGAAGATGAAATCCTTTATTTAATCGTTAATTTTTGGATGTAGACATGCTTGAGATTGAAGAAAGGTGAGTTCGAGTGAGTAAAGAGACATGTTTAGTTGAACAAGGAAATAAAAAGTTAGGGTTCGCACACTGCTAGAATTTGGAAAAAAACTCGCCAGTTCAGTCGAATGAAGTTGAGTTCAGTCACCTGATCATTTAGCACATTTTTATTATCCTCAGATGGTAGCATGTCAATCGACTGAGCTCAGAAGTTCAGTACCCCGAACTTACCTATTTTTCAATTTTCTTGACAACTAATCCAATTTTCTTTTCTAAGCAACTTCTCTATTATGTAATAAACCAAGTTCTCTTCTAATTGATACAAATCTATCTTCCGGTAGAGGTTTGGTAAAAATATCCACCCATTGGTCACTTGTATTCACAAATTCAAGTATAATATCCTCTTTTTGCACATGATCTCTTAGAAAATGATGTATTATGTTAATATTCTTGGTCCTTGAGTGTGATATAGGATTTTTTGAAATATTTATAGCATTAGCATTATCACACTTTATAGGTATAGCTGAATACGCTAAATTAAACTCTTTTAATTGTTATTTCATATAGAGTATTTGAGCACAACAGCTACCTGCTACCACATACTCAACTTCAGCAGTAAATAAGGCTATAGAATTTTGTTTCTTGGAGAACCAAGATACAAGAGATCATCTTAGAAAATGACAAGTTCCACTTGTGCTTTTTCTATGAATTTTACATCCCACATAATCTGCATCTGAGTAACTAATCATCTCAAATCTAGTGTCCTTAGGATATCATTGTCCTAACTTAATAGTGCCTATCAAATATCTTAAGGTTCTTTTTACCACAATCTAATGAGATTCCTTAGGATCTAATTGAAACTAGGCGCTCATGCATACACTAAACCTTATATCTAGTCTACTAGTTGTCAAGTATAGCAGACTACCTATCATACCTCAATAGTATTTCATGTCAACCGGTTTTCCTTTTTCATTCTTATCAAGACTTATGGAAGTATTGATTGGTGTTCCTATGGGCTTGCTACCTTCCATGTCAAATTTCTTAAGCATGTCCCTTATATATTTTGATTGATTTATAAATGTACCATTTTAAGCTTGCTTGATTTGTAATCCTAAAAAGTAATTTAACTCTCCCATCATGCTCATTTCAAATTCTTTTTGCATACATTTTGCAAATTCCTTAGATAAATCATCATTTGTAGCACCAAATATGATATCATCAACATAAATCTGTATACGAAGCATATCTTTATTCTTAGATTTTATGAATAAGGTGTTGTCGACCTTTCCTCTTGAAAAACCATTTTCTAGTAGGAATCTACTTAACCTCTTATACCAAGCTCTAGGATATAAATAATCTATTAAATAGTAAAGAGCAGTGGATAGGTTTGCGTTCAGTGTAGTATTGTTATTCATTAAGGCATATGGACATGAATGTTACGAGATAATGAGAACATTTAATTTATATGACAAAAAAAAAAAACAAAAATATATGCTCCCCCTAAGTTATGCACTAAATAATTTTATGCCTTTTGCATTTTCAAGTTCTTTAGCCAAGAGTTATTATATTTTCAATGATTTAAGCTTGGCTTTGAGTTCTTAGGCTTATTAGACCAAAAAGTCATAATAAATATTTCTTTGAGTGTTCTAAGCCAATATTTGCCGCTTTTCTTATAATTTTCAATATGTGAGAGGTCCAAGTTCAAATGACTTTTCATTTTTAAAGTCCGTGCATAGGTTTCTCAATCATTTACGTTTCCATATATGTTGAAACCTATTGTAATCATATGGGCCATTTAACTTCATTAAAGTATATGAAGCTCTAAAAGTTTTGAATCAAATTTTGAGAGCTTGTGAGAAGAATATGAATAAATACTCTTAGAGATGAAAATTTTCCATTATGTTTAGAAGAGTATTCAAGAGGATTTTCTTAAATGATGCTCTTTGGAGGATGGAAAGTATCCTTTAGTTATGATAATAATTTAGAGCAGGATACCAATCAATGAATAGGAACAATCTTTGTCGAATATTGATCGTGGTGTTCTAAAGAATATAGGATTTATATTTTAGACTCAAAAGGGAATAATTCGACTTAATCAATAAAGCATGAATCCATTAGTGATTGCCTCTAATTTTGATTGCGAGGGGGATGACTTTTTATTAGCACTGGATAGATGTGGAATTTATTATCATTAGTGCTTTAAACCTATAATGATGACAAAAATTGATCAAGGCTTTCATATTCAACAAGAGTTTAGGGTTAAATAATATATACTGGGATGGATTCCCTAAAGCTCAAACATGTGCAATAGACAAGATATCGTTAACTTAAGATTTTTATACTCAAGCATGGATTAAGCATTTAGAAATATACTGTTGAATCTATGAGTCTAATCCGGTTTTGATAATGACAAATCACTTGGTATTTGATCTGTGCATTGAGTTTGTGAACAGGAACTATATTAAGCATGCACGGAAGGATAACGAGTCATGGAAGTCACAAAGTAAAGCTAATAAATCTTGGCAAGATCCATGGAACTTAAAGAGTACGAGAATCAAGATGCAAGTGGGAAAGTTCAAGAAGATCTTGGGAATGGGTATTTAGAACTTATGTACTTATATTTCCATATGATTTAATTTGAGGCTCAACGTAACTTAGAATGATTTTAGGATTCATGCATTTCATGTACATCATTAGGGAACTTTCATGGACTTAGAAATATTTTTTTTAAATTATAAAAAATATGTTTTATAAAAGACCCAAGAAAAGGAGCAAAGCAGAATTTTAAACTAGAAAAGAAAAATTGAGAAAAAGGGGACTTCGATAGCCTAAACTCAACCTCAGTCGCTTGAAGAATTACTTCAAGAGCCTGAAGATTAAATTCGGTAGCCTGAAGAATTAATGGGAAACACAGCAAGTTGGCCGAGGCACTTCGGTCACCTGACCTTAGGACCTCAGGTGCCTGAACTCGCCACTTCAGGAGCCTGACCCTATCTTTAGGCGCTTGACCCTACATCCTAAGTTAAATTTTCAAAGGGTTACAGAACTTTGGTTGCCTGGGCCTTCGACCTCAAGCGCCTGAACCTACGGGAAATTTAAAAAAAAAAAACTTGTTTTTTATTAAAAAAACTTGCGAGCTATTTCATTGATCCAACGGCTCAGATCAATCCTAAAGGTAAGACACTATATATACTGAATATCTAAACTCTAGAACGAAGAGAAGACACACAACAAGACAAGAACATATCTCATAACAAGAATGTAGAGAAACTTGTGTTGATTGTTATATAATCGCCTACACTTCATTCTTCATTCATCTTCTTTGGGCAAATCAACTTCAGAAATCAAAGGGCATTCATTCACTCAATTGATTTTCATTCTTGTATCGAGGTTTGATCATTCAAGTTGTTATTTTCAATAAATTCTCATCTCATTCCTTGTTCTTGATTATCATTAGAAAAGTTTTGATCTTGAGTGTGCACATACGTATAAAAATTGGTTTTTGAAAAGATCATTACTTGAGAAAGTTTGTTAGCATTTGGCTGATCAGTTTTTTGATTCAAGTATATATATATTGTTCATAGAGCTTATTATTGAAAAATATATTTTAATTAAAAGGTTGATCTTGAAAGTGCACATACATATACATATTTATTTTAAACGAGATCATTACTTGATTAAAGGTTGTGTTGTGATTGAATACTTGAAAGAAAACTTTGTATCGTTGATTGAATTAATATTCAAAACAAATTTTTTATTAATAGGTTCAAATCAAATATATTTGGACATCTTTACAAATTGAACTGGAACCTTCATATACTCCAAAGTATTTTAAATATATCATTACGTGGGAATTTGGTTAAAAAAAAAAGGGTTTTGTGTGTTGAAGCATATCATACATAAAATGATTGTATCATTTTCATACATTCATGAGCTTCAAGTTATATCATATGTTAATGTATTAGGAATTTGATTTGTATTCACATGCTTTTGTTAGAAGCATTTTTGAGTGTTATTTTTCAGATTCTATTGTATACACGGTTCAGTGTGTGAACTAGTGTGAGAGGAGAGATTTGAATCTCTTATAAGCAGTGGAGTAGGAGGGAGCTGTGCCTCTTGTAAGAAGCGGATTGTAAGGGAAGCTCCGTCCTAATTTAAGGAGCAGGGATTTAGTGAATTCTTGAGTGGTTGCTCAAGGCGAGGACGTAGTCCAAGTCGGCTAAACCTCATAAAATCGTGTTTGTCCTCTCTATTCCCTTTACTTTTTATTTTCAGCACTGCACTTAAATTGTGTATATTGCATGTATAGTTTGGATAACCTTACACATAAGTAATTGAGTAAAAATAATTCATTGGTAAATATATAAGAAGGGTTTAAGAGGTAAATAAGTGTCAAAGAATTTTTTAAATACTCAATTCACCCACCTATTGGGATTACACCTGATTCAACATTTGGTATCAGAGCGGGTTTACATAGACCTGATAGTTAATTTGTAAAATGATCACATGGCACACATTGGTGTAACTCCATTCGGTGAGGGACACTCATCCACTAGACCACCCATTTTCTGTGGTGTAAATTACACCTATTGGAAGTGTAGGATGAGCATATATCTACTGAACGTAGATTGGAAGGTATGGAAAATAGTGACTAAGGGAAATCACATTCCCATGAAAGTAATTGATAAGATTAATGTACCTAAAACGGAAGATGAGTATACTGAAAAGGATTGGAAGTCAGTACAAATCAATGCCACTGCCATGAACTTTCTTTTCTGTGCATTAGATTTTAATGAATTTAATAGGGTAATGACATGTAACTCAACTAAAGAAATTTGGGAAAAATTAGAAGTTACATATGAGGGCACTAAGGAAGTCAAGGATAGTAGGATAGACATGCTCATTAGTGAATATGAAGCATTTAAAATGATGACTGATGAATCCATACAATCCATGTACACTAGATTCACACACATCATTAACTCTTTGAATGCTCTTGGAAAAACTTATCCTACTTATGAGTTGATCAGGAAAATACTTAGGGGATTACCTCCAGTGTGGGAAGTGAAAGCTACGGTAATAGAAAGGGAGAAATCTCAAGGAGATGTCGGTGGATGAACTCATTGGATCACTCATCACCTATGAGCTGGCAATAAATGAGAGGAAAAATGAGCGAAGCAAAGCTAAGAAGGTCACTGCACTTAAGGCATCATCAAGCTATTCAAGTGAAGGAAGCGATTTTGAAATGGATGATGACATGACCTTGCTAACAAAGAAGTTCGGGAAATTCTTGAAGAAGAACAAAAAGTTCTACAGAAAATTCCGAAACTCTAAAATCGAAAAGAGGAGAGCAAAACATGAAGAAAAAGGAGGAGGATCCACCAACATGCTACAACTTCCGAGAAGTTGGACAGATCAAGCCTGAGTGCCCCAAGCTCATAAAAGCTTCAAAGAAAAAGAAGAAGGCTCTGAAAGTTGGCTGGGATATGCACAACACTAGCAGTTTAGAATCTAAATCCAGTGACGACGAGGTGGCCAATCTGTGTCTAATGGCACATGATGACCTTGAGGTATAATCATCATTTTAATCATCTTTATATTATTCTAGTGATTTTGAAAATGAAAATGATATGATTTCATATGATGAACTGAAACAAGAATACCTGTACACTATTAAAATGCTTGGGAAGAAAACAAAGAAAATTTCTGAGTTGAGAAGCAAGGTCAAAGAACTTTCAAATTTAGTTAAACATCAAAATGAATCCCATGCATCTTTCATAAAAGATAAAGATTTGAAAATTGAGGAGTTAGAAAAGGATTTGAAAGATAAATTTGAAATTATCTGTAAATTTACTAAAAGACAAAACAATTTTGAAAAGCTCTTAGGATCTCACAGAAATTCCCTAGAAAAGGAAGTGCTCGGTTTTAATGGTAAGGAAAATATAAAGAAAAGACATCTTTTCATGAGTTATTTTACAAAAGAATCAAAGTCATATGTTCCAACTAAGAATCATTATAGAAATATTGCATGCTTTAAATGTAGACGGTAGGGTCACATACAATTTGACTGTCCTTTCAAAAATAAAGATGTAAAAATAAAGAAAGTATGAAAGGTCAAAGGTCAATCTAGGACTAACCCTCCTGGACCCAAGACAATCTGGGTACCAAAGCTAGTTGTTTAATTGTGTTTTACAGATATGCTTAAGATCAGCATCCTCAAAAGATAGATGATATATGGATAGCGGTTGCTCACGTCACATGACCAGGGATAAAGCAAAGTTCACATCCATCATACCCAAGGATGAAGGGTTTGTTACTTTTGGAAATAATGCTAAAGGAAGGATCACAGATGTCGGTAAAGTTGGTAATGATTCCTCACTCATTATAGATGATGTTTTATTGGTTGAAGGTTTAAAGCACAATTTATTGAGCATAAGTCAACTATGTGATAAAGGCTACAAAGTATCATTTGAACATAACAAGTGCATAGTTGAACACGAAACTGATAATAAGATATTGTTCATTGCTAAGCGTCATGAAAACGTATATACCACAAGCTTTGATAACTTAACTTCACAGAGTGTGACATGCTTATCTGCTATGAATGAAATAAGCTGGATTTGGCATAGGAGACTAGGACACGCAAACATGGATTTAATCTCAAAACTAGTTAAGAAAAAATTAGTTAAGGGACTGCCTAAGACTAAATTTGTGAAATATTAAATCTGTGATGCATGCCAATTAGGAAAACAAGCAAGAACAAGCTTTAAGAAGAAGAAAAAGATCTCCACTACTAGGTCACTCCAAATGCTACACTTAGACTTATTTGGACCAAACCCAATTTAGAGTTTAGGAGGAAAATCATACGCTTTTGTCATAGTTGATGATTTTCAAGATACACATGGGTACTATTCTTAGGTCACAAAGATGAAGCATGTGAACTATTTATAAACTTGTGCAAGAAATTCCAAAATGAAAATTGATATACAATTACTAAAATTCGAAGTGATAGGGGTAGAGAATTTAAAAATCAAGGCATGGAAGACTATTGTAATTCATTAGGAATTGCCTATAGTTTTTCAGCTCCTAGAATACCACAACAGAATGGTGTAGTTGAGAGGAAGAATAGGTTTATACAAGAAATGGCTAGAACTATGCTTAACGAACATAAATTACTTAAATACTTTTGGGCCGAGGCAGTGAATACCGCTTGCTATGTGCGAAATAGAGTTATGATTAGACCATCACTTAATAAGACTCCTTACGAATTATGGAATGGCCATAGACCAAACATATCATATTTTCATATCTTTGGCTGTAAGTGTTTTGTGCTTAGAGACAATGAGCATCCAGGAAAGTTTGATGTGAAATCAGACGAAGGTATCTTCCTAGGATATGCCTTAAATAGTAAAGCCTATAGAGTATATAACAAACGAACATTGACGGTCATAGATTTTATTCATGTAGTGTTCGATGAGTCAAATTCCTTCTCCAAAAGAACTGATGAAGATGAAATTAAATTAAACAAGGAACTAGAAGAACTATCAATTGAGAATGATCTAGAAAAGAAAAATGAACTTAAAGAACCATCCATTGAAATTGATCAAACTACAAATGAGGTTAATGAACCACCTAGAGAATGGAAATACATAAAGAATCATCCCATATATCAAATAATAGGTGAACCATTACGTGGAGTAGCCACTCGCTCCTCTCTTAGGAACATGGTTAGTCATTTTGCATTTCTATCTCAAGATGAACCTAGGAAAGTGAGTGAAGTTATAGAGGATGAATCTTGGGTGCTGTCCATGTAAGAAGAATTAAATCAATTTGAGAGAAACAAAGTCTGGACATTAGTTCCCAGACCTAAGGATAAGTCAATCATAGGGACCAAATGGATATATAAGAATAAGAAATATGAACATGGACTAGTTGTGAGAAATAACGCTAGATTAGTAGCTCAGGGATATAATCAAGAAGAAGGTATATATTTTGAAGAAACATTTGCCCCTATAGCTAGAATGGAAGTCATTCGAATGCTTTTAGCATATGTAGCTTTTAAGGATTTCAAGCTATATCAAATGGACGTCAAACGCGCATTTTTAAATGGCTACATAAGTGAAGAAGTGTATGTAGAACAACCCCCAAGCTTTGAAAGCCATAAGAATCCAGATCATGTTTATAGACTGACAAAAGCCTTGTACGGTTTAAAGGAAACTCCTAGAGATTGGTATGAAAGGTTAAGCGGTTTTCTATTAGAAAATGGATTTATAAGAGAAAAGATAGATACAACCCTGTTCATAAAGTCTAAGAAAAATGATATTCTCCTAATGCAAGTATATGTAGATGACATCATATTTTGCATTACAAATAAAGAATTGTGTAATGAATTTGCCAATACCATGCAAAATGAATTTAAGATGAGCATGATGGGTGAACTTAATTTCTTCCTAGGACTTTAGATCAAACAAGCAAATCATGGAATATTTATAAATCAATCAAAGTATATTAGAGACTTACTTAAAAAGTTTAATATGGAAGATGGAAAAATACTAGGTACACCTATGAGCGCTTCATTGAAATTAGACAAAGATGAACAAGGTATACCAGTAGATGTCAAGCTATATCGTGGAATGATAGGTATCTTGTTATACCTGACTACCAGTTGACCTGATATAATGTTTAGCGTATGTTTGTGAACAAGGTTTCAGTCTGCACCAAAAGAATCTCATTTGCTAGCTATCAAACGGATACTTAAATATCTGATAGGAAATGTGGACATTGGGTTATGGTATCCTAAATACACATCCTTTGAGATTATTAGTTATTCATATGCTGATTTTACGGGTATCAAAGTGGATAGGAAGAGCACTAGTGGTACTTGTCATTTCTTAGGACATTCCTTGGTCTCTTGGTTTTCCAAGAAACAAAATTCAGTTGCTCTTTCCACAGCTGAGGCTGAATACATAGCGGCAGGTAGTTGTTGTGCTCAAATGCTTTACATAAAGCAACAACTAAAGGATTTTGGATTAAGTTATGAAACAATCCCTATAAGATGCGATAATATGATTGTAATAAATATCTCAGAGAATCGCATATTACATTCACAAACTAAGCATATAGAAATATGACTTCACTTTCTTCCTGATCATGTACAAAAAGAGGATGTAACACTAGATTTTGTATGCACGGATGAACAATGGGCAGATATATTCACGAAACCACTTGCAGAGGATAGGTTTATCCAAATTAGGTGTGAATTAGGTCTTATGCATAGTCGAGGGGTTGCTTAGAATCATGTTAGATGATATAATTCAGGGGGAGCAACGTCACTTACGATATAATCACTTGGTACTGCATTAATCAAAAATTGGACATGTTTAAAACCTTAAGATGTCTATGGGGAGAAGAACATAAAGGTACGTCTACTCATGCTTTATTAGTTTACATCTTTTTGTTGATGTCAAAAGGGGGAGAAAATTTGGAAGCAAAAATAATAAAATGGAAGCAAAGAATGTTGGTAAAACTAATTGCAAGAGGGAGATATGCAAAGGGGGAAAAATAGTTGTTTGATGTCATGGTTGAAACATCATACAATTGTTTGATGTCATGGTTGAAACATCATGAGCATATTTATTATGAACATATTTCATATTTCATTTGGATTTAGGCTAAACACTTTGTGTATGAACCTGAGTGTATTGTCATTCATTGATTATTTGATGCATTAATAGGCTAAACACTTTGTGTATGAACATGAACATATTGTCATTCATTGATTATTTGATGCATTATTGAGGGGAAGCATCTTGGGAATGGGTATTTAGAACTCATGTACTTACATTTTCATATGATTTAATTTGAGGCTCAACGTAACTTAGAATGATTTTAGGAACTCGAAGAGTACAAAAATCAAGATGCAAGCGGCAAAGTTCAAGAACATCTTGGGAATGAGTATTTAGAACTCATGTACTTACATTTTCATATGATTTAATTTGAGGCTCAACGTAACTTAGAATGATTTTAGGATTCATGCATTTCATGTACCTCATCAGGGGACTTTCATGGACTTAGAAATGTTTTTTTTAAATCATGGATATATGTTTTATAAAAGACCCAAGAAAAGGAGCAAAGCAAAATTTTAAACTAGAAAAGAAAAATTAAAAAAAAGGGGACTTCGATAGCCTGAACTCAACCTTAGTTGCCTGAAGAATTTCTTTAGGAGCCTGAAGATTAAGTTCGGTAGCCTGAAGAATTAATGAGAAATACAGTAAGTTGTTCGAGGCACTTCGGTCGCCTGACCTTGGGACCTCAGGCGCCCGAGCTCGCCACTTTAGGAGCTTGACCCTATCTTAAGGCACCTGACCTTGCATCCTACGTTAAATTTTCAAAGGGTTATGGAACTTCAGTCGCCTGGGCCTTCGACCTCAGGCGCCTAAACCTGCAAGAAATTAAAAAAAAAAAACTTTTCTTTTATGAAAAACACTCGCGATCTATTTCATTGATCGAACGGATGAGAACAATCCTAAGGGTAAAACACTATATATACTGAATATTTAAACCCTAGAACGAAGAGAAGACACACAACAAGAAAAGAACATATCTCATTGCAAGAATATAGAGAAACTTGTGCTGATTGTTATATAATTGCCTACACTTCATTCTTCATTCATCTTCTTTGGGAAAATCTACTTCAGAAATCAAAGGGCATTCATTCACTCAATTGATTTTCATTCTAGTACCGCGGTTTGATCATTCAAGTTGTTATTTTCAACAACTTCTCATCTCATTCCTTGTTCTTGATTATCATTAGAAAATTTTTGATCTTGAGTGTGCACATGCATATAAAAATTGGTTTTTGAAAAGATCATTACTTGAGAAAGATTGTTAGCATTTGGTTGATCAGTTTTTTGATTCAAGTATATATATATATATATATATATATATATATATATATATTGTTCATAGAGTTTATTATTGAAAAATCTATTTTGATTAAAAGGTTGATCTTAAAAGTGCACATACATATACATATTTATTTTAAACAAGATCATTACTTGATTAAAGGTTGTGTTGTGATTGAATACTTGAAAGAAAACTTTGTATTGCTGATTGACTTAATATTCAAGACAAATTTTTTATTAATAGGTTCAAATCAAATATATTTGGGCATCATTACAAAGTGAACTAGAACCCTAATATACTCTAAAGTATTTTAAATATATCATTACGTGGGAGTTTTGGTTAAAAAAAAAAAAGGGTTTTGTGTGTTGAAGCATATCATACATAAAATGATTGTATCATTTTCATACATTCATGAGCTTCAAGTTATATCATATGTTAATGTATTAGGAATTTGATTTATACTCACACTCCTTTGTTAGAAGCATTTTTAGTGTTTATTTTTCAGATTCTATTGTATATACGGTTCGGTGTGTAAACCGGTGTGAGAGGAGAGAGTTGTATCTCTTGTAAGCAGCGGAGTAGGAGGGAGCTATGCCTCTTGTAAGCAGCGGATTGTAAGGAAAGTTCCATCCCAATTTAAGGAGTAGTGATTTAGTGAATCCTTGAGTGGTTGCTCAAGGCGAGGACGTAGGTCAAGTCAGCTGAATCTCGTAAAACCTTGTTTGTCCTCTCTCTTCTCTTTACCTTTTATTTTCAGTACTACACTTAAATTGTGTATATTGCATGTATAGGTTGGATAGCCTTACACATAAGTAATTGAGTAAAAAAAAGAATTCATTGGTAAATATATAAGAAGGGTTTAAGCGGTAAATAAGTGTCAAAGAATTTTTTAAATACCCAATTTATCCCCCTCTTGGGATTACACGTGATTCAACATATACAGTAGGCAAGAATGCCTCTATCCATTTTGAAGTGGATTTAGTCTATCATGCAATAGCCAATGATATCATATTTTACCCAATCATTTTGATATTTATGCATTTAGTGATAAGATTGGATATATTGCTTGGATGTTCATATTGACTCAATTTTCTTCTAAGATCTTAGTGTGATAACAGTTAACACATATATTAAGAATTTTCATTTTAAACACATACCACTTCACAAGCCTTTTTTAATCACTACCCTCTATACCTAAACCTAAGATCTAAGGAAGCATTAAATAATTATGTTTTACCTATTTTACTCCAATCTTCCTTAGGTCATAAGGGATTTGCCTTCATAATTGCCCACATCATTCCCTTGTCAATGCCTCTGGCAGTTCTAAGTAAACAATTGAGTCATTTGTACCCTTTGCTTTTCCAGAATAAGCATGTTTTGTGTATACGTGAAGGATTATGCTTATATATTTTTTTTTTTTATGAATAAGGCATGAAAAAGATTATGGGATTTAAGAGATGAACTCTTTTTGAAAGAATATTTTTTCTTAATCCTAAGGGTTTGTTATGATTATTATTTTTATTTTTAACTTTGAGTGTAAATCTAAAATAATCATCTGTTTCTTTCTCCAAGCATATAATTTTCAATATTTTCTCAATCTTTTTCTTTTCAAGAATAACATGATATTTTTCTAGCTCCTTTAATTGTTTTGCTATTCTTTTGTTCTCATTCTTCAAAAATATTTTATGCTTAGATGCCCTAACTAGAAACTTGTGCATTGTACCTAAAATATTTTTTGTTTGTTTGCAATAAGACATGTTTTCATTCATCAATTCAGCCCATAATTCATCATTATAAGATTTGTCACCATAAGTATCACATGAATCATTACATGCATTTATACCAACTTCATCACAAGAAACATTTGAAGATTCATCACAAAATATATTGTAGGGATCAATAGAAGAATCATCAAATGCATCATCAACAGAGATAGAAGATAAATCATATGCCTCTTCACCAATTTGCATTATTAATCCATGATTTACCTCTTCTTGATTATTTGAGGTTGGAGCAACCGAAGTGATGGTCTCTTCTTTCTTAGGTACTCCATATTTCTTGTCAAGCTTTTCCCATATATCTTTTGCACTTTTACATGCCAAAATCTCATGAAAAATATCAGTCTCTAAAGCACAGTATACAAAATTCATGGCCTATGAACTCACATGCAATAAATTTAAATAATTTTCGTTAGCTGACATACAAATTCCTCTAACAATCACCTGCTAGGCCCTCCAGTACATTGATTTTATAAATATGTTGATTGTAATTTTTTAGGCAGTGAAATCAATGCCACAAAATAATGGAGGACTTGAAGTTGATCGTCCCTTTCCGAATGGGGATATACCAATGTGAGCCATTTTGATCTTACACAAAAACATTCAAGTCTAGTGCAATGAGGCTCTGATACCATTTGTTGGAATTGGTGTATTCCCAAGAGAGGGGGTGAATTGGAATTTTAAAACTTCTTCTTAGGTTAAATCAGATATCAGTAATACAAAACTTAGGGTCTTTCTAAGCATATACCAACTGCGTAGATAAAAATAATATGCAAAAAATTAAATCATGCGCAGCATTCACAATATATCAAATATAACATATACGTGAAGGAATATAAAGTGTTGAAAATTAAAAGTAGACACATGATATGTTATCGGGGTTCAGCCAATACTGCCTACATTCCCGCCTCAGCTCTGAAGCTCGAGGATTCCACTAAAGCTTACTTAATGGGTGGAACAACACCGTATACAATACCAGGTCAAATTACCAGGGTTAGCCTCAACCTTTACAGTCAATTCTTACGGGCTAGAGTAATACCCCTTTAGGCCACGCCTGGACACAACAGATAATGAAACAAAAATTTTGTGTACAATTTCAATGCTTCTCCAATAAGCAAATATGTACCAATACGCACAATACAACAAATTACACTTCAGTATGATAGGAATGTATAAGCTCAGTGCAGTCTATATGCCAACTCTCAATAATATGCAACTATAATAGTTAACATGTGAGAGTGTTGTGAATAATTTTTTGAGTAACACAATATATATTAATCACAAGAACAACGTCAAAGATCTTAAGAACACAATCAAATATCTCTAGAACTAATTTGAAGTATCAAGTGTAGGAGATATTGGAAATTAAGCTTGTCAAAAAATATTTGGCAATATCACAATACAACCTCTTGAAGCTTGCAACAAGAATGCAAGACTCACAAGCCCAAGAGTTTTCCCAAAGGATATTTATGGATTAACTACCAAGGGAAGACTCTAGCTCAGTCTTCTAAAATCAATATCTAATGTCAAGGTGCAAAGAGAGTGTGAGCTTTTGTAAACGAGATGGATGATTTCAAAACACTCTTACAAGAATAATTTTGCATTAATAAATTAGTAGGAGTAAAATATATGAGTTTGTTTGAGTGAAAGTATGAGAAATATTTGCAAGAATTTCAGAGAGGTATTTTCTAATAAAATTTGTTAATTCCCTACTTAATCTCACCAAATGAATAGCTATTTATAAGTTTTCAACAAACTATAATGGTTGGGAGACACAAGGGTGATTTTGGAAAATTTTAACATTGGTTAATTAAAATTAACCTAGTTTAAACACGGTAAAAATCAAGCAACCCGAGAGGTTCGGTTGCCCGACCCTTAGAGTTGGTCGCCCGAATAGACACAAATAGAAAAGTTAACCTTTTGACTTCGGGTGCCCGAGGATGAGTCTGGGTGGCTAAGTCAAGGTGATTTTTCAAACGTTCGAGGTTTGGTCACTCGATGAATGGTTCGTTATGTCGAACTTCATACTTCGGTCGCCCATGGTGATTTTGAACTTAGAGTTCAGGCGGTTGAGGAAGGTAAAATGTGTCAACTTTTACGTTCGATCGATCGTGAATAGTATGTTCATTTTTGGTTCAGTCGACCGAGCCAAGTCAACACTTTGACTTTCTGGCTGGTCGGTCTACCATGGCGTTGACAACGCCAATAGGTCGGTGGATCGAAGCCCTTTGAAAAATATTTTCTCTTCTTTTGACCTTATATGATTGTATCCCTTTTTGTATATGTTTGAAATTAGGCTCAAGGGACTCAGACATGATGTGTCTTCTGGTCAATCATGGCCTTGAGAGCTAACTCCAAAAATCTAGGTCGACCGAAGGTGATCCCTAAGGTCATTTTATGGTTTTTGAGCTTATGCATCCTATCATGCATGTAATGCAATTATTACAAACCATATTATTACATACCGAAATAATAAATGCATTACGCTACAACATGAAACAAAAATCTTCATGCTCTGTTCCTTTGTAATTTCATGGGTTGCATCGAATGGTGTGCGCATTAAGTACTTTTCGGCTTCCATTTCTCATCTATTATCTGTGCTTCAAAAATTGAACCTATTTATACACTTAGCACACAAATGATATACTGTGGTTTGTCATAATTAGAACAAGGATCGGCCTCAAAAAGTCAACAAAAAGTCTCATCGTAGTTTATTCCTTCTTCTTGATTATATCCTTGAGCTGCAAGTCTTGTCTTATTTCTTACTACAATATCATTTTCATCATTTTTTATTTCTAAATACCCATCTAGTTCCAATTATTGAATGATCATCAGGTCTAGGAACTAATTTTCATACTTTATTTTTTTCAAACTGATTAATTCTTTTTGCATTGCTATTATCCATGAATCATCACTTAACACTTCTTCAATGTTATTAGGTTCTTCTTGGGATAGAAATACATAATGATTACATAGGTTTTTCAATGAGGATCTAGTTGATACTCCTCGTGATAGTTCTCCTATGATTTGATCTTTTGGATGATTTCTTACAAATTTCCATTCTTTAGGTAACTCAAAATTTTCAGTCGAATCATTTTTTGGAGTTACTTCATTTTTCTCTTATTTCACTTCTATGATTTCTAAGTCTTCTAGTTTTTGTGTAACGTTAGTTTTAACTTCTTCAATATCAATTTCTTGTGTAAATGGATTTACCTCATCCAAGGTTACATGAGTTGACTCTATAATTGTGAGTGTTCATTTTTTTGTAGACTCTAAATGCTTTT
Source organism: Malania oleifera (assembly GCF_029873635.1). Taxonomy (NCBI): domain Eukaryota; kingdom Viridiplantae; phylum Streptophyta; class Magnoliopsida; order Santalales; family Ximeniaceae; genus Malania; species Malania oleifera. The sequence goes on from NC_080422.1 coordinate 19,715,229, forward strand.
CTATTCAATGCACAACCTAAAAAGATTCCTTCATCTAATTTTGCATCAAATTTCTCTAAGTTATCTTTATCATTTAGTACAAAGCACTTGCATCCAAATACATGAAAGTAAGATATGTTAGGCCTTCGTCGTTTCCATAGTTCATAGAGGATTTTATTTAGGGTTGATCTTATGGAAACTTTATTCATTACATAACATGCGGTATTAAACGCTTCAGCCCAAAAGTACTTAGGTAATTTGTGTTCACTTAACATGGTCCTAGCCATTTCTTGAAGGTATCTATTCTTTCTTTCAACAACTCTATTTTGTTATGGAGTTCTAGGTGCTAAAAAATTATGTTTTATTCCATGTTCATTGCAAAATTCATCAACATATTTATTATTGAATTCTCTTCCTTGATCACTCCTAATATTTAAAACACCATACCCTTTTTCATTTTGAAGTCTTTTACACAAGTTTATCAATATATTACAAGCTTCATCTTTGGAGGCTAAGAAGAGTACCCAAAGTATACCTAGAGTAGTCATCAACGATGACGAAAGCATATTGCTTTCCTCTTAAACTTTATGTTCTAGTAGGGCCAAATAAATCTAAGTGGATAAGCTCTAAGAGCATGCTAGTGGAAATATGTTTCTTCTTTTTAAAGCTGGACTTAGTTTGCTCTCCTAGTTGACAAGCATCACAAATTTTATCCTTTACAAACTTAGTGCTTGGTAGACTTCTAACTAAGTTCTTTTTAACTAATTTTGATAGTAAGTCCATACTAGTGTGTCCTAGTCTTCTATGACATAGCCAACTTCCTTCATTCATGGCTACTAAGCATGTGACTTCTTGAAATTTTAAATCTTCCGACTGTATGCAATACACGTTATCAATTCTTTTAGCGGTGAATAAAACATTATGTTTTTCTCTATTTTCAACAATGCATTTGTCTTGTTTGAAAATTATGTCAAATCCTTTATCACTTAATTGACTTATACTTAAGAGATTATGTTTCAATCCATTTACTAACAAAACATCATCAATGGTCAAAAAAGGTTCTTTACCTATTTTTCCAATTCCAATGATTTTACCTTTAGCATTATCCCCGAACGTGACGTATCCACCATCTTTTTGTATTAGTGTTGTGAATTTGGATTCATCCCCGGTCATGTGCCGTGAACACCCTTTGTACAAGTTCCATTTGTTTTTTGATGGGGTTGTCCTAAAGCAAACCTACAAGAAGGGTTCAATATGTTATTTTTAGGTACCCAGACCTTCTTAGATCTTTTTATTTCTGATTTATTTTCTTTGGCTTTCCATACTTTCGTGACTTTAACTATTTTTTTTTTTTAAATTTGCATTCAAATTTTACATGTCCTTTTTTCTTACACAAGAAGCATGTAGTGTGTTCATAAATATTTGTGGGAGATGTACTTGCACAATACTTTGATTCCTTTATAAATTATCCCATATATAGATTTTTTTTTTCTCAATTCCATTATATCCAATTCCTTCTTTCTCTAATGACATTCTTTGGGTTCCAATCAACTTTTCAAAGTTATCTTTTCCTTTTGTAAAATTGTGGATGATTTTATCCTTATCCTCAATTTTACTTTTAAGGTCTTTTATTTCTAAATATTTCTTACTTTCACCATTTACTTGAAGTTTTACCAAATCTTGAGACATCTTGTTTATTTTCTTCACGAGTTCCTAAATGTTTGATTCATTTTCTTTTTCAACTAGTTTTGAAGTTTCTAATTGATTTTTGAGTGCTTCATTTCGTTCTTTTAAAGTTATGTTTCTTTTAGTTACTTTTATAAACCTATTATGTAATACCAATTTAGCCAGAATTTCATTATATGATAACATACTTTCACATGAGTCACTACATGATTCATCACTTGATTCTTCAGATGAGCTAGAATAGTAATTTACCTTAGCATTTTTTTCCATGAAGAAGACGTTCGCTACTTCTTGTTCACTTGATTTATTCTTTGATTCACTTGAGCTTGTCATCCCATGTAGTAGCTTTCATAGCCTTCTTCTTCTTCTTTTTGTCTTTCTTGAGCTCTGGACAGTCAGGTTTAATATGTCCAACCCTTTTACAATTGTAACATGTAGGAGGTTCATTTTTAGTTTCCTTTTTACTTGTTTCTCCTTTTTCATATTTTGCACCTCTAAACTTTCTAGCAAATTTCTTATATTTCTTGAAAAATTTTCCAAGTCTCCTAGTGAGCAAAACTATTTCATCATCATCTAATTCATTATCATTTTCTTATTACTAGAACTTTTTTTTTTTTTTTACATCTTTAAGGGCTATTGATTTCTTTTGTTTGTTATTTTTAGAATTCCTTTCATTCATAGCCATCTCATAAGTGAGAAGGAACCAATTAACTAATGTAGGGAGGTATTTTTGAGATTTCTTCCTTCCGTAATTGTTGTGGTTTTAGGTTCCCAAATTTGTTGAAGTCCTCTAAGGATTTTTCAGATCATCTTATATGTAGAGAATTTTTTCCCTAGGGCATTGAGGGAGTTTAACATATGGGTGAATCTAGTGTCCATATTAGTGATAGTTTCATCAGGGTTCATCCTAAAAGCTTCATATTCACTAGTGAGTATATCAATTCTATTGTCTCTCACGTCAACCGTTCCTTCATATGTTACTTCTAATTTATCCCATATTTCTTTGGCTGATTTGCATGCCATGACCCTATTGATTTCACTTATATCAAGGACACAATATAATGCATTTATAGCAATTGAATTTACTTGTAACATCTTATGATCATTGTCGGTCATCTTTTTTTTTTCTTTAGGTATTTCTTTACCCTTTACGATTTTACTGGGGATAAGGTCATCATGTGTGACAACTTTCCATGCTTTCCAATCCATAGTTTGTAAATAAATTCTCATTCTTTGTTTAAAAAATGTGTAGTTAATACCACAAAATATAAGAGGTCTAGTTGAGGATTGACCCTCGACAAAGGGAAATATGCCTAGGTGTGCCATAGACAAATTCTCATTCTAATTTAAGATTTGCTATAACTTGACTCTAATACCAATTGAAAAGTAAGGTATACTCCCAAGAGGGGGTGAATTGGGATTTAAAAATTTCTTTTAAACTCTTTTTATAAATTCTTTCCCAACTAATTTTTGAATTCCGCAAACACACATGTATAGTTTAATTTTGAATCACAAATTCAGCCAAGACGCAATTTAAAATAGAACACAATAGGATAATTCAATCAGTCAAGCTAATGCTTCACAAATGTGAATTGCTTTAACAACTCCAGCAAGTTTCCACGATTCAGTCTTTTGTTGTTGAGCTGTAGCTAATGAGTGACTTGTTTAATGAACGTACTACTTTAGAAGGTTTCCGCAAGATTCAATCAACGTATTCCCCTTTTGAGGTTTCTGTAATTCCCAATTATAAAATTATTTCTAGCAATTAAAATAAACATCCACGTAGTATATATGTGCTGAAATTTAAAGAGAAAGGGAAAGAGAGTGACACTAAGATTTTTATGAGATTTGGCTATACCCACCTACGTCCTCGCCTTGAGCAACACTCCTAAGGATTTTACTATACCACTCCCTTATGGGCGGAGCAAACCGTTTACACACTCCTTCCAGTAGGATAGATCCCTCCTTTCCAAGTGATACTCCACGTTTGGTAAACCAACGATTCAACAATCCTAAACCGTCAAGAAAATAAGAAACAAATTTGGTGTACAAAGATACTCTCAAAAGAGCTGATTAGTACAAGTTAATGCACAACAAATATACTTCAATTAAATATCAATATAGAAAGAATTGAAGCTCAAGAATTGTATCTCCATAGATTCTTTCTTTGATTCAAGAAACTCAGTAAAACTCAAAGAACCTTAGGTTTTAATCAGCAATCTCTCAGTAGAAATCTTCAGCAAAAAATTGAGTAATAGAGCTTTTGAAGGGTAGGCAAGAATAAGCTTGAATGCTGATTGTATGTCTCGGTGTTATGAAAAGTGATTTTTTGTGTTCCCCAAGTGACTTGGAGTGTTTCACAAGTTTTTATAACGTTTAGATTTGAAAAAACTTAATTTTGGAAACTTCCCGTTGCTTTTTAAATTTGAATTTCCCGAAGGGTCAGTCGACTGAACTTTAAGGTCAGACACCTGAACTTTTAAAATTCAGCACCATTTTAAAGTCAAAATGGGTCAGTCGCCTAAACTTACAGGGTTAGTCAACTGAGCCTATTCTGTTTCCCAAGTTTATTCAGCATAAAAAGGTCAGTTGCTTAAATAGTTGAAACTCATATGCTTGTTTACTTTTATTTCCAAAAACTCTTGTTAACTTTTATACTTTCCATATTACTTTGAGACTTTGAAAAATATTTTTAAGGGTTTTCAAAATTTGGTCTCTAAGTCAATGATTAAGTCCTAAGAGTGATTTAGTCCTAAGAGATTCAACGCATCCATATTGAAATTTGATTTTGAAGTACTTACATGAGACTTTCTTAAACTTAAAATATTCTAAGCACTCTAAGTATTCATGCTTGTCTTTCCTTGAGTCCATTTTGACTTCAAGTTTCAATATACCTTGAGCTTCATAAAATATAGATATCTTTGAATCCAAACTTCAATATCCTTTAAGTTTTCATTTGATTTTCCTTAAGTATAAGCATTTGCTTTCAATATGGCTTGTGAGCACTTTGATCTTGAACTTATATGCTTGATTTCCTAGAACATCATCACTTAACCAAAAAATGTTAAGTTTCCTTTATTTTTTATCATAAAAAATAAGATTCATAAACCTTGTTAGGCCAATAGGCCAAATTGTGAAGCCTAATTTTTAACTGGGTAAACAACTTTGTCATTACCTCATTATTCAAATTTTTGGCATTATATGAGATTTTCCTCTCCAGAATCCCATATTTCTTTGCGAATGAAAATACTAATTACATTTTGAGTTACACTTACATAAGAAGTTGTGTAGTAACCCAAATATTTGCTCCGATTCAAACTGTAGTAACCCAAATTTTTGCTCTAATACTAATAGTACTGACCAGAATTTTATATAGCGGAAGACCTCAAATTCATTTATACTAGAGTACTAAAAACCTTAATTGCAACAATACCTCCAATATCAAATTTAATTAATCTTTAGAAATTCTAAAATATACAAAAAAAAAAATTTAATATTTAATATAGACTGCTCCTTCTTATCCTACCCACGCTTCTGCTACACTACTCTGATTTTGGCTATGCTCCTCAAGGTATCCTGAAATGTTTGATAAATATTTGGGTGATATACCTCTCAGTATGTAAGGACTAGATTATTATCGTAAAAACCACATTTATAAATAGAGAACCACATATATTTTCTATAATAAAAATTCCATTGTAACTAGTGGATCACGTATATCAATATACATAATTTTATTCAAAACAACATATAGGCCTATTTAATGGCCAAAGTCACATAAATACAAAAATATGCATAAAAGAACTACTTTTGGCCGATGCATGTCATGTTTAACCCCCATGACGGGTTATGCGGTTTGAGACTAGACTTAGCATTGGTTGGCTGACTAAAGTTAAGTCAAAAGTTTACGTCTATAAGATCAGTTTGCCTACCACATCCTAGTCCAGAAATAGGTGGGTACAACTTTACTCAGGCCAAATTGACTATCCACTACATTTGGCCCATCAGGGCTCTCAAAACATATAATTGCAATTTATGCAATAAAACAGTATCATAATTTCATCATTTTCTCAACAAATAGTTTGCAATAAAATTACCTCAATATTTGCCATAAAGCATGTAATAAATATAATACCATAAAATTCCAAATTTGCTTAATTATGCAATAAAATAACTTATACCACACAATTTATATAATAATTAAAATTTCATAGCTTGCTTGTGAAATTATATATATTTGGTAGATTTAAGTAAAAAAAAAGAAATGTGGGTATGATTAACTCCCTATATTTAAATCTAATCCCCAATATATTTTGAAAAACTCTAAATGTGATCAAATCCTCTCAGTATAATTTAACTCAAATATATTTAAATCAAAGCTGACATAATAGCTCCATAATCATATACTTAAATTTAATTAGTTAAAGTTTAAAATAAAAACTGACATAATATCCCCACACTCAAATTTAATCGGCTAAATTTTAAAATAAAATTTGACATAATATTCCATAATCATATACTCAAATTTAATTGGCTATATTTTATAATAAAAACTAAAATAATATCCTCATAATCATATACTCAAATTTATTAGGTTAGATATTTAAAATAAGAATCTGACATAATCTAGTTCACTTACCCTAGCCCTGGAGTGATGCCTATGGCTTGCGGATAATAAAATTTCTTTCGTTAAATCGTTGAAGAGCAGAGTTGGGACCCAAGAATGATGTCTATTTTTCAATTTGACCAAAAAATGGAAGAAAAATTAAGAGAGAGAAAGAGAGAGTGAGAGAGAGATTAAGGGAGAGAGGGGGGGATTGATTTCAATTGAATTGAAATCTCAGGAAGTCTCCTGACTTCCTAAGTGTGTGTGTATATATATATATATATATTACATTAATATATTATTCTATTACATTATATTATTTAATTAATAATAAATAATAATTAATTAATATTATTGTTGGCCCGGGTGTGTCTAAAGGGGGGTGAATAGATGTTTTTCACGGATATATAACTTTTTCTACAAAATAACTTTGGGCTAGAAACAAGTGAAATATATCACAATAAATAACAAATAAAAAGATTCACAACAAATAAATAAAGAAGGGAGAGAAAAGCTAAACACAACGATGTTAACGTGGTTTGGCACCAAGCCTACGTCCACGCCTTGAGACCAACTCAAGGATTCCAAAAATCCACTAAGCAATCCTCCTTCAAGATGGAGAAGCCTTCACAGTCACGGGTACACACCCCAGTTGCTCACTAAGAGCTACAACACGATGCTCACCAAGAGTCACCTTACCAAGGCTCACAAAGAACCCCTGAACACAACAAATCAAAGTAACCAGATGCAACTTCAAAGTACTCCTTCTTTAGCTTGATAATACAAATCAAAACCTCACACTACTCTCTTTGTAAATTATTTGTAAGACAAGAGTGAAGAGCAAGAGAGTTTGAGGATTGAAATGAATCCCTAGAATGAATGCTCTATTAATGTGCTCAACAACCAAGTGCTTAACCGACTTCAAATGAATGCACAAGACTCATATCAAAGGGCAAAGGGATGAGCAGCTTGCTAGAGAGTCGTTGGGCATTAATGGAGAAAATACAATTTGAAAACTAGCCATTATTACACATTAAATGCATTCTAGCACCCAAAACTCGTCGATGATTCCATGACCTTGTTAAAGAGTCTTACACATGCATCCATTGACAAAACCCTTATGTTCGTTGACGAGTCTTCTATGTTGAATTTATATAGGTCTCGGTTTCTCTTCGTCAATGATTCCCCTATGTATGTCGACGAGCCACCTCCATGCATTCGTCGCCGAGTCCCCTGTATTCGTCAACAAGGCTGCTATGAGATTTTAGGTGGTCTTGGGATCTCATTGTCGCTGATTCCCTATGAATGTCGACAAGTCCCTTCATGAGTTCGCAAATGAATCCCTTGTATTTGTTAACGAGTCCCTTTTTACTTAAGTGGGCATGGACAAGTCCAATAATTGTTTTTTTTTAAGTTAAAGTCTCATCTTGTCCAAAATTAATTTTTACCAATTTTAAGATATCTTAGTTTAACAAAATACTTTTGAAAGCCACTTTGACATCTTATACAGTTAGGTGACTCGATATGCATGTGTGAACTCGTAATTAATGTTCTAACCTATTATAAACTATATGAATATGCAACGTGCTCATCTCTTGCATGATACTCTTGACCATACCATATTCACAAGAGTTGTAACATACATCCTACCTCTCACGCACACAACCCAACAAAAATACAGTTAATATAGAGTTTTTTATATATATGCTTTGTTTGGGTAGTTGAGCTCCGGATGCGCCATGTGTGGAACTTTGTTGATGGTAATTTGCTTTTTGCTTGTTCGATTTATGTTTGACCCTTATCCTTGCCTTGGAACAGTCCTGTATATCTACACTGAACTTTGAGGAAAAATGTTAGCATACTTAAGAACCACTAATGGGTCATCAAAACAAGTTGGAAAGAGAACACTTAGCCACTAGGGCAAACATTCTCCCTCTTTTTTTTTATGGCAATCCATTGATGTTCTTTTGAGAAAATTTTCTTAAAAATGCTCCCCCTCAATATATGTATACATGTTTAAAAGATTTTAACAGTTCCTCCCCCTTAGTGTAAGCACTTTATGATCCTTTTACCATATTTTATTTTTTAAAAAATCAATAGAAATTTTGGCAGCATGCCATCTGTAAATGGAGCATTTTTCTATATATTCAGACCTGAAGCAATTGAACATTTCTATAACATTTCATTCAATGCAAGCAGTTCAGTATACTCAGTATATCACCATATTCCATTCAACACAAACAGTTCAGTATGATTGGTTCATTCAACACAAGCAGATATGTATTTCACAACATTTCATACACGCAATTTTGGTTAAGTATTTCCTTGCAAGAATTAGTGGATCATGATTGTTCTTCATTATAGGGCTAAAAACAAATAAAAAATAAAAGATGATTTGCATCAAGACACCAAAATTGATGTAAATAGTCAATGATATCTTCAACAAAAGAAAAAACTTCCATCTTTCAAGCCTCCATTCAAAAAGATACAAAACACTCCATCTTTCAATAGAAAACACTTTTTCTACCACTAGTTTCTCCCCCTTTTCCATTATCAAAAAGAAATAGAGTGGGGTTCCTACCCAAGAACTCCTACTGTAGGCGTTCTAATTTGGTAAGGATGGCGGCTAGAGTAGCATTGAGCGAATCAAAGTGGGCACAATTTTGATGATCCATTTGTGCCATGACTGCATCAATGGAGTTGAAGCGAGCACAACTGCGTTGATCCGTTTGTGTCATAGCAAATTGTATCCCATCCAAGTGCTCAATGACTGGATCAACCTATGGTTCTACGGTTGCCTCATCTTCGTGCATTGTGGCTTCCATGTCATGTTGACTTTTTGAGTTTGTCTCCTATTTTGATTATGACAAACCACAATATCTCATCTGTGTGTTAAGTGTATGAATAATTTACATGGTCTATAATAATCTGCATGTTATGCATAATAGGTATTTATGCTTAGGATACCTTAGTCTAACCATAGGGAAACAAATGACCATAGAGATACTTCGGTCAACCGACGCCAGACTTTTAGGCTTAATTGAAAAGCCTAAACTACAGACTGACCCTAGGTCCTTACACTAGCACTTATGAAAATCTTCCTAACTAACATGTCATCAAAGGTATATTAAAATTAAAATTTGGACCTTAACTTAAAATCGTATAGGTTTTGGGTGACTGAACCAGGCAGGTATGGTAAAATGCATCGATCGACCGAACGTTGGGAAAGTCAAAATTGTTCGCTTGACTGTGGGTGTCTGAACTAAAAAGAACTTAGTGTTCTCGGTCGATCAAACTCATATTGAGGACTTTTCCAACAACTTGGGCGCTTGAACTCCACAGTCATTTTGACCTCGGGCGACCGAACTAAGAAGTTCGACAGACCAAACTTAGGACTAGGCGACCGAACCTTGAGCAGTTTGGAAATGGCCTTGGGTTAGCCACCCAAAGTTCTTATTGGGCACCCAAACTTCAAAATTACCTTTTCCTATTATGAGTGTTCGGGCGACCGAACCTATGGCTTAGGCGACCGAAACTCTTGGATTGATCATTTTTTTACTGCAGATAATTAAGGGTAAATCAGGGTTATTTTGGTTAAACATGTTTAAAATAATTTTGATAATTACCGTTATATCCCCAATGGTTATTTTTTTTTGGTATGTCTATAAATATGAGCTTGTTTGCAAGATTAAGATGAGATTAGTGATTTAATTAGAAAAAATTTTCTCTGAATTTTTTGAGAGCTTCTCTTCATACCCAAAGCTAAATGCTCATCTTTTTATCATTCCTTCGCAAAATCTATTTGAGTGAGAGTATTCAAAACCATCGTACATTGCTTACTAAAGCTTAAACTCTCATTACTTTAATTGCTTGATTGATTTTTATTGAGAGTTGAGCCAAAAGTCTTCCCCCTGATTTAATTATTAAATCATTGTGTAAAGAAACTTTTTAGCTTGTGAGTCTTTGTATTTGTAGTACATGACTCTTGAAATTGTCTTGTACTTTGTATAAAACATTTTTGACAAACTTGGTTTGCAAATATCTCATGTGATTGTGCTTTGAAAATTAATTTTTGAGATATTTGCTTGTGATTTCAAAATCTTTGATACTATATTTGTGGTTGATATATATAGATATTGTTTCAATGAAAGCTTCCTAGATACACTCTCATATGTTTATTGCATATTGGCATTATCTTAAGAGTAGCTTCACTTGACCAATTTCACCTGAGCATAAATACTATTATCTGTGAGTGCATTGGTTATTGTCTGAACGCATCGATACATATCTGCTTAGCATAGAAGCACTGTATTTGTACATGTTGGTTGTGCTCAAATTGTTATATCTGTTGTATTCTCGACATGTGATCAGAAGAGGGAGACTTGCCTTGTGAAAAGTCTCACACTTGCTCAGACCCGATTAGGAGAGCACTGGATTGGTTTAGACCTGATTAGGAGACTTAGGTGCACCAACCTATAAGGTGTTGTAAACGGTGTCGCTCCACCTGCAAGTGTGCAACTAGTGGAATCCTTTTGCTTGTTAGCTTGAGGCGGGGACGTAGGTAGTATTCATCGAACCTCGATAACATATCTTATGTGCACTTTATATTTTTCGCAATTTACTTTTTGCACTTGTATATTTATATTTATTGTTTGAATATTTGATTGGAGTTTTGATTACATAAAAAGACCCTAGGTTTTTGTAATAATGCTTGTGGAATCTGGTTTAACTTAGGATGAATTTTTTAAATACCAAATTCACCCCCGACTTGGGAATACACCAATTCTAACAATTGGTATCAGAGTCTCGTTGCATAGACTTAAACGTTTTTTTCAAAAGATCACAATGGCTCACATTGGTGTATTCTCATTTGGCAAGGTTCGATCACCTTCTTGCCCTCCTGTATTTTGTGGTGTCAATTACACCAATTGGAAAATCACAATGAGGATTTTTATAAAATCTATGGACTGGAGGTCCTGGAAAGTGATTGATAAATGAATTTGTATGCCACTAGTTGAAAATGATAATAGTTTAATGCATGCAAATTCACATGCCATGGATTTACTGTATTGCACTTTGGAGTCTAATATTCTACTTGAGATTATGGCTTTTTCTAGTGTAAAGGATATATGGGAAGAGTTGGATAGGAGATATGGAGAAGTCAAAGAGGAGGAGTCTACTACTCCGAGCACTTTAACTCCATATGATTAGGAGGATGTACATCATGAGCTAGTAATCAACGAGGAGGTATATGATTCTCACTCTAGCTTGGTTGGAAATTCTTATGATGAATGTTGTGTTGTGTCATGTGCTGAATCATTTGTTGGTAATACTATTAATGATGTATGTGATGACTCATTTTGACCCTCTTTGTAATAGTCTTGTTGAACAAGCATGCAATGATTCATATAATGACTGTGTTAAATTTTGTGATGAATCATGTGCTGAATTTAATGATGAAAGCATGGCATGTAATTAAAAACTAGAAATTGCTTTAATGAAAATGTATAAATTTATAGATAGGTTATCTTAAAAGAAAATGCATTTGAAAAATGAAACTAAAAGGATGGAAAAGCAATTAGACAAATTGAAAGAGTATCATATCATCCTTGAAAAGAAAAAGATTGAAAAGATATTGAGAATTTTCTGCTTAGAGGAAGAAACTGATGATTATTTTAGAGTTATAATCAAAACTGAAAATGAAAAAAATAATTATTATTGGCCTTACAAGGCTTGAAATCTTATTATCTTGTTTTGATGCTAACAAACAAGTGGAATTTAACATATTTGTGTGAGTAATGTTGTCTCAGGGCTCATATATGAGAAAGTAAGGTCAAAGTGCTCACAAGGATCAAATGAAGCTTAAAAGAGTCAAAGCATGAATTTAAAGATCGAAGCATGGATTTAAAGATGATATATTAAAATTTCAAGAATATGAGGACATGAATGATTTGTTGAAAGCCAAGGAATTTTAAAATCAAAAGAGCCAAAGAAAAGCAAAGTGAGAAAGCCCAAAGAATATTAAAGCTTGAAGACCAAGAAAGTGTCAAAGCAAGCATGAAGGCTTGGGTGTTTTTAGAATATCAAGTCTCAGAAGTCTTTATGTAAGTACTTTAATGTTTAAATATCGTTTGAAATATTATGAAGCTCTTAAGTTAACTTCTTGGACCTAGATACCTTTTAAAATACTTGGAAAATATTTTTATAAAGTCAAAAGATATTTCAAAAAGGTTAAAATTATTTTTGAAATGAAAAGCACCAAAAGGAGGTTTTTCCAAATGCTGTAAGTTTTTATACATCCACATTGAGGTGCATTTTTCCCTATCAAATACTCTTTATTGTAACACGTGTGCAACATGAAAGTTTTAGTATTTTCTCTTATATTTATTTTGACACTAAGAATATCTAATTTGGAGTTATACATAAAATTTTATGAGCAAAATACTGAAGTGTGGTCATAATTGTCAACAAACTGAACACTGTTCACGGGAGAAACTTCAGCTAACTGAACAGTAGACAGAGCCACTTCAGATGACCGAAGTGTAACTTCAAATGTTTGAAGAATAACTTCAGATGACTGAAGATTAATTTCAGTCATCTGAAGATTTTTTGTGGAATTTTCTAAAGAGGCAGAACCTCCTCAGACGACTGAACCCGAAAGTTCAGTCATCTGAACACTGTTAACAGGCATATTTTTCAAAAGTTTTTAAATTCAAACTTATATTGCTTGGGCTCCAAACTTTCTAAAAACTTGGGAAATTATCTAAGGAAACTTTAGCAACAAGGAAACAAGTTTGAAAGCCTATAAATACATGGTTTTGCAAACCAAAACATACCATGAATTAAAAATTTTGTTTTAGAAGCTGAAAGCACTCTTGTTCTTCCAAAGCTCCCATGTTCACTCATTGCAAATATCTTTTGCTGAGATATTCTGAAATGCTAATCCTTCCTTCTCTGAATTCCTACTGCTAATCCTCATCTAAGAAGGATATTGGTGAATTCTACACTTAAGTTTCATTCTATTTCATATTGACATTTTACATTGAAGTATATAGTGTTGAACTTGTGCAAACTTGCTCTTTGTGAGAGTATATTTGTACGCATATTGTATCTTGTTTCTTGCAATTCTTTGATGTTCCAAGGATTGTTTGGATCATTGGCTAAGCAAGGGGATATTGCTTAAAGAGGCGGACTCTAGCCTAAAGGAGTGACCAAACGAGGGGACATCGTTTGGAGAGACGGGATCTAGCCAAGTGAAGAAGTGTTTGAGTGTGGGGTATTTCTTGTAAAGGTTTTGTTCCACCCATCAATGAAATAGGTTTAGTGAATCCTTTGGTCATTTGCCAAAGGCGAGGACGTAGACTGGGTGTAAGCTGAACCTCGTAAAAATCTTTGTCTCACTCTTTCTTTCCCTATTCTTTATTTTTAGTACATATTTAAATTGCGTGGATGGTTTAAATTTGAAAATCATATAAATTACGTATATTTGGAAATCAAGAAAACCTTAAAATTTGATTTTGATTTGGGTTGCGAAAACAGAAAAGGAGTACTTTGGTTGAACCATTCTTTGCGAAAACCATACGGGAGTACATTACTTGGCTAAACATCCCAAAGATAAACTAACTTAAGAGTTTATTTGAATTTTGAAGTTTGTAAAGAGCAATTGAATCTTCTATTGAACATCACATTGAAGAAGCATTTTCATATATACAGGGCTTTGTTCAAACTCGCATATACTACAGGGCTGAACACAATACAAAAGCTGAAAGTTACATATACCATTAATATATTGTGATTGTATGGTATAAAGCTTGAGATTGAGCGAACTGTGTTTATATTTTAGAAATTGCTAAATCTTGAATGATTTCATCAATCTAATAGTGCTGAAGTGAATTTATATTTGGCAATCAAGTTGGTTGTTGGTTTGAGTATTGTGGTTGATAGGCTTGACTAGCTTAATTATTTGTGTGGTTGAAGATTGAATGTTTTATTAGTTGTCTTGTTTATTATTTAAGAGAAACCAAGCTATTGTTTGATTGGAAAAATAGATAAACAAGTCAAAGAATTGATTAAATATTAAAAGAAGTTAAGGACTTTAAAAAAGAACTAAAAAGAAAGTTTTGAAAGCCAATTCACCCCCCCTCTTGGGAAGCTATTCCTAATTTCAATTGATATTAGAGCGGGGTTATAACAACTCTTAACTAGAAGCTATAAAAAGATCGTAATGGCTCGCATAGGCATAGCTCCCTTTGGAGAGAGACAATCTTCAACTAGGCCTCCTATCTTTTGTGGTTTGAACTACACGTTTTGGAAAAAGATAATGGAAATCTATCTCCAAACGATGAATTGGAAAGTATGGGAAATTGTTATAGATGGAGATCAAAATCCCATTAAGATAGTAGATGGAAAACAAATCCCAAAAGAGAAGAAATATATGACCGATCAAGATTATAAAATGCTCCAAACAAATTCAAGTGTTATAAATGCTTTATGTTGTGCCTTGGATGCTAATGAATTTAATAGAGTAATGGTCTGCAAATCCGCTAAGGAGATATGGGATAAGCTAGAAGTAACATATGAAGGAACAACGGATGTTAGGGATAATATGATTGATATGCTTACAAATGAATATGAAGCATTTAGAATGACCCGGATGAATCCATATCCAGCATGTATACTAGGTTCACTCATATAATAAATTCCCTAAATGCCTTAGTAAAATCTTACACTACTTATGAGATGATAAGAAAAATTCTAAGAGGCCTTCCCTCCATGTGGGAACCAAAGGCTACTGCTATCACGGAAGGTAGAAATCTGAAAAACACATCCTTAGATGAGCTTATAGGTTCTCTCCGTACATACGAAATGACAATGAATGAAAAGAGCGGGAAAACTAAAGCCCAAGAAACAATAGCTTTTAAAGCCTCAAAAGAAAACTCTAGTAGTGAAGAGATGGATGAAGATGAAGCAACCTTTATATCTAAAAAGCTGGAAAAAATCCTTAGAAGGAGAAACAAATTCAAAAGAAGAAACCAAGACTCCAAATGAGATGAAAAAAATATTGCTACCAAGAAATCTATTAACCTTATTGGTCATGCCCGTTTTTTATTATGACAAATACTCATTGTATCTAATGAGTGTTTGATTTTTTGTGCAGGAACTAAAACTGTTAAGATCAAGATGTGCACAAAGCAAGCAAAGCCTGAAGACCAATTTATAATTCAATATTGTAATAAATTTAATTGGTCTGTAATAGTAAGTAGGTATTTGGTTTGTAATAAGCTCACACACATCACATGTATGATTTACTACGTAAGCTCAAACAAACCATGAATAAGAAAGGACCTTAGAAAGACCTTAGGGTGTACCCTTTGGTCGACCGACACCGGACTTTTTTGGTGTCTTCAAATTGGACCTCAAGTGACCCTAAGACACACATATTTTCACATATATTTGTTAGGCACTTCATTAGGGTTTGTAAGCTTCAAAATTGGACCGAAATGGGCACATGGTGCACTTTCGATCGACCAGCACAGTCAGTTCATTTTGGCTTGGTCAACCGAACCAGGTAGTTCAAAAGGCCCTGGTTGATCGAAACCCCCTGGGGTCAAATGTTTGACCATTTGGTCGACCAACCACTTTTGTATTCCAACTACCTGGTCGACCGAAGGGTCCTCGGGAGAAATCCCAGCGATCTGGTCAACCGAACTAGGTAGTTCAAAATGTCTTGGTTAACCGAACCTCAAAAAATTAAGAAATCGCCCTCTCCTGGTCGACTGAGCCTACAGTTCAAAAGTCCCCTAATCGACCAAAGCAGATGAGACTTGGTCGACCGGACCTCTCGGGTTACCCTGATTTTTTTTTACAGCAAGTAATATTTTTAAACGGGGTTAAAATGTTTTAAACATCATTAAACTTTCTTAATAATACCTAATAGGTCCCCAACGGTCATATTTTCTCCCATGCCTATATATATGAGATCATTTGAGAAAATTAGGGTGATTAGCCACTTTGATTAGGGAAGAATTTTCTGAAAAATAAAAACCATATACTACTTATTTCCTTACTCAAATCACTCATACTTGCCTTCTATTATTGCTTACATGATTTGTAAGTTGATTAAGTGTTTTGCATAAATAGGTTTGCTCTCCTTGTGCTACTTGTTTGACACGATTTTCTTGAGAGCCAAACTTAAGGATTCTTAGGGGGCTTTTGCTAATAAGCCTATCCTAAGAAGACTTTGATCTTCTAAGCTTGCACCTTTATTGCAAGATCTTGAGAAGATTGTATTTGTTTTTGGTTACAAAAACTTTTCAAACACTTCCAAATATCTATTGCACTTTTATCTTGTAAAATATTTAAAAAGATATTTGTTTGTGTGATAGTGGTCTTTGTTGCAATATTCTTTCACTCATATATTATTTGATGAATACAAAGATTACACATATTTTGCAACCTAAGCATATATATCATTTAATACCAACATGCTTGAAATATCTTACTGATTGAAATACTGGAGACTTGACATCTTTGTGTGAACTTATTTGTTGAATATCTTGTGATACAAAGATTGCTTGTTCAATACTCTCACGTATGCATTATACTGATAGAAAATACCTTTGAGAGTTGAACCATTTAGACTACATTGAGCTTACATATTGAATCATATTATGGTGTATGTTATTGCGTGCATTTGGGTACATATCACTTTACACGAAAGCACAATCATCGTACCATCTGATTATATACACATTTGTTGTATATCTAGGCACGGGCATGAAGAGGGAGACTAGCCCTAAAATAGTGCCGGATTGGCTTAGACCCGGTTAGGAAAGCTAGGTGCGTCGTCCTGTTAAGACGTGTAGGTTGAGGTCAGTCCCGCTAATTGACCTGGTTAAGGTTGAGGTCAGCCATATGTTAATTTGACCTAGTTGTAAACGGTGCCGCTCCACCCTTAAGTGAGATATTAGTGGAATCCTCTGACTTGCGAGCTAGAGGCGGGGACGTAGGTACAGTTGGCTGAACCCCGATAACATATCGTGTGTTCATTTACATTTCCACACTTTATATTTACCGCATGTATATATTATTGTGTGAATGATGCGTTTGATTTAATTTCCACATCATTGTTATCTCGTATTCGAAAATTGCACAGACAAGTCCCTAGGTTGTGTATATACTGTTGTTGAATAGATTAACCTAGGAGAAAAAGTTTTAAATTCTAATTCACTCCCCCTCTTGGGAATACACCAATTCTAACAAAATCTAAAGATAAAACCCCTACTTGCTATAATTGCTATAAAATTGGACATATAAAACCAGAATGCCCACTATTAAAAAAAGAGTCTGAAAAGAAAACCAAGAAGGCCATGAAAGCCACTACTTGGGATGGTACAAGTAGTTCAGAGAATGAAATAAGTGACCAAGAGGTTGCCTACACATGCTTTATGGCATGGGATAGCGAAGAAAGCTCCTCAACTAAATCTTCAAATAATACTTGTAGTGATGAATCAAGTGATGAGGGTATGCTATCTTATGATGAACTTCAAAATAATTTGTTCAAAGTATATAAGATGCTGATCGAAGAAAATAAACAAAATACTTAATTGAAAAATAAAAATGAAAGTATAATGAAAGAATTAGAATCCCTTAGAAATGCTGAAAGAGAAAATAAAAGAGAAAAGGATTCAAGGATCAAGAAAATAGAACATAAGTATGAATCAGCAATGAAAGAAATGGAATCCAAAAATCTTGCTGAAAAAGAAAACAACTTGAAAATCAAGAAACTAGAAAGCAAGAATGAACAAATGATAGAAGACCTTCGATCCCTATCCTCTACGGTATATGAAAAAGATATGTATATTTCTGGATTAGAGGATAGAATAAGAAAATTATCTCTACAGCTAGAGAAATCATTAAAGAAGGTTGATAACAAGAAAGACATAGAGTTAAATGATCTCAAGAATCAAATCAAAGATAAAGATAAAATTATTTACAATTTTGCAAAAGGAAAGGAAAATCTTGAAAAGATGATTGGCTCACAAAGAATGTCATTAAACAAAGAAGGCATTGGTTTTAATAGAGTTGAAAATAAAAGGAAAAAGAGTATGTACCTGGGATATTTTTTAAAAAGATCCAAAGACTATGCAAACATGTCTTCTAATGCCTACACTAACACCATATGCTATCAATGTAAGAAAAAGGGGCATATAAAATTTGAATGTCCATTTAAGAGGAAAGGTGTTAAAACAAAAAGGATATGGGAAATAAAAGAAACATCTCTTAACAAATCAACTGGACTCAAGAAGGTATGGGTACCAAAATTGAAACAATAACTTCATACAAACATAAAGAAAATAGCATTGTTGGTTCAAAATCATAAGATGATTCTTTACAAGGCTTAAATTAAGAAAATATTAAGAAATAATAAAATTGATCTTATTACTTAAGTACCTTGATTAAGAAGAAGATATTTGAGAATGAAAGCCTATATGTTACATGCTTACATGCCTATATGATAACCTCCCTGCTTATGTGATGTGCTGATATGTTATATGCTACACGAGTATGACTTGACTTGACTTGACTTGACTTGACTTATATTGATAATTTATAGCTCATTATATTGCAAACTTGAGCATGATTATGAAGCTAAATCTTGATATAAGAAGAATAGAGTTTGAGCATAAGATTATTGAGCATGAGCATGAATCTTGATATAACATTAATTTTTGACTATGCATGCTAATAATGAATCAAGTGGATAAATTTGTCTTGTTCTGCTCTTTATATTGGTATCCATGAGCTATGAATGATATTTTTGATATTCATGAACTATGCATGATATGATATTAGCTTTGGTATCTATAAAGTCTTTTTTGGTATCGCATTTTAAAATTTTTAATTGGTATCACAACGTAAAAGGCTCAATTGGTATCACACATTGATATTTAAGAATGATAAGCATTGATGATGTTAACATGATATTGGTATTCAATGATTGTGTTCATGAGAACATACAGGATATGACTCAATATATGAAGCATGGATAATAAACTTAAATGTATAATTGGTATCCAATCTAAATGTATTAAATTCAGGGGGAGTGTTATGACTTATTACTTGTATTATGGTTCTTCCCTAATTGTTGAATTGGAATCATTGAATAAATAATCAGTATCATGAATTATTATGCATGCTGAAGTTTAAAGTACTATACTTTTTATGATTGCTCATAGCCTTAGTACCTAAAGTCTTACTCTCTTTGATTGATGTCAAAAGGGGGAGAAGTTTTAGGCAGTAAAAATGGAGCATGATATTAAAAATTTATGAGCATGATATATATATCAAAAGGAGGATAAGTACTTGATATTAATTGATATTGATATTAAATAATGTGATTTTGATATATGAGCATGATACGTGAAAATATTTTTTTTAGAGGATAAGTACTTGGTGTTGATTGATATTAATATTAAATAATGTGATTTTGATATATGAGCATGAATGTGATTTTAATATATGAGCATGATACGTGAAAATATTTTTTTAAATGATGCTTATTGAAAGGGGGAGCCTTTTTAAAACTTACTCAAATTTTTGCTCCTTATTTGTCATCATAACAAATGGAGAGATTGAAGACCAAGAAAGAGTCAAAGCAAGCACGAAGACTTGAGTGTTTAGAATGTCAAGTCTTAGAAGTCTTTATGTAAGTACTTTACTGTTTAAATATTGTTTGGAATATTATGAAGCTCTTAAGTTAACTTCTTGGACCTGAATACCTTTTAAAATAGTTGGCAAATATTTTTATAAGGTCAAAAGATATTTCAAAAAGGTTAAAATTATTTTTGGAATGAAAAGCACCAAAAGGAGGTTTTTCCAAATGCTGTAAGTTTTTATACATCCGCATTGAGGTGCATTTTTTACTATCAAATCCTATTTATTGTAAGAAGTGTGCAACATAATAGTTTTAGTATTTTATCTTATCTTTATTTTGACACTAAGAACACCTAATTTGGAGTTATACATAAAAAGTTATGAGCAAAACACTGAATCGTGGTCATAACTGTCAGCCAACTGAACACTGTTCACGGGAGGAACTTCAACTGACTGAACAACAAACAAAGCCACTTCAGATGACCTAAGTGTAACTTCAAATGTTTGAAGAATAACTTCAGATGACTGAAGATTAAGTTCAGTCATATGAATATTTTTTGTTGAATTTTCTAAAGAGGCAGAACCTCCTTAGACGACTGAACCCGAAAGTTCAGTCATCTGAACACTGTTAACGGGCATATTTTTCAAAAGTTTTTAAATTCAAACTTATATTGCTTGGGCTTCAAACTTTCTGAAAACTTGGGAAATTATCTAAGGAAACTTTAGCAACAAGGAAATAAGTTTGAAAGCCTATGAAAACATGGTTTTGCAAATCAAAACATTCCATGAATTGAAAAATCTGTTTTAGAAGTTGAAAGCACTCTTGTTCTTCCAAAGCTCTCTTGTTCACTCATTACAAATATATTTTGCTGAGATATTCTAAAGTGCTAATCCTTCCTTCTCTGAATTCCTACTGCTAATCCTCATCTAAGAAGGATATTGGTGAATTCTACACTTAAGCTTCATTGTATTTCATATTGACATTTTACATTGAAGTATATAGTGCTGAACTTGTACTAACTTGCTCTTTATGAGAGTATATTTGTATGCATATTGTATCTTGTTTCTTGTAGATCTTTGATATTCCAAGGATTGTTTGGATCATTGGCTAAGCAAGGGGATATTGCTTAGAGAGGCGGGCCCTAGCCTAAAGGAGTGGCCGAACGAGGGGACATTGTTTGGAGAGGCGGGCTCTAGCCTAGTGAAGGAGTGTTTGAGCATGGGGTATCGCTTGTAAAGGTTTTGTTCCACCTATCAATGGAACAGGTTCAGTGAATCCTTTGGTGGTTTTTCAAAAGCAAGGACGTAGGCTGTGTATAAGCCGAACCTCATAAAAATCTCTGTCTCACTCTCTCTTTCCTTATTCTTTATTTTCAGTACATATTTAAATTGCGTTGATGGTTTAAATTTGAAAATCATATAAACTACGTATATTTGGAAATCAAGTAAACCTTAAAGTTTGATTTTGATTTGGGTTGTGGAAACCGAAAGGGAGTACCTTGGCTGAACCATTCTTTGCGGAAACCATACGGGAGTACGTTACTTGGCTAAACATCGCAAAGATAAACTAACTTAAGAGTTTATTTAAATTCTGAAGTTTGGAAAGAGTAATTAGATCTTATATTGAACATCACATTGAAGAAGCATTTTCATATGTACAGGGCTTTGTTCAAACTCGCATTTACTACAGGGTTGAACACAATACAAAAGCTAAAACTTACATATACCATTAATATATTGTGATTGAATGGTATAAAGCTTGAGATTGAGTGAACTGTGTTTATATTTCAAAAATTGATAAATCTTGAATGATTTCATCATTCTAATAGTGCTGAATTGAATTTATATTTGGCAATCAAATTGGTTGTTGGTTTGAGCATTGTGGTTGATAGGCTTGACTAGCTTAATTATTTGTGTGGTTGAAGATTGAATTTTTTATTAGTTGTCTTGTTTATTGTTTAAGAGAAACCAAGTTACTGTTTGATTGAAAAAATAGATAAACAAGTCAAAGAATTAGTTAAATATTAAAAGAAGTTAAGGACTTTAAAAAGAACTAAAAAGAAAGTTTTAAAAGCCAATTCACCCCCCCTCCCTCTTGGGAAGCTATTCCTAATTTCAATTATAATAAACCCTTAGGAATCAAAAAGAAAAATCACTTCAAAAAGGTTCAGGCTTGATTCATAAAGACCATAGTCATTCAACTGCCTCATCAAATGAAAATAGGAGATATAAGCAAAATTCTTCACAAACATATGATACTTGCTTATATAACAAAAAGAAAGGGCACATCAAATCTTCTTGTAAATTTAGAGGTGCTAGAGAATTAAATAAGGAAATGAAATGGATAATTAGCAAAGCAAAATCCATTGGATCTAAGGAAGATTGGATTCCAATAGAAATTATACAAATACTTTAATCTTCCCTTAGTTCCTAGGTTTAGGGGTTGTGATGATTGCAGGCTTTGGGAGTGGTTCAGGGTTAAAGTATATGAACCTAGTATCTACATCCACTTCCAATTGAACATGGCATCTTTGCCAAGTAATTAATTTCAAATGCTTAACTCATACTTAAATGTAAACATCTTAAGTTAAGCAACTGTTGTCCATTGCACAAAGATGAGTTTTAGGGATCCCTCCTATTCTATATATCTTTACCTCAATCTCATTAATCAAAATCCTGTCTATTGACTCTATAAGTCCAATCCTATTTTGATAATGATAAATCACTTGGTATTTGATCTGTGCATTGAGAATGTGAGCAGGAGCATTACTTAGCATGCACAGAAGGTGATGAAGTCATGGAAGCCACGAAGATTAAAACATATATAACCTTGCACAATTCATGGAACTAAATGAGTAGAAGAATGAAGATACAAACGTCAAGTTCAAGATCGTCATGGGAACGAGTATTTAGAATTGATTGTATTTGCATATTTATATGATATAGCTGGAAGCTCAAAATATGCCCTACACATGTATCTCATGAAAATATTCTAGGGTTAAACATGGACTTAGAGACCTTATTTTTAATCCCGAAAAATTTTTTATATGGGATCAAAGCAAGAGAGCAAAATTGATTTTGAAACTGAAAATAAAAATTTTGAAGTTCATCTGCCTAGACGACTGAGATGTACCCTCAGAAGTCTGAAGATGCAACCTCAGACAACCGAAGTTTTACTTCAAACGTCTGAAGAATTCCCGTAGAAGACTCCAGAATTAGTTCATTCATGTGAAAAATTAATTTTGAAACATGGAACAGATAGAACACCTTTAGACATCTAAACTCTCAGTTCAATCGTCTAAGTTGGGACTTCAGAAGACTGAACCTACAGTTCAGTTGTCTGACTCTGTGTTTGGACTATAATTTTCACTACCTTAAGGAACATAAGACGTATGAACCCGAACACTCCATCATTTGAACCTACAAAAACTTTAAAAATCTTAACTTTAGCGAGAAAACACGTGGGTTATTTACTTAATCAAATTGATCCAACGGTCAAGACTTAACCTAAGGCCGAGATTACTTATAAGAACAACCTCTAAACCCTAGGGCCTCACTTTTGGCATATGATTGGGAGCCTTAAATGTATACACAACTCTGGAAAGCATTGAACACATTGCTAAGCTCTTGCATCCAATTTCAAAGCATTTACGTCATATCTAAGCTTGGACTATGTTGATTTTCAAAAGGAGTTCGAGCAAATATTGTGCAAACAACTTGGGTATTGAGGTTTGGCGATCAAACTAATTGTATGTTGTTCTCAAAGAATTTTTCATCTCACAAACTTATTCTTGAATATTCATTTTGATAGATTGATCTTGAATTATTAATTATATAAACATTTGGTGAAAGATCACTACTTGAGAAAAGTTTTTGTTTAAAACTAAAATCTTGAAGAAAGTTTTAAATATATCTTCATTCAAAGATTTTCTATTTGATTAGTGTAAGAATTATTTGATTGCAAATACTAAGAGTTTCTAAATACATATTCTTGAGGCATATTATTTTTGAAACATAGTGTTTAAATCTTTGCTATATTCAAAGTCGTATATTTATTCAAAAATTCAACTTTACAAATTATTGATAGCAAGAACATAGATCTGCGCATTATTCAAGATTATTTTTGAAAGGATCTTATTTTCTAATCTTGCATAAAGTATTTTGAAATCGAACCATATGTTTCTCCAAAGCATTTATTTATAAAATCATTTTTGGGAGATATTGATTTAAAGGATAGATTTGTGAAGCATATCATTCATATAATGATTACATTGTTACATACATACTGAGCTTCAAGTTTTATCATATGGATATGTGTTAGGATTTTCTATTGTACTTACTAATTTTGTGTAGAAGCATTTGAGTGTATTTGTAGAAATTGTAACTCTATATTGTAATCACGGTTTGAGCTGTGAACTGAATTTGAGGAGAAAGTTGTATCTATTGTAAGCAACGGAGTAGGAGGAAGTCGTGCTTCTCGTAAGCAGCAGATTGTAAGGGAAGCTCCATCTCGGTTAAAGGACCCAGAATTTAGGGGAATCCTTGAGTGGGTTGCTCAAGGCGAGGACGTAGGCCGGGTTGGCTGAACCTCATAAAATCGTGTTTGCTTTCTCTCTTCCCTTAACTTTTTAAATTTTCACGTGCATTTCATTATCAATCTTGCATGTTTGTATGTTGATTAATATTACACTCACTTGAAATTAATTGGATATAATTGAATTTATTGAGATAATAATTTGAATTCGTTTCAATTTCATGCGATTATTTTGTTAAACGTTGAAATAGGGATTAAGCAGTAAAATAAACTTAAATAATTTTGAAATACCCAATTCAGCCCCCCTTTTGGGATAACACCATAATTCACACGGTCATCACTATAGGTATAAGCACCAATGATAATGAATTCCATATCCACTAGTGCTAATTAACAAGACATCGTTTCTCAACCAAATTAGAGGCATCCACTAAGGGAATCAAGTCTTCATTTAGATATCATAAAATTTTCCCTTTGAGCTTTGATTATAAATCCTCTAATTTTGGTTTATCTCATCCACAAGAATTCCTTACCAAACCCTGGTAATTTTGGTCTCTCCCATTCCTTCGCTTGTATCCTTGTTCCAAATCGTGATAATATCTAAAGGATACTTCCCAATCACCAACGAGCATTGTTCACAACATTCACATATCCTATATGCTCTTTGCCTAAGCTTGGACATGATTATCATCACGAAAATATTTTAAAAAATGTCCTGTCGATCCTAAGTACTCTTCTGTACCGATTAGTGATTTAAATTTTCAAAGTGTATTTATTCAAACTTCCTTCACAAGCTCCCAAATATCAATCAAATCTTTTAGAGCTTCAAATGATGGTGAATGGCTAATATGATTGATTAGGTCTCAATCTAGAGGAATGCATAAATTAAAGAAGACCTATACACATGCAGTTTAAATCGAAAGCCATTCCAACTCGTGCCTCTCACATATTGAAATTCAAAAGAAAATAGGCAAACATAGGCTTATTACCTCAACAAGTATTTATTGTGACTTTTTGGTCAGTAAGCCTAAAACATTCATGCCAAGATTAAATCATTGAAAATCTAAAAATACTTGGCTAAAGAATTTGAAAAATTGAAAAAGGCATTGAATGATTAAGTGCATAACTCAGGGGGAGCATATATTCTTTCATGGTTATAAAAGTTAAAATGCTCTCATTTTTTTTTTAGCCTAAATGTCCATATGAGTACTACATTGAATTCCTAACTATCCATGGTTATTTATTATTCATGGTATCTAGTTGGATGGTTTACATTTTATAAGAATTATTGATTGTACTACTGAATTGCATGCTTAATCTAGAATGCCTCCTACATGCTGGATGCCGTGATGTGTATTGTATGCTGGTAGTGGATATAGGTTCTTGCATGCTTAAATTGAATTATGTATTGCTTGCTTGAATCTATTAGGTACAGGTTTTATAGAAAAACATCCAATTTACAGATGGCATGCTGCTGAAATTTCAATAGATTTTTCCCATAATAAAACCTTGTACAAAAATGATTATGTTAAAATGAAAGTTATATTTTTTTTTTTTTTTTGGATGAGTGAAAATTAATTGAATAACAAACATTTCATCCTTACATAATCATCAGATATTTAGAGGAGCTGAACTCCATCCCTATAGAAAAAGCTCAAAGAACTCTTATGCATCAATTTGCTTTTCAAATATTGAAGCTCTTCAGAAAATTGGAACATCATATCCACCTCTAAAATCTATATAATTAGATATGGTTTGTTCTTGGTTGTGAACACAAAATCATGCCTTAATATATCTTTTCTGATACATGTGTAATACTTAAAGATAGCTATATTGGTTACATAAAAGAGTAAATTAGTCTTTACCAGTATATTTATTTTAAGAGATTTAAAATGATGGCTTATACTATTAGGCATATTGAAATAAGTTTTTAAATTGTATAAGCAATTTATTTTATCCAAGTTAGGATTTCAATCGAAAGGGGGAGCATCTAGAATTAAATTACTACCTTATTATGCTCACCAACACCTGTTAGCTTAGATATGTTTTGAATCAAGTTTGGCTTGTGCTTAAATAAAATGATTATATTGAAAATCTTAAGTTAAAATATGTAGTTTTGCCATAGTCATCCGTTTTTGCCATATGATCTTGTTTTTATCTTCGAATATATCTTTAAGTTTCATATGGTTGTAATTTTCTAGTCATGAGATGTTTTATGCTTAAATATTCACTAGAAAAATTCTACTTACATGTGCTTTAAATTAAAGTTTCTTCTTCAACAAGCAACCCCTTGTGCCTTTTTGCAAACATCAAAGGGATATATATACACATATATATTTTTAAATTGCATAGCCAGTTCAATAACTACACATGAAAATGTTTGCTTTCATATGTCGTGTGCTTTGAACTAAAATCTTTCACAAGTCGTATGAAATATTTGAACTGAAATGGTTTGTGGATAATTCTGGTCTAACTATGTTTTTCACGTCACTTAAATCTTTTAATGACCTTCTATACTGTTTTGTGTGCTTAATCACCATATTTTTCAAACACAGTCATATATATATATATATATATATATATATATATATATATATATATATATATTTTTTCATGCCCTTTTCTTAGTGACAAAAAAGGGAGATGTTTAATAAGAGCAAAATTTGTTCTTTCTCTCTGAACTTTGTTATTCAAAATGGCAAATGATAACTGAACTTTAATGCAAAACTTGAAACATTTTGAAATCTTCATTCTTGTTTGTGAACTTTATTGAATATATTGTATTTATGCATATTGTTAGGGGGAACCTTGTCGGGCAAGCCCACATTTAACTCATGCGTTTGCCATTATCAAAAAGGGGGGAGATTGTTGACTTTCTGAGTCTGTCACCTATTTTGATTATGAAAAACCACAGTATTTCATATGTGTGCTAAGTATGTGAACATGTTTACTTTTCTAAGCACAAATGGCAAATGAGAAATGGAAGCCGAAAAGTACTCAAATGCGCGCATCATTCGGCGCAATCCATAGAATTATCAAGGAGCAGAGCATAAAGCCTTTGTTTGTTTTAAGTTGTATTTTTTATAATAATAATCTATATGGTTTGTAATAATTTGCATGTCATGCATGATAGGTATTTATGCTCAGGGTACCTTAGTCTAACAACAAGAAAACAAATGACCATAGAAAGACTTCGGTTGACCGACACCAGGTTTTTGGTTTAATTAAAAAGCCCAGACTGTAGACTGACCCTAGGTCCATGCACTAGCACTTAGGAAAATCCCCCTAAACTCACATGTCATGGGAGTGTATTTAAATTAAAATCTGAACCTTAGGTTAAAATTGTATGGGTTTCAGGCAACCAAACCAGGCAAGATAAAATGCCTTAGTCAACCAAACGTTGGGAAAGTCAAAATTTTTGACTTGACATCGGGCGACTAAACTAAAAAGAACTTAGTGTTCTTGGTCATCTGAACTCATATTGAGGACTTTTCCAACAACCCGGGTGCCTGAAATCCATAGTCATTTTGACCTTGAGCGACCAAACTGAGAAGTTCGGCACACCGAACTTACGATCGAACGACCGAACCTCGAGAAGTTTGGAAATCGCCTTAGTTTAGCGACCTGAAGTTCACATCGGGCACCCAAACTTCAAAATTACCTTTTCCTATTATGAGTGTTCAGGCGACTGATTCCTATGGCTCATGCGACCGAAACTCTCGGATTGGTCAAATTTTTACCGCAGGTAATTAAGGGTAAATTAGGGTTATTTTGGTTAAACATGTTTGAAAAAATTGTAATAATTGCCCTTATGTCCCCAACGGTTATTTTTTGGGTAGGTCTATAAATATGAGCTCATTTGCAAGATTAAGATGAGATTAGTGATTTAATTACAAAATATTTTTTTTGAATTTTTTGAGAGCTTCTCTTCATACCCAAAGCTAAATTCTCATCTTTTTATCATTCCTTTGCGAAATCTATTTGATTGAGAGTATTCAAAACCATCCTACATTGCTTACTAAAGCTTAAAATCTTATTACTTTGATTGTTTGATTGATTTTTATTGAGAGTTTAGCCAAAAGTCTTTCACCTGATTTAATTAATAAATCATTGTGTGGGGAAACTTTTTAGCTTGTGAGTCTTTGCATTTGTATTGCAAGACTCTTGATTTTGTCTTGTAATTTGTATAAAATATTTTTGACAAGCTTGGTTTGTAAATATCTCATGTGCTTGAGCTTTGAAAATTAATTTTTGAGATATTTGTTTGTGATTTCAAAATTTTTGAAACTATATTTGTGGTTGATATATTTATATATATTGTTTCAAAGAAAGCTTGCTAGACACTCTCACACGTTTATTGCATATTGACATTATCTTGAGAGTAGCTTCGCTTGACCAATCTCACCTAAGCATAAATAATATTATCTGTGAGTGCATTGGTTATTGTTTGAGCGCATCGGTACATATCTGCTTAGCATAGAAGCATTGTATTTGTACTTGTTGATTATGCTCAAATTGTTATATCTGTTGTATTCCCAACGTGTGATCGGAAGAGGGAGACTTGCCCAATGAAAAGTCTCAGACTTGCTCAGACCCGGTTAGGAGAGCACCAAATTGGTTTAGATCCGGTTAGGAGAGTTAGGTGCACCAGAATGTAAGGTGTTGTAAATGGTGTCACTCCACTCACAAGTGAGCAACTAATGGAATCTTCTTCCTTGTTAGCTCAAGGCGGGGACGTAGGTAGTATTGGCCAAACCCCGATTATATATCGTGTGTGCACTTTATATTTTCTGCAATTTACTTTCTGCATCTGTATGTTTATGTTTATGGTTTGAGTATTTGATTGGGTTTGTGATTGCATAGAAAGACCCTAGGTTTGTGTAATACTTCTTGTGGAATCTGGTTTAACCTAGGAATAATTTTTTAAATACCTAATTCACTCCCTCTTAGGAATACACCAATTCCAACACCTCATCTACCAGATCCCTACCCAATCCATTTACTTTCACCCAAATGTTGCTATTCTCATCCTTCTCAAAATGCATATGATGAAGAGTGGCTTTTGAGCAGAAATTGTCCTTAGTGCGGACTACACTAGGTGTGTTGGCGCTAGTAAGAGCAAAGTGATCGAAGAGTTTGGTGAGTCGTCGACCAAACGGCAGACAACCTCGTTTCCTTTTCAAGTTATCTTCCTTATGCTGAATAATGATGGATGGCAAATATTCTCCATCTCCATTCCCACCCTTTCGTGGCAAGAGGTTATAAGAGATCATGTGTTGTGAGACTCGGAACTCAATTGTGAGGTCTTTCAATTTGGGTCTGGCAACTTCAAGAAATCTAGGGTTTCTAGTATTCAGTTTCAAAGCCTTATGAGGATCAAACCAATTGTAGCTTTTGGGGCACATTGCCTTTGGAAAGCTTCAAATAGGGAAAAAATTACAAGATAGGACATCTGAACACAGTTGATCCATTAAGCGGATGGGTTTTCCTCTCACAGTGGAGTATGCTGCGCAACCGCAAGTAGAGGGAACAAAATTAGCACAAAATTCTTGAACTAATTATATATAGGTAGGTTCTTTTAGTGAGAACGTAGTGTCCCACCTAATAGCTTGGAATTTGGCTAAAAATGTGGGGAAATCTTTTTCAAGAAACTCATATGGGACGATCTTACCATGAATGATATCTTGCTTGGAGATATCCTTGTGGTAGTGATAAGTGGCTTCTAAAGATACAAAATGCTGGTTAGTTTCTGTGGCGACCTTTTGGGATTGCTCAGTGGGAGTGTTCCAAGAGGACCCTTCGCCGGCTTCAGGGTGTTGCAAAGAGTTGACCACCCTTCTCTTGGAGTGTGAAGCTATGGTCTCTTGAAGTGCTTAAGGATTTAAGGGATGAGTATAGAGAGATTAGAGGGGAGGAGCTAGGGCTCCAATGAGGGGTTAGGGTTCATAAAATGAAGGATTTGGTGTGCTAGAATTTTAAAAGCCCTAACCAAATTCGTCAAAGAATATCATCATTCGTTGACGAGTTACTCTTTTGTTATCGTTGACGTGTGTAATTTTATCATTGAAGAGTGGCCATTAAGTTTCGTTGACGAGAGCCTCTGGCTCGTCGATGAGTGTAGTTAAAACTGCTACCTTAATGTTCAATTTAGCCATTAACAAACAAGATGATTCTCATTAATAAGATTTTCACTCATCCTTTCAAAAACAAAGAGCAAAGTTACTCTCTTCTACTCCTTTGTTGGCAAAGTAGATTCTCCCATATGTTTTTCATTTATTGGAGAAACGTTTTTCGCTTGTGAATCTTAGAGCGTATTTATGGTACATTTTAAGATAGGTCCTCTAGAGTGCACATGCCTAATTCATGCTTGATTTTACTGAATCTTTCTTCGTTTAGGGGTTTTGCAAAAAGATCAACTAATTGATCTTCGATATTCATGTATACTAATTCAATGTCCCGCTTTTTTACGTGATCTTGAATAAAGTGGTGTCATATCTCAATATGTTTAGTCCTAGAGTGCAGGCATAAGTTTTTAGAGACATTGATGGTACTAGTGTTGTCACAATAAATTAGTGTACCCTTAATCAAAATTCAAAAGTATTTGAGTTGTTGTTTCATATATAAAGCTTGGGTGCAACAACTACCTACAACTATGTATTTAGCCTCGATGGTTGAGAGAGCAACTAAAGTTTGCTTCTTGTAAAACCATAAGACAAGTGAGTGTCCTAGAAAGTGACACGTATCACTAGTGCTTTTCCTATCATTTTTGCATCCCCCAAAGTCAGCATCTGAATAGCATATGAGGCCAAAAGGAGCATTTTTAGGGTAAAAGAGCCCTAAGTCATGTGTTTTTTTTAGCTACCTAAAAATTCTCTTGACGGTATTGAGATGTTACTCTTTGGGACATGATTGGAATCTAGAACATAAGCAAACACTAAACATAATGTCAGGTCTAGTAGAAGTGATGTATAGCAGACTACCAATCATTCCTCTATATTGTTTTTGGCTAACATTCTTTCCTTTTTCATCACTATCAAGTTCCGTTGTTATGCTCATAGGGGTTACTTTTGATTTTCCCATTTCAAGTCCAAATTTCTTAAGCATGTCCTTGACATATTTAGCTTGATTAAAGAAAATTCCATTCATCATTTGTTTAATTTGTAACCCAAGGAAGAAAGTTAATTCGCCTATCATACTCATCTCAAATGTTTTTTGCATAGTTTGGGCAAATTCTTTACACATATTCTCATTAGTGGCACCAAAAAATGATATCATCTACTTAAATCTGTATGACTAGCATATCATTTTCTTCATCATTGAAGAACAAGGTAGTGTCAAAATTTTCTATTGTGAAGCCATCTTCCAAGAGAAACTTTCTTAATCGTTCATACCATGCTCTTGGCCTTGCTTAAGTCCATTAAGAGCTTTTGAGAGTTTAAATACATATTCAAGGTGTGTATGACTCTCAAAACCTGGGGGTTGTTTAACATAAACTTCTTCATTAATGTACCCATTTTGGAAAGCACTCTTTACGTCCATTTGAAATAACTTGAAGCCTTTATAGCAAACAAAGGCAACTAGCATCCTAATGGCTACCAAAGCATAAGTTTCATCATAGTCAATTCCTTCTTGTTGGTTATACCCTTGTGCAACTAATCTAGTTTTGCGTCTTACAATGTTACCATCTTCGTCTTTCTAATTCCTAAATACCCATTTAGTGCCTATTATTATTTTGTTCTTGCATTTAGGAACAAATTCCCATACTTTGTTTCTTTTGAATTGGTCAAGTTCTTCTTGCATGGCAATCATCCAATTTTCATCATTTTCAGCCTCCTCAAAGTTCTTAGGTTTTAATTAGGACACGAAGGCTATATAATTGCATCCACTCTTCAAATGTGATCTTGTACTAACTCCTTGGGATGGAGTCCCTATGATTTGATCAGTTGGGTGGTTTTTAACAAATTTCCATGCTCTAGGGAGTTCCTAATTTTCTTCTTCAAATCTTGCAGAATCTTCCTTAGATGATGACTCTTGAAATCATTTTTGATTTCTTGGGCATTTTCATTTTGTTCGTCATTTACCTTAAATTGCTCAAGTTCCTTCTCAATTCTCATGATAGTCAATTGATCATCCATGTCAACTATTTGTTTAGGTGCATTTGGGTTAGATTCATAAAAAACAACATGTATAGATTCTTGAATAGTTTGAGTTCCCCTATTAATACTCTATAGGCTTTACTGTTCAGTGCATACCCTAGGAATATCCCTTCATTGGATTTTGAGTCAAATTTTGCTAAGTAATCTCTATCATTTAGAATAAAGCATTTACATCCAAAAACCTTGAAGTTTGAGATGTTTGATTTTCTACCCTTCCATATCTCATATGGGGTTTTGCCTATTTTGGATCTAATTACGACACGGTTATAAACATAGCAACCTGTACTAATGGTTTCAGCCCAAAAATGTTTTGGAAGTTTATGTTCATTGAGCATTGTCCTAGCCATTTGTTGGAGTGTTCGGTTCTTTCTTTCAACTACTCCATTTTGGTGTGGAGTTTTAGGTGTGAAGAAATTGCGTGAATAGCCATTTTCATTACAAAAATCTTCTAACTCTTGGTTTTTAAATTCTATTCCCCTATCACTCCTAATGTGAAGAATGGGCATACCCTCTTCATTTTGTACTTTTCCACAAAAGTGAATGAAGGCACTGCATGTGTCACTTTTGTTTGCTAAAAAGATAACCCATGAAAATCTAGAAAATTCATCAACAATAAAAAATGCATACAATTTTCCGGTTATGCTTGCAACATCATTTGGTCCAAACAGATCAAGGTGAATTAACTCTAATGATCTTGAAGTGGAAATCACTTTCTTAGTTTTAATAGATGATTTATTCTGTTTTCCATATTAACAAGCATCACAAACTTTATCTTTAATATAGTTATCTTTAGGTAAACCATTTACTAGTTCTTTAGAAGATAATTTATGCAAAAGATCCATACTAGCGTGACCTAACCTCCTATGCCATAGCCAACTAGATTCGCTTGTTATAGTCAAAATCCAACATCACAAGAATTAATATCATCAAGTTCAATGGTGTATACATTTGATTCACATTTTCCTACCAATATAGTATTTCCACGTAAGTCAGTTATTAAGCATTGTGTGGATCGGAATAAAACATTTAGTCCTTTGTCACAAAGCTGACTAATACTCAAAAATTTGTGCTAAAGTGTATCTACAAGAGCAACATTATCAATAGAGAGAGAGGAATTACCTATTTTACATTTACCTATGATTCTTCCCTTAGCGTTGTCTTCGAATGCCATGAGCCCTTCTTTCTTGTAATGAGTGAGAGTAATTTGTTGGCGTCCCCTATCACGTTTCTTGAGCACCCTCTATCAAGGATCCATTTTTTTTTCTTCAAGGAGGTCTTCAAGCAAACTTGCCAATAGAATTGGGTGATTTGTTTTGGTACTCATTTTTTCTTCGGTCCTATAGGGTTAGTATTCTTGATCACCCATACATATTTCTTTCCTTTTCCTCTATTTCCTCTAAAAGGACAAGTGAAGTGTACATGACCCTTTCTTTCACAGTATAGGCAAGTCTTATTAGCAAACAAAAGGTTTGGTTTGGTTGCTGAATGTTTGTTAGGTAATGAGTTCCTTTTGGCACATAAATTTTGTAACACCAATAGATTCGGATGATGAAAAACCATAACCCAAACCTTCTTTGAAAATACCAAATCTTTGAACCCCAAGTAATTTTTCGAAATTATCCTTTCCATTGGTAAACTTGTAGATGGTATTACGTTGGTCCTTAATTTTCTTTTTTAAAGACAAAATTTCCTCAACACTTTCATCGATTTGATTTTTCAAATTTTCAACTTTCTTTTGGAAAAACTCATAATCTAATCGAGAACTTTCATCAAGTTTTTCAATTTTTGATATCAAAGATGCATTCTCTTCTTTTAAAGCAGAGCAAATACAAACGTCCTTTTTCTTACTCTTTGAGTGTGTTTCTTCAAGATTTTTATTTCTTATTTTGATTGTAATTCATTCATTATAAAGTTTCCTACAAGTATCTTCTAGCTCATCATATGAAGGAGAGTATTTGTCATCAGAGTTTACCTTATCTAGCTCATCTGCCATAAAGCAAAAATTTGCAACTTCTTCTCCGTTTTCTTCCTCAGAAGAGAGTCCATCAAGTTCATCCCACTCGGTTGCGTTAATGGCTTTATATTTATTTTTATCCCTTTGCTTATTATTGCCCTTGTGGTTGAATAGGGGACATTTAGCCATCTTGTGTCTGGGCTTCTTGCAATTGTAGCACCTTATGCTCGATTCTCCTTTATTCTTTTGCTTACCCTTCTTGTTTAGCAAGAAATTCCTTATTCTTCGGGTAATGAGAGCTATTTCTTCCTCATTGTCACACTCTTCTTCTTCTTCCAAAATTTCCTGCTTGATGTCTTTAGAGCCAAATCAGTTGTCTTTTTTGGCTTATCTACTTCAACTGTAGTGTTCTTCTTTTTCTTGATCTCATAGGTCATGAGAGACCCAATAAGTTCATCAAGAGTGACCTTGGATAGGTCCTTAGCTTCTTCAATTGTCGTAGACTTTGCATGCCACGATTCCGGTAGTGAGCGAAGCACCTTTTGCACATTATCTTCCATGGAGTATTCCCTACCAAGTGCTTTCAAGTCATTTGTTATATGTGTCAAATGTGTAAACATAGAAGTAATCGACTCACCTTATTCCATTTTAAACATTTCTTATTCTTTGAACAGCATATAGATTTTTGATTTTTTGACTTGAGACGTACGTTCATACGTTACCTAGAGCTTTTCCCACATCTCCTTTGTAGTGTTGCATTTGTAAACGCAGTTGTACTCTCCATAACTCATAACACAGTAGAGAAAGTTTTTTGTTTTGAAATTCAATTGAACTAACCTTGATTCAGTGTCCAACGGCTTCTTGTTCGGTATGATCTCACCTTCTTTATCCTTGAATACGTAATCTCTATTGGTGATTACATTCCACATTTTCAAATCATATGACTGAATGAAGATTGTCATTCGATCTTTCCATGCAAGGTAGTTGCTTCCATTGAACTTTGGTAGATGGTCGACCAATTTTCCTTGAGAAAACATAACCACCATTTGATCTTTGCGCTCTGGATGATATTCCGAGGGTCTAACGACTTGCTCTGATACTACTTGTCAGCACAAGTGTGCGTCTAAAGGGGGGTTAGGTGAATAGACGTCTTTCATGGATATATAACTTTTTCTAAAAAATAACTTTGGGCTAGAAACAAGTGAAATATATGACAATAAATAACAAATAAAAAGATTCACAATAAATAAATAGAGAAGGGAGAGAAAAGCTCAACACAACGATGTTAACGTGGTTCGGCACCAAGCCTACGTCCACGCCTTGAGACCAACTCAAGGATTCCAAAAATCCACTAAGAAATCCTCCTTTAAGACGAAGAAGCCCTTACAATCATGGGTACACACCCCAACTGCTCACTAAAAGCTACAACACGATGCTCACCAAAAGTCACCTTATCAAGGTTCACAAAGAACCCCCTCAATACAACAAATCAAAGAAACCACATGCAACTTTAAAGTACTCCTTCTTTAGCTTGATAATACAAATCAAAACCTCACACTACACTCTTTGTAAATGATGTGTAAGAAAAGAGTAAAGAGCAAGAGAGTTTGAGAGCTGAAATGAATCCCCATAATGAATGCTCCATTAATGTGCTCAACAACCAAGTGCTTAACTAACTTCAAATGAATGCACAAGACTCATATTAAAGGGCAAAGGGATGAGTAGCTTGCTGGAGGGCCGTTAGGAATTAATGAAGAAAAGACAATTTGAAAACTAGCTGTTACTGCTAGGGGTGAGCATAATTCGGGGAAACCCGAATTAACCTATTTAATCGACTGAAATTGGTTGGTTCGGTTCGGGTAAAAAAATCGATTCGATCGGTTTGGTTAAGCTTCACCAAAATTTGGTGAATCGATTTTCGATTCGGTGAATAGGAAATATAAATTCGGTTAACCGATTTAATAATTAATTATATTTAAAATATAAATTCATATATGTTAAATAATTAAGCTTCACCAAAGTTTTGTTTTATTTAATTAGTTTAAAATATTTTTGGTTAAATTCGGTTAACCGAATTACCCGAACAGGTAATTTGGTCGAGCGAGGTTCGGTTAATACCCCTTATTCTGTAGGTTTGGTTAATGGAAATGATTAACCAAAATTTTTAGTTATTTTGGTTAATTAACTGAATTTCACAAAACCGACCATTTGCTCACCCCTAGTTATTGCGCATTAAATGTGTTTTGCTGCCCGACACTCGTCGATGATTCCATAACCTTGTCGATGAGTCTTACACATGCACCCGTTGATGAAACCCCTGTGTTCGTCAATGAGTCTTCTCTGCTAAATTCAGATACGTCTTGGCTTCTCTTCATTGACGATTCCCCTATGTACTACGATGAGCCACCTCTATACACTCATCAATGAATCCCTTGTGTTCATCGACGAGGCTACTCTAAGATTTTAGGTGGTCTTGGGATATCATCATTGACGATTCCTCTATGAACATTGATGAGTCCCTTCATGAGTTCGTCGACGAATCCCTTGTATTCGTCAACGAGTCACTTTTTACTTAAATGGGTGTGGACAAGTCTAAAAATGGTTTTTGTTTAAGTTAAAATCTCATCTTGTCCAAAATTAATTTTTACCAATTATAAGATGTCTTAGTTTGATAAAATACTTTGAAAGCCACTTTGACATCTTATGCAGTTAGGTAACTCGATATGCATGTGTGAACTCATAATTAATTTTTTAACCTATTATGAACTATAAGCTTGTGTAACTTGCTTGTCTCTTGCAGGATACTCTTGACCATACCATATTCACAAGAGTTGTAACATACATCCTACCTCTCATACACAAAATCCAACAAAAATACAATCAATGTAGAGTTTTATATATATTCTTTGTTTAGGTAGTTGAGCTCTAGATGTGCCATGTGCGAAAGTTTGTTGATGGTCATTTTCTTTTTGCTTGTTTGATATATTTCTGACCCTTCTACTTACCTTGGAACTGTCCTGCATATCTAAATTAAACTTTGAGGAAAAATGTTAGCGTACTTAAGAACCACTAATGGGTTGTTGTCATCAAAACAAGTTAGAAAGAGAACCCTTAGCCACTAGGGCTAACAATTATTATTATTATTATTATTATTATTATTACACTTCCATTCATATTATTTTTGGGGTCGTTACAAGTTGCCTCCACCCACTTTGTGAAATAATCAATGGTCACAAAAATGAATTGATAGTCATTGCTTGCTTTTAGAGTTATCGGTCCAATCACGTCAATGCCCCAAACTAAGAATGGCCAGGGTCTGGATTATACATGAAGCTAAAATGGTCGGACTTGTATATGATCCTCGTAAATGTGACAGTTATGACACTTTATTGCATATCGTATACAGTCACTTTCCATAGTCAACCAGTAATACCCAAACTTGAAAACTTGCTGAGCTAGTGAATGTCCACCTGTGTGTGTACCACAGATTCCCTCATGCACCTCCTACATAATTTGTTGTGCTTATTTTGACTCAACACATTGTAGGAAAGTCATATCATGGCTTCGTTTATAAAGTACATTTCTATCCAAGAAAAACTCCATAGCGAATCTTCAAGTTGTTCTTTGATCATTTTTTGATGCTCGAAAAGGATATTCCTTTTTTTTTTTTTTGGATATATTGCCTTATATCATAGAACCAAGATTTTCCATCAATATCCTCAATTACTACACAATATGGTTGTAGTGATCCTAAAAAAAATAAATATAAATAAATAAAATAAATAAATAATTAATTAATTAAAATTAAATAATTAAATTAATTAGTATTAATTAAATAATATAATAATATAAATATATTATTATATATATATATGTGTGTGTGTGTGTGCGTGTGTGTGTGTGTTTAGGATTAATATATATCATATATAAAAAGGGTTACTCTCCTGAAGCTTCTAAGCTTCACAAGATGAATTGGATTTCAACAAAGGAGGCCACCACCCCCCTTGTGTCAATTTCCTATGCCTAGGTCCTTCCGTCTTTGTCTCCCTCCTTCTCTCAATTTCTTGATGGATTTGCGGTGGATCGGGAAACGAAAGTTGCCGTTGGATTCCTAATTCTGCCACCGACATTTCTACGGGAGCAGATTTGTCGTGGAAGCGACATAGGAACTATTCCCGGGGTAAGACAATTTTTCCTAATTTCTCAATTTCGCTTTAAATCT
Source organism: Malania oleifera (assembly GCF_029873635.1). Classification (NCBI taxonomy): domain Eukaryota; kingdom Viridiplantae; phylum Streptophyta; class Magnoliopsida; order Santalales; family Ximeniaceae; genus Malania; species Malania oleifera. The sequence goes on from NC_080422.1 coordinate 19,754,022, forward strand.
GCCGTTAAATTGACGATCAGGCGCCACCACGGTGTCCTAGTTGCAATTGTCGTCATTTTGATATGAGTAAATTTTCAATTGGGGTTTTCTAGGTCCCACTCCAAAACAAGAGTGAGATTTGAAAATTTTGGCAAATTGATTATATTTGTAGGTATAACTATTTATTTGTAAATTATGGCCCTAGAAAATATTTAAATAGTATTTTATTTAAAATTAATTTAATGGAACTAAGGTTTTTGAACTAGGGTTCATGTGAGCGTCATGGGCATCTGTGTGGGATTCCTGTTAGTGTAGTTCAAGAATTCAGGTAAGGGGAAATTATATATTAAAGAAGATTTTATGAAATTAAACGTAATAAATTATGTTATAATATATGTATGTTTTTGTGTGAATTATTAAAATGCCAACCATGTAAAACTATGTTTTCTAAGCCTAAGACAACTTATTTAGCTTTGTATATGTGGAAATGAACTGATGAAAGTGAAACGTAATTTCTAAGGAATTATGTAAGAAATGAAATGTAATTTCAGCATATAAATGTTAAATGTGAGTTGACTTATTTTATGAGAAATATGTATGAATTTTATAGTTAAATTTTTTGACATGAGATTCTGTGCAAATATATGTTATATGCGTGAGATGCAGGTTAAGTAAGTAAAGTATTGAGAATAAAATATGAAATGGACTATGTTGCTTGTGTATGTTAAATGCAACCATATAAATGTAAGACAACTGAAAGACAGTTAGTTAGCAGATCTAGCACATTTCTACGTAGACTAACTGATGAAAGCTAAAAGGAGTTGTAGTAATGATAGCTAAAAGGAGCTGTAGACTAATTGATGATGGCTAAAGACTAGTTGTAGTACGAACAAAATGAAATGAAAATGTTATACAATAACAATGAAATGTCATGGTATGAAATGACAATGTGAATGGTGTAATGTTGAAGAATTACATAAAGTGAAATGCAATGTAAAGCTTAAACTATGAACATGAACAGATGTGTATGATTGAATAATGACAGAAAGGAGTATTGTATTATGATATTAGAAGTATCTATGTATGTAGAACATGTTACGGTTGGGTGAGGCAAACTCTTCGCCTAAGTGCTTGCTGAGAAAGGCAAGTGCACTAGTAGTTTCAGATGTGGCAGTAGCTGTATTACGCACTAGGGCAGAGGGAACCTACTTGTATAGGCGAGTAGATTTCCCTATCCTTAGGGCCTTTTTCGATAAGCTATTATTGAATGGTGTGAGTACGAGATCAATCTAATACTTGAGGGCTTGCTGAGTAAGGTGAGTGCTCTGGTATGCTTTAATAGTGACCTTTGGGTTACCTAAGTATTAGAGCAGAGAGGTGCTACTTGTATGAGTGACTAATTGCCCCTATCCTTAGGTAATCTCATGTGTAAAATCTATGCATGTGATTGATTAGGTTCAGAGAATGATTTTAGTGTTATGTTAATGATTTGCAAATGTTTTTAAAACAATATATATTTACCTATTGTTAGCCATACGTTGTTTTAATATATTGTTTCTTCCCTTACTAAGATGTGTCTCACCCAAATATGAACTAATCTTTTTCAGGACATCCTCGAGGTCGAGCTTCGGGAGCTCGAGGGTATTTAGCATTTTTTAGGAACATAAAGAGAAAGGGTATATGTTTGATAATACTTGGGAATGTATATATTTTATGTTTTATGTCGTTATGTTTTAAGTCAGTTGTGAAAGGAATGATTGTTAAAATACTGGAATGTTTCGAGAGGTATGTATTTTATGGTAATGCAGGTGTTGGATGGATAGTATGGATGTTATATAGGGGTAGTAAACTCAGGTATTATTAATTATGGTTTTTATATTATATGAAGATTATGTTTATGTTTTCCGCTGTGTATATCATGGATTATGGATTATAATATATAATGTACTGGACTCGAGTTTAAGGGTTCAGGGCATTATATTATGGTATTAGAGTAATGATTTTGGGTTTTTGAGAATTTAGGAAATGATTTATACCAGAGTATAGGAATGAGTTAGGATGAAAAAATAGGAGATTAGTAGGTTAGGCATTGAGAAGTAAGTATGATGTTGGAAAGTGTAGGATTTTGTCTTATAGTTTGGAGGCAGAAATCCCTTGGCGGACTTCTGTGATTTTCTGATTCAGTCGACGGTTTCAGAAAACCACGGCAAATCCATCGATGGTGATGTTTCCCAGCCATGAGACTGGTCCTTATATGGAGATTTTGGATTTGTATTGGATTTAATTTAATGAAGAATGATTGAATGGTTTATATGATGATATGTATGCTGACTTTTTATAATGGTAGTTAGTAAATGAATTCAAGTAATGTTAACAAATGATGAGTTAGTAAAATTTCAAGGCAAAATTTCTTAATGAAGGGAGAATGTAGTGATCCTAAAAAAAATAAAAATAAATAAATAAATAAACTAATAAATTAATTAATTAAATTAAATTAAAGTTAATTAATTAATTAAAATAAATAAAATTAAAATTAAATAATTATTATTAATTAAATTATATATATGTTTTGGATTAATAAATATTATAAATAAAAAGGGTTACTCTAGAAGCTTTAGGAGATGAATTGGATTTCAACAGAGGAGGCCGCCACCCCCGCGGTGACAATTTCCTGCGCCCTGGTCCTTCCGTCTCCGCCTCTCTCATTCTCTCAATTTCTCAATGGATTTGCGGCGGATCAGGAAACGAAAGGTGTCATTGGATTCCTAATTTCGCCGCAGACATTTCTACTTGAACGAATTTGTCGTGGAAGTGGCTTAGGCACTATTCCTAGGGTAAGACAATTTTTCCTAATTTCTCAATTTCGCTTTAAATCTGCTATTAAATCGACAATCGGGTACCACCACAGTGTCCTAGTTGCGATTGTCGTCATTTTGATGTGAGTAAATTTTCAATTGGGGTATCTAGGCCCCACTCCAAAGCGAGAGTAAGATTTGGAAAATTTGGAAATTTGGCTATATTTGCGAGTATAACTATTTATTTGAAAATTATGGCCCTAATAAATATTTAAATAGTATTTTATTTTGGATTAATTTAATGGAGCTAGGGTTTTTGAACCGGGGTCCGGGTGAGCGCCACGAGCATCTGTGTTAGAGTCGTGTCGGTGTAGTTCAAGAATTCAGGTAAGGGAAAATTATATATTAAAGTAAATTTTATGAAATTAAAGGTAATAAATTATGTTATAATATATGTATGTTTTGGTGTAAATTATTAAAATGTCAATCATGTAAAACTATGATTTCTGAGCCTAGGACCACTTATTTAGCTATGTATATATGGAAATGAACTAAAGAAAGTGAAATATAATTTCTAAGGAATTATGTAAGAAATGAAATATAGTTTCAGCATATAAATGTTAAATGTGGATTGACTTATTTTACAAGAAATATGTATGACTTTTATTGTTGAATTGTGTGGCATGAGATTCTGTGCAAATATATGTTAAATGTATTAGTTGCAAACTAAGGAAGTAAAGTATTGAGAATAAAATATGAAATGGACTATGTTGCTTGTGTATGTTAAATGCAACCATGTAAATGTAAGATAGCTAAAAGACAACCATGTTAGCAGATCTAGCACGTTTCGACATAGATTAATTGATGACAACTAAAAGGAGTTGTAGTAATGACAGCTAAAAGCAGTTGTAGACTAACTGATAATGACTAAAGACCAGTTGTAGTACGAACGAAGTGAAATGAAAATGTTATGCAATGACAATGAAATGACATGGTATGAAATGACAATGTGAATGATGTAATGTTGAAGAATCACGTAAAGTGAAATGCAATGCAATGCAATGCTTAAACTATGAATATGAAAAAATGTGTATGATTGAATAATGACATAAAGGAATAATGTATTATGATATTAGAAGTATCTATGTATGTAGAACATGTTATGGTTGGGCGAGGCAAACTCTTTGCTTGAGGGCTTGCTACGAAAGGCGAGTGTACTAGTAGTTTTAGATGTGGCTGTAGCTACATAACGCACTGGGGCATAGGGAACCTACTTGTATGGGTAGGTAGATTTCCCTATCCTTAGGGCCTTTGCCGGTAAGCTATTGTTGAACGGTGTGAGTACGTGATCAATCTAACACTTGAGGGCTTGCTGGGTAAGGTGAGTGCTCTGGTATGCTTTAGTAGTGACCTTCGGGTTACCTTAGTATCAGAGCAGAGGGGTGCTACTTGTATGGGCAGCTAATCACCCATATCCTTAGCTAATCTTGTATGTTAAATCTCTGCATGTGATTGATTAGGTTCAAAGAATGATTTCAGTGTTATGTTAATGATTTGCAAATTTTTTTAAAATGATATCTATTTACCTCATGTTGGCCACATACTGTTTTAATATACTGTTTCTTCCCTTACTAAGATGTGTCTCTCCCGAATATGAAGTAATCTTTTTCAGGACATCCTCGAGGTCGAGCTTAGGGAGCTTGAGGGTATATAACATTTTTTAGGAACATAAAGAGAAAGGGTGTAGTAACTGGGAAAAAAAATAAAATTTAAAAAATAATAATAATAATAATAAAATAATAAAATAAAATTAATTAATTAAATTAACAAGTAAAATGAATAGTATGATAAGGAACAAATATACATATATATATATATATAAATATTAAAGCATATATATATATATGTGTGTGTGTGTGTGTGTGTGTGTGTGTGTGTGTGTGTATATATATATAAAGTATAAAAGCTTCTTCAAGAAGCTACACTTTAATAAATGTTTACTATTATATATATATATATATATATAAAATAACACAAGCTTCTTTAAGAAGCTTTGAAAGTAAAATCCAAATTGAATTGGATTTTTTGGTGGGTGTGAGTTCATTCACTCTCTCTCTCTCTCTCTCTCTCTCTCTCTCTCTCTCTCTCTCTCTCTCTCTCTCTCTCTCTCCTACAACTCTCTCTCTCTTCGATTCCAGGCTAGTTTTACGCCGGATCGACAAACCGAAACCACCACGACGCTCCTAGTGAAGTTCTCTACAAGTCTGCCAGAGTGGATCGTTAGGGAAATGAAGTTGGATTTCATCCCAAATCCAAGGTAAGACTTTATATTCAATATTTGGATTTTCGACAGTTGAAGAAAGTGATATACGCGTAAAAATACTAAACTTTAATACTAGAAATTTTCAGTTCCAGGGTGTTGATTGGGAATGTTGGGAATCATCTCTAAGTTGAGGTAAGACTTTTTAAGTCAAATTTGACTTAGTGTAAGTTATAGAAAATGTTGTACGTACGAAAATACTAAACTTTAATTCTGCGAGTTTTCATTTTCAGGGTGTTGAGCTGAGAACCTTGTGGGTACAGGAAAGATTTTCTTAGGGGCTTTTCAGGAATCAGGTAAGAGAATAAACTAAGCTTGTTTCGTTTTGAGAAAATGTATGTATATATATGTAGCATTTGGTTTCAGGAAAAAAATAAATATATTTATATATATGATTTATATTTGGAAAATACTGTTTAAATGATGATATGTTGAATACGTAGAAAATTTGTTTAGTGTGGCATGAGCATAAAAATGTTGTGAAATACTATTTTTTTTTGGGAATGGGGACGATATGGATTTCTATGATGGAAAACCAGCGTACGGGCCAAGATATTTTTATATGTATATGTGATTTACCGGCGTATGGGCCGTGCTATGTGGATGAGGTTTGTCGGCGTACGGGCCGTGCTATGTGATTTGCCAGCGTACGAGCTGTGCTATGTGATTTGCCGGCATACGGGCCGTGCTATGTGGTTTGTTAGCGTACGGGCTGTGCTATGTGATTTGCCGGCGTACGGGCCGTGCTATGTTAAAATGTGTAATACCAGCGTACGGGCTGATGATTTTCATGATACACGTATATATGTGAAATGATATGATTGATGTGATAATAAATGATATGAGATATTTATGTATCACGGTTTTAGTACATGTATATGATATCAGAACCTGGTTGGCTTGGTCTAGGCTAGCACTTGCACGGTACCGTTGCTATGTGTCCATGGTCATCGTGATCATGATATCTGTGTTAACGCCGCTGTACAGAGTGGTGTGAGATTGGATGGTCGATGTGGTTATTTTCAAGAAGTGTGTTGTTATCACCCCTGGTGTACGGACCAGTCTGGGTAGACCCATCAGACCTACAGACTACTGTTTGACTTGGCAGTGGTCGGCCAACCATTGTCAGGTCCCGCCTTCGGGCCACACAACCCAGTCATGTGGGGGTAATACATGACAACAGCCAGCTAACCTACTAGGATTGTTTTTATGTTTTTATTATTATGATATGAGATGAGAAATGTTTATGAAAATGGCAGTATGTTCTGCCATGTTTTGATATGCATATGTTTTCCCATATTTGGTAAACAGTATTGAATATGTTATGTATGGTATATGTGGAACATAGAATACTCATGTTGCCACACACTGGTATTAGTTTATTTCTCTTACTGAGAGGTGTCTCACCCCTAAATCTTATACATTTTTCAGAAGCCCCTAATAGGAGAGCGGGAAAAGCCCCGCTAATCTAGATCAGTTGTTGCCCTCTTTAGAAGGGTAAGTTTTTGGTAGGGACAGTTAGGTTTTGTGGGGATTGTCCTTAGATTTCATTTTTGAGCTGTATATACTGTGAGATAGTAATTGTAGTGACTCTGGTATGTGTTATGCACATTATGATGAGATGTATATGATTTTATACTTTCTGCTGCGTAGGCTTCTGCTGTATGTTTTGTTATATCCCTGATGCCCACGAGCCCAGGTGGATTGTGACCTGCTGAGTTGGAATGTATGATGTGATGATAATATATTTATATAAAAAAATATGTGAAAAAGGAGCAGGTCGTTACAGTTGGTATTAGAGCCTAGGTTGCTAGGTTCTATAGACTTTAGAGTGCAGCAGGAACAATACTAGAGTTTAGGAAATGATTTGAGGTTTGTTCTACAGTGTAGAGGCAGGACTTCCATGGTAGTTTCTGTGTTTTTCTTGGGGTGACGATTTTAGGAAAACCATAGTAAGCTATTGTTGGGTTGTGTTCCAAGAATGTAGGACTGGGGATTAACAATGAGTTAGAAATGTTGAGATGAGTGGTGAGGATAGGTGGGTAAATTATGAGGATAGGATTACGGAATTGCAACTGCTATTTTCCAGGATGGATCCAGAAGGAAATAGTGCCCATGCAAGTGGTAGTAATGGAGCAGGACCATCAAGTGTAGCTAGGACCGACTCTGATGCGGTATTACGTAGCGTGGCTCAGCAGGTTATGGCTGAGATTGCTAGGAACTCGAGAGAGCAGAGTGGTCCATCTACAGGCCATGGGTGCACTATAGAGAAATTTACAAAGATGAATCCTCCGGCGTTCTCAGGTGGAGTTGATCCTGTAGCCGCTGAGAACTGGATGCAGGAGATTGAGAAAATCTTGGCTGTGCTGCAATGTACTGAGGAACAGAGGGTCCTCTTTGCCACCTATAAATTGACAGGAGAGGCTGAGAAGTGGTGGACTGCGATGAGACTATTAAAGCAGCAGAGGGAGACTCCAATAGCTATGACATGGGACCGGTTTAAAGATCTGTTCTTTGACAGATATTTTCTAGCTACTGTGAGGGAGGCTAAGGTAGAAGAGTTCTTGAGTCTGAAGTAGGGACAGCTATCCGTCCAGCAGTATGCAGCACGTTTTATCGAGCTCTCTCGATTCGCCCCATACATTGTTCCTGATGAGGTGAAGAAGGCGAGGCAGTTTAAGAGAGGCTTGAGGCGGAGTATATTTAGGTAGGTGGTGGTGCTGCGGATCCAGGACTTTGCTGAGTTGGTCGACAGGGCGGCCTTGGCAGAGATTGGTGAGCGTCTTGATGCGGATGAGCTGGGACAGAGGAAGAGATCTGCATCTACAAGCTACCAGCAGGGTCACAGGCCGGGTCAGTGAAGGAGAGGTAATCATGGTAGAGGGTGGAAACAGGAGATGGGAGGACGCCAGGTGCAGACAGGGCAGGGTCCTCCAGTTTGTCAGACTTGTGGTAGGAGACACTGGGGAGAGTGTCGAGCTGGTGGTGTAGTGTGCTACCGCTGCGGTAGATCAGGACATACAGTGCGAGATTGTCCTACCCCGCCAGATACAGCTCCGGTGTGCTATCGCTGCGGTAGATCGGGGCGCATGGTACGAGACTGCTCTACTCCACCAAATGCAGTTCCAGCTCCTAGACCATACCAGGGAGGTTATCAGGCACCACCGGGGGGGGCAGCAGAGGAATACGGCTCCAGTTAGGGTGTTTACTCTAACGCCGGGTGAGGCTGAGGTGTCAGGTGACGTGGTGACAGGTATGGTCATTATGCTTTCTTTTAAAGTTATTGCATTATTTGATTCAGGAGCTACACACTCGTTTGTGTCCTTGGGGTGTATTAAATTATATGAGGCTGAAACACAATCATTAGATGTTGAACTGTTGGTATCTACACCGACTAGGTTAGTAGTGTGTGGTAGGGTACTCTGCGACTGCCCAGTAGAGATTCAGGGAAAAACATTGTCTGCTGATTTGATAGTGTTAGACATGCATGGATTTGACGTTATATTTGGCATGGATTGGCTAGCAGCTAATTTTGCCAACATAGATTGTCGTGCACGAGAGGTGATATTTAGACCCCCGGGGGAAGCAGAATTCAAGTTTGTAGGGTCGCATGTACAATCCCCGCCTCAGCTAGTTTCAGCTATTCAGACCAGGAGACTACTGCTGAGTGGTTGTCAGGGGTTTGTTGTGGTTGTGAAAGCGCTTGTAGTGAAGGAGTTTGTGGATGTTTTTCCAGATGAGGCTTGCCACCCGACCGTGAGGTAGATTTCTCTATTGATCTACCTCCCGGTACAGCGCCGATTTCTAAAGTACCTTATCGAATGGCGCTAGTAGAGTTAGCAAAATTGAAGAATCAGTTGCAAGATCTGCTAGATAAGGGTTTCATATGGCCCAGTGTATCTCCGTGGGGAGCTCCAGTTTTATTTGTGAAAAAGAAAGACGGGACTATGAGGATGTGTATAGACTATAGGGAGATAAATAAAGGAACAATCAAGAATAGGTATCCTCTACCCCGTATCGAAGATTTGTTTGACCAGCTCCAGGGTACACGGGTGTATTCGAAGATTGACCTCAGATCTGGCTACCATCAAGTGAAGGTGAAAGCAAAAGACGTCTCAAAGACGACCTTCAGGACTAGGTATGGGCATTACGAGTTTCTAGTGATGCTGTTTGGTTTGACGAATGCTCCTGCGGTATTTATGGACTTGATGAATAGAGTCTTCCACCAATACCTAGACCAGTTTGTTGTTTTTTTTATTGATGATGTATTGGTCTATTCTAGGAACTATGAGGAGCATGAGACGCACTTGAGGCAGGTTTTGCAGACACTTCGGGAAAAGAAGTTGTACGCCAAGTTCAGTAAATATGAATTTTGGCTGGAGAAGGTCATGTTCTTGGGGCATGTTGTATCTGGAGGCGGTATTTCTGTGGATCCTAGCAAGATTGAGGCTGTAGTGAATTGGGTTAGACCGAGAAATGTCCAGGAGATTAGGAGTTTCTTGGGGCTAGCAGGCTATTACCGTCGTTTTGTTGAGGGATTCTCAGCTTTGTCAGGGCCCTTGACACGACTGACGAGGAAGAATGTTAGATTTGAGTGGGACGATAGTTATGAGCAAAGTTTTCAGGAGCTGAAGCAGAGACCAGTCACAGCACCAGTGTTGATCATCCCATGTGGGGGTGAAGGGTATACCATTTACAGTGATGCGTCCTTGAAGGGACTTGGCTGTGTATTAATGCAGCATGGCAGGGTAGTGGCGTATGCATCCAGGCAATTGAAAGAATATGAGAAGAACTACCCTACCCATGATCTTGAGTTGGCTGCAGTGGTACACGCACTGAAGATTTGGAGGCATTACCTGTATGGTGAGCAGTGTGAGATCTTCTCCGACCATAAAAGTTTGAAGTATTTCTTTACGCAGAAAGAACTGAATATGAGGCAGAGAAGGTGGTTGGAGCTGATTAAGGATTTTGATTATACCAACAGTTATCATCCAGGGAAAGCAAACGTGGTAGCTGATGCATTGAGCAGGAAATCCAAGGAGCCAGTGTTGGCGGCTATGGGGATCCAGCATCCGATCATAATGGATCTGGAGAGACTCGGCATAGAGTTGGTGGAGAGTGATCTCCCAGTATGTATTGCCAGCCTAGTGGTACAGCCTACCCTGCAGGAGAAAATTAAAGCTGCCCAGAAGGAAGATCCAGAGCTAGTGGAGGTGATAGACAGAGTACAGAGTAGGCAGGGGGAGGAGTTCAGTATCGCAGATGACGGAGCTTTGCAGTACCGTTCCAGATTATGTGTTCCTGCCGATACTGAGATCAAGAAGACTATTCTAAAGGAGGCTCACAGATCTTTGTATATAGTACATCCCGGTAGTACGAAGATGTACAGAGATCTGCGAGAGTCATACTGGTGGAGTGGTATAAAGAGAGAGATTGCCGAGTATGTAGCACAGTGTTTGACGTGCTAGCAGGTAAAGGCTGAGCACCAGAGACCGGCAGGGTAGTTGCAGCCATTATTCATCCCGGAGTGGAAGTGGGATCACATATCGATGGACTTCGTGTCAGGACTGCCGACGGCGTTACATGGTCATAATGCCATCTGGGTGATTGTTGATCGATTGACGAAGACCGCCCACTTTATTCCCATCAAGATCAGCTACTCCCTCAGTCGTTTAGCGGAGATTTACATTCAGGAGATAGTACGTTCTCATGGGGTACCTAAATCTATTGTGTCGGATCGAGACCCACGATTCACATCACGATTTTGGAGGAGTCTGCAGGAGGCTCTGGGGTCTCAGTTATCATTTAGTACGGCATTCCATCCTCAGTTAGACAGGCAGACTGAGAGGACGATACAGATATTAGAGGACATGCTCAGAGCGTGTGTACTAGACTTTGGGGGTAGTTGGACCCAATTCATGCCATTAGTAGAATTTGCGTATAATAACAGTTATCAATCTAGTATTGGCATGGCACCATTTGAGGCTCTGTACTGTAGGAGATGTCGTTCTCCTTTATTTTGGGATGAAGTGGGTGAGCGGCGAGTAGTGGGACCAGAGCTAGTTCAGCAGGCGTGTGATAAAGTTCATCTTATCAGGGATAGGATCAGTGCAGCTCAGAGTCGACAGAAGAGTTATGTCGACCATCGCCGCAGGAATTTAGAGTTTGATGTAGGTGATCACGTATTTTTGAAGATAGCTCCGATGAAAGGGATTATGCGATTTGGGAGGAAGGGTAAACTTAGTCCTAGGTTTATCGGTCCAATTGAGATTCTAGATAAAGTGGGACCGGTAGCCTACAGGCTAGCTTTGCCACCTGTATTGTCCAGGATTCACAATGTATTTCATGTTACTATGTTGAGAAAATACGTCCCAGACCCTTCTCATGTCATCAATTATGATGAGTTGGAGCTTAGTGATTCACTGGGATATGAGGAGGTACCAGTACAAATTCTGGATAGGAAAGTGCAAGAGCTACGTAACAGGACGATTCATCAAGTAAAAGTCTTGTGGAGGAATCATGTAGTAGAAGAGGCTTCTTGGGAGTCTGAGGAGCAGATGAAGCAGAGGTATCCGCATTTATTTCAAGAAGTCTGAGTGAATAAATGTAAATAGTTAAGTAGTTTTCTGTTGCAGGTACATGTAATGGTTGAATAGTGTAGTACTTTAGTTTTGGGAGAATGGTTTTCTTTTGTATATGTAATCTTCCAAGACTCGAAATGTAACCATGGTATTCTTCCGCCATAAGTGAGGGTAGGTAATAAAATGAGTAGACCCTTTTTCCTAATTAAATGATGGCGAGTTACGGAAACAGTAAATTTCGAGGACGAAATTCTTTTAAGGGGGGAGGAATGTAGTAATCGGGAAAAAAATAAAATTTAAAAAATAATAATAATAATAAAATAATAAAATAAAATTAATTAATTAAATTAACAAGTAAAATGAATAGTATAATAAGGAACAAATATACATATATATATATATATATATTAAAGCATGTATATATATATATATGTGTGTGTGTGTGTGTGTGTGTGTATATATATATATAAAGTATAAAAGCTTCTTCAAGAAGCTACACTTTAATAAATGTTTACTATTATATATATATATATATATATATATATATATATATATAAAATAACACAATCTTCTTTAAGAAGCTTTGAAAGTAAAATCCAAATTGAATTGGATTTTTTGGTGGGTGTGAGTTCATTCTCTTTCTCTCTCTCTCTCTCTCTCTCTCTCTCTCCTACGACTCTCTCTCTCCTCGATTCCTAGCTAGTTTTATGCCGGATCGATAAACCGAAGCCACCACGACGCTCCTGGCGAAGTTCTCTACAATTCTGCCGGAGCAGATCATCAGGGAAACGAAGTTGAATTTCATCCCAAATCCAAGGTAAGGCTTTATATTCAATATTTGGATTTTTGACAATTGAAGAAAGTGATATACGCGTAAAAATACTGAACTTTAATATTAGAAATTTTCAGTTCCAGGGTGTTGATTGGGAACATTGGGAATCATTTCTAAGTTGAGATAAGACTTTTTAAGTCAAATTTGACTTAGTCTTAGTTATAGAAAATGTTGTACGTACAAAAATACTAAACTTTAATTCTGCGAGTTTTCATTTTCAGGGTGTTGAGCTGAGAACCTTGTGGGTACGGGAAAGATTTTCTTAGGGGCTTTTCAGGAATCAGGTAAGGGAATAAACTAAGCTAGTTTCTTTTTGAGAAAATGTATGTATATATATGTAGCATTTGGTTTCAGGAAAAAAATAAATATATTTATATATATGATTTATATTTGGAAAATACTGTTTAAATGATGATATGTTGAATACGTAGAAAATTTGTTTAGTGTGGCATGAGGATAAAAATGTTGTGAAATATTATTTTTTTTTTGGGAATGGGGACGATATGGATTTCAATGATGGAAAACCGGGGTACGAGCCAAGATATTTTTATATGTATATGTGATTTGCCGGCGTATGGGCCGTGCTATGTGGATGAGATTTGCCGGCGTACGAGCCGTGCTATGTGGTTTGCCAGCTTACGGGCTGTGCTATGTGATTTGCCGACGTATGGGCTGTGCTATGTTAAAATGTGTAATACTAGTGTACGGGCCGATGATTTTCATGATACACGTTTATATGTGAAATGATATGATTTATGTGAAAATAAATGATATGAGATATTCATGTATCACGGTTTTAGTATATGTATATGATATCAGAACCTGGTTGGCTTGGTCTAGGCTAGCACTTGCACGGTACCGTTGCTATGTGTCCATGGTCCTCGTGATCATGATATCTGTGTTAACGCCGCTGTACAGAGTGGTGTGAGATTGGATGGTCGATGTGGTTATTTTCAAGAAGTGTGTTGTTATCACCCCTGGTGTACGGACCAGTCTGGGTAGACACATCGGACCTACAGACTACTGTTTGACTTGGCAGTGGTCGGCCAACCATTGTCAGGTCTCGCCTTCGGGCCACACAACCCAGTCATGTGCCCAATCATGTGAGGGTAATACATGACAACAGCCAGCTAACCTACAAGGATTGTTTTTATGTTATTATTATTATGATATGAGATGAGAAATGTTTATGAAAATGCAGTATGTTCTGCCATGTTTTGATATGCATATGTTTTCCCATATTTGGTAAACAGTATTGAATATGTTATGTATGGTATATGTAGAACACAAAATACTCATGTTGCCACACACTGGTATTAGTTTATTTCCCTTACTGAGAGGTGTCTCACCCCTAAATCTTATACATTTTTCAGGAGCCCCTAATAGGAGAGCGGGAAAAGCCCCGCTAATCTAGATCAGTTGTTGCCCTCTTTGGAAGGGTAAGTTTTTGGTAGGGACAGTTAGGTTTTGTGGGGATTGTCCCTAGATTTCATTTTTGAGATGTATATACTGTGAGATAGTAATTGTAGTGACTCTGGTATGTGTTATGCACATTATGATGAGATGTATATGATTTTATACTTTCTGCTGCGTAGGCTTCTGCTGTATGTTTTGTTATATCCCTGGTGCCCACGGGCCCAGGTGGATTGTAACCTGCTGAGTTGGAATGTATGATGTGATGATAATATATTTATATAAAAAAATATGTGAAAAAGGAGGAGGTCGTTACAAAGGGTATATATTTGATAATACTTGGGGATGTATATATTTTATGTTTTATGTTGTTATGTTTTAAGTTGGTTTTGAAAGGAATGACTATGAAAATACTGGAATGTTTGGAGAGGTATGTATTTATGGTAATGCAGGTGTTGGATGGATAGTATGGATGTTATATAGGGTTAGTAAACTCTGGTATTATTGATTATGGTGTTTATATTATATGGAGATTATGTTTAAGTTTTCTGTTCCGTATATCATAGATTATGGATTATCAGGTATAACGCGCCGGACCTGAGTTTAAGGGTTCACGACGTTACAATGTTGGCTCATTCTATACCCTTATATGAATTGGCTCAACTTCCATTCCAGGTTCCACCTTGAATATTGTGGCCAATGCTAAAGCATCAGGAATCTGATTGTTTTCTCTAGGCCAATAATGGAATTCTATTTCTTCAAATTCCTCCATCATTCTTAAGATGAATTGCTGATAAAGAATTAATGTTGTATCTCGAGTTTCCCATTCTCCTTTCAACTAATATATCACCAAGGCTGAATCTCCTTTGACCATTAATTTCATATTCGAGATAATTCAAAACTAATTGATGGTTAGACTCTCTAAATCCCCAGCAGAGTCGTCAAACTGTCACAACGTCTCGGAAAAAGTGTACGGAATGGCGAGGGATAATAAATATTGAAATTTGAATGGAATCACCACTAACCTATATATTATTTACCTTGGAGGTGTTAGAAAACTTATTTACTACTCATTGATTGGTTTCTAGACTATTCCTAGACCAAAGACCTAGTAGTCTTAATTTGTTTTACCAGAATCGAGATCGAAAATTCAGTTATGCGAGGGGAAGGTATTAGTGTTTCTTGTAGACCCATTCTACAGATGGTACCTAATTAATTATGAATTATTCATAAATTGAATTTTGGTGGTCTTTAATTAACTCATTTAAAGTAAAAAATAAAAATAAAAAATAAATAAATAAATAAAATAAAACTAAACAAATAGATAAATAAATTAAAAAGGAAAACGAAAAATCATAGTGCGATTATGAATGTCCAATAAGATCTCCAAATGAGGGGATCTTGTTAGATAAACCTCTCTTAATGCTAATACAGGTAGCTTTGAAATATCTCTTTGCCATTTTTGAAATCATCACGACACACCCACACAAAAAATCAAGTAAAATCATAAACTTTTGAGCAAAAAATTATTTTAAAAAAACATTCCCAATTTTTTGTAGAAATGTTCTGAAATTTTCCAACATTTTTTAAAAATTTTTTGGGATTTTAAAAAATATTTTCCTCATTTTTTTGGTATATTTATTTTCCATTTTCTAAAATTCCAAGTCAAAATAACTCAAATATTTTTCCTGATTTCAAAAATATTTTTTTTCCCATATTCTTCCTCATTTTGTTTCCCTTTTTTTTTATTTCTGATTTTTCATTTTTTCTCCAATTTTTTTAATAAAAAAAACAATGAAAAATTAAATAAAGGAAATAAATAAATAACTATATTTTTAAAAGAAAACAGTTTAAGAAAACATTAATTAGTTCAAGCCTAAACATTCAAACCACTAACTTAAATTTACTAACTTCGCTCGAAAGCCTAAACTTAACCCAATTTGACCTAACTCAGGTTAGGTAAACTTGTTTGGATGACAAGAAAATGCAAGAAAATGTCATCAAACACAATATAAAAATAAAAATGAAAACCGAAAGAGAAATATTGTACTTATCAGTTGAGTTTGCTTCAATTTGACCATAAAACTGTAGGTTTCTTCGTGGATTCCAATACTCGAAGCTATTACAACAATGGAGCTACTGTCCAAGTCAAGAAACCAAAGTTATAAGACTCCAAATAACAATCCGCCAGATGAAAATTAAGAAGGATGAGTCATGAACAACCTTGCAAACTTTCAATTTAATCAGATGAGAAATGACCATTTGATCATCTAGATCAAGCTCATTGCGTAGAGACCTCCAATCCTAAAGTTGTTGCTGCAATAAGACTACTATGCAAGCCACAAAACCAAAGTTTTAGAACTCCAAATAATAATCCAAATAATAATCCGATCAATCCAAATTAAGAAGGATGAGTCAAGAACAATCTTTCAAAAGACCAGCTTAATCGGACAGGAAATCACCATCCGATCATTTAGATCAAGCTAACTGCATAGGCAGCTCTAATCCTAAAGCTACTACTACAGTGAGGCTGTTGTCCAAGTCACAAAACCAAAGTTTCAAAACTCTAAATGACAGTCGGACCGTCCATAATGCATACGAATGAATCATGAACCACCGATCAAAATTCCACCTTAATCGGGTAAGAAGTCACTATCCGATTATCTATGTCAAGCTAACTGCGCAGGCACCTCCAATCTTGAATTTTCAGCAAAAAATAAATTTTTTTTCCCCTTTTTCTTTCTTAGCACGAAGCTCTATTTTTTCTTCTCGATCTCCTCTTCTTGTGTTTAGTCCTTCAACCCTTAGAAAGCCTCTACATATATATATATATATATATATATATATATATATATATATATATATATATATATATATATATATATATATAGGTTTTGAAGATTCAATCAACTTTTAAATTTGATTTGATCAATCAATTTCTAATTGATCAATCAAACTTAACACAAATTGATAATTTGACCAAATTTCTAGTTGATCAATTAAACTTAATACGAATTGAAAATTTGACCAATCATGGCAATCAATTTTATTTTTGATTTTTTGCACATTTCACACATGTTTATTTTGTTGATTTTTCCATATAGGTTTTTTCCTTTTTATATATTTCTATTTTTTTTTATATATTTGTATGAAATAAAAACTCTTTTTTTTTTTGTATAAGACCCCGGATAATTTAGGGTGTCTACACACATCATTAACATTTCATTTTTCTTAAAAAAAAAAAAAAAAATTTCACCAACTTAGAATAACTTTAATTTTTAATAGTATTTAATACAAAATGAATATACAATGAAAAATGAATTCCTTTTTATTTTTCTTTCCTTTTCTTTTCCAAACAAATCTTTGATCTAAAGTAGCTCTTTGAGTATCTTGTTGGGAAAAGTGAAAAGAAAACTTGCCTCTTTCGTACATTGTTGGTGAAACTAGAAACCATCTCTCTTTTACTACGATTTCTGTAAAGAGGTTGATCCATTGTAAATCTCTTCAGAAAATTTACTAATCCCAAAACTATTTTAGTGAGAGAAGAGGTTATTCATTGGCTCAGTATCCCACCAAGATAAGAACCACTTGGACTACCTTAGTATGTCTACCACCTTTGTAAGGAGAGAAGTGGCTGCCTAATAAGGGCTACACATTCGCTCCTCTAAAACTCATTGTTCAAATAATCAAGTTTGATGTCTTAGGTACATTTTATTAACAAATGTATATTCTTGAATTGTTAGTTTAGAGTTGTTAATTCATTTGTTAGTTCAGTTGTCTGTTCATTACATGTACTGGTATAAATATTGTCACTTGTACAACTTTTCATCATTCCGGAATATACAAGTTATTTATTTAACATGGTATCAGAGCATTTTCCGCTCTCTCTCTCTCTCTCTCTCTCTCTCTCTCTCTCTCTCTCTCTCTCTCTCTCTCTCTCTCTCTCTCAACTTTAAGAAAGCTTGAGAGTTCTTCCATTGTTCCCTATGAAGAGTTCTTGGTTCCTCCACTAAGCATCTTGCCATCTTCCTCTGCAGATCCTCTTGCGGTCACACATCTCAGAGCGCTCGCCTCTCAGATCTACTCCGCTCTGACTCTCTCCTTTGTAGATCCTCCTATTTTCGTTTTCGGCGACACTCTTTAGCTCATGCTCATCTTCATTTCCTTCTGTCATTTCCGTTCGAAGGTTCTCTATAGCTCTCTTGACCTTCGCCACCGGTTCGCCCCTCACGTTCAAATTCGCCGCAATCGCCGAAACTGCGAATTTTCTGGTGACCGGCTCCTCACTCCATTCTGGCATTACTGTTGAGCTAGATCAAGATCGTACCCACTGCGAGCTCGTCTCGGCTCTCAATATAGACCGAGATCTTCCTTTTCCTTGTCCAATCCTCTCGTGGCCTTGCCTCTCAACACTCGACTCTTCAGGTCTTTCGGTGACCTCGCACTTTCCGACTACTTCTTCGACTCTGGTGTCCTTATTCTGACACTCGTGTTATAATGTGATCCCATTATTGGAGCTCGGTACCTCTGTTTTTCTTTGATTTTTTTTGTCCCAAAAATTTCTAGTCAGGAGCCTCGCACTTCAGAGTGACTTTGCAACTCTTGACTCTCATCTCTAGTTTGATTTGCTAGTCACTGTCATTGTCTCTGTCTCGTCTCCGACTCACTCATATTTGGTCTGACCTGCTGGTCAGCCATTCCCTCGCTCTGGCAATGTCATGTCTCATCACTCCTCCTTAAAGACAGTTGATCTCTTCATCTAAAGCAACTTCAGATCTTGCCTTGGAGTGTTCGATAAATTTCAGTTGATGCAGATTTCTGGATTTGCTTTGTCTTCCTCTTCTTCTTCTTCTTCTTCTTCTTCTTTAGAAATTTCTTTTTGATAGATAGTGCTATCTTTGATCAACGCTATGTATTTTCTCTTGAGCGTCAAGTTCTAGTGGTTCTTATTTTGCATTATCAATTCGTTGAGTTCGATTGAAGAATTCATCTTCTACACGAGCTGGAGTTTCTTGATTTTTTGTAGGAAGTTTTTCGTAGGATTTTCCTTCACTTTGTTTTGTTGCTGCCTTCGGCTTGGCCATATTTTTGGTCTTCACTTCACAGCAATTTTTTTCTTCGTCGGCATCTCATCGTCCAACATCGTTGTCTTCCTCACCTGCTTTGTGCATTGGCATCTCAACGCATGACATTATTATTTTCCTCGCCTGCTCTATGCTTCAGTATCTCCTCCTGCGAATCATCTTCGTCGGTGTTTCACATCAATGGAGTCTTTTTCATTATCTTTTACCGCAAGATGGAGATGTTAAATCTTTATTCACCATCTCCATATTGAGGGGGCATATTAACAGATGTGTATTCTTGAATTGTTAGTTTAGAGTTGTTAATTTAGTTGTTAGTTCAGTTGTTAGTTCATTTCATGTGCTAGTATAAATACTGTCACTTGTACACTTTTCATCATTTTGGAATATACAATTTATTTATTTATTTAACACATTTCATAACACTTAATATTTTGATTTTTTTTTCATGTTTCTTCATTCTTTTTTGAGGGGTTGTTCCTCTCCATGTAACATCCCCAAATTTTTCCTTCTTTTGAGTTAATATATTCTTTGTACATTCTTCTAGAAAATAAAGAAGCAACAAAATAATAATAATAATAATAATAATAATAATAATAATAATGATATGAATATGAATAAAAATAATTATAAAATAACAATGGCAACAATAATGAGAATAATAATTATTATTATATATTTTTAAAAAATCACAATAATAATAATAACAACAACAATATATTATTATTACCACCATCATCATCATCATTATTAATAAACCATAACAAAAAATATCCAAACCAAAGTAGCATTTATTATTATTTAAAAATTTTAAAAATTATTACAATCTAAAGATGTAAAAAAACTCAATAGAAATCTCATTGGAACTGTTATTCTTATAATTTTTTTGTGTTGCTAAACAATATCCCAACAGTTATATTAAAAAAAAATTGTAATTCATGTCTTCATTTTTCCTTGCACTTTCATTCTGTTGAGAATTCTTCTTATGAGTTTATTCCACATTGAAAAAATTGAGTGGATGATGGGTGCTTATATACATGGTTGGGCCCAAGATCCTATAGGCTTAAGCTTTTGGATCAAGTTGGTATTCAACCATCTGTATCAAACCCATATATGGACTCCTTTGGTGCTAACAAGCGGTATTAGAGCCGACGCTTTGTAACTCTAGGTGAGCGACGTGAAGCTAATTCTCTTGACGTGCTAACAATTGAAGAACTAAGTGTGTGATTGAGACCAATAAGAATTATCTATGATTGGAAGATAGATCCGAATAGGGTCAAGACATGGGAGGTATGATTGGTTTATAGGCACGTGAAATGCAATCCAAGGAACGTAAGATGCCGTTGTAAGGTCCATTTGAGCAATTGTTGGAGAATTGGACTTACTCCCATAAAGGAGACAATTTTTGTTCAAAGGGGACCGAGAGCAATTGGAACTTACAAGTGAAGGGGAAATTGTTAAGAATATCACTTGTGAGTTTTGTCACACATTGAAAAAATTAAATAGATGATGGTTACTTATATACATGGTTGACCTCAAGACCCTATAAGCTTAAGCTTTTTGGTCAAATTGGTGTTCAGCCATATGTATCAAACCTATTTATCAACTCCTCATGGTCTAACATATTTTGAGAGATAAGTGTTGTTATAAAGTTAATTAACAAATAAAGTTGCAAATACACACACGCGCGCGCGCGCACACACACACACACACACACACACACATATATATATACACACACACACACTCATAAAGTGAGAAAAGTATAAATATTGAATGCATCTCATAAAAAGTTTTAGTAACCCTGTGTTTGGGAGGTTGAATTTTAAATTTTAAATTTAAATTTATATAAATTTATGCAAAACGTGATATAAAATTATATTAAATTTCATTTAATTTCATACAAAATCAAATTCAAAATCTAAAATTTATGCTTTTAAATAATATTTATGTCTAACCGCTACCTCATACCATCTTGAATTGTCATAAGAAGATGACCTTCTCCTTATGGTAGCTAGCTGGTATGTAATGAGCTTCGCAATAAATTAAAAACTAAGTATAAACATTTAAATTTCTTTTATAAAAGGTCATGTACAATGATACAGAGCCGATGCATCATAATCACTATCATGAAATTCTTGAATATTTGAATTTTCTTTTTTGATTGATAAATCGTGAGGTTCTTGCTTAAAGAGCAACGTCCAAAATTTCAGAAGTATCATTATAACCATGCAATTGAGGCTGCATATACATCAGTCTTTTGATTTGACTTTTCAAAGCATTTCACTATTGTTTTGAAAAATAAATTTTTATTTTTTATTTTTAATTTTATAGACTTTGAAATGTGAAATGAAAGTACACATGGGTGGCCATCATGTCCATTGTGCAAACCGCCAATGATTGCTTACCTGCATTCTTTGGTTTCTTTGATTAAACACCGACGCAGTGAAGTTCATGCATACAACCACTATTGAAATATTAAACTTGACGGTGGACGGTGATAATAATGGTTAACGATGGCTGTCGATAAGCCGCTTCATCAGTCACCAACTTCACCTACCAGCTGTATTTGTTGATTATTGTATTTTTGTATCCGCTATAAATAGTTGTGCGTGTGTACAATGTAGTGTGGTGTGCAGAGAGAGTAAAATCAGCGGGCGAAATTTGAAGTTCTCTGTATCTATTTTCAGATTGAAATACATTGTTATTACACTTATTCTCACTAAGTTTCAATTACAACCAATGACTGAGCATTCCTCTCCACCCATCAGTGGTATTAGAGCGTCCAGGGACGCCGAAATTCGCCAGAGACAAACAGAGAAAAAAATTCAATTTTCTCCCAGATTTGAAGTTGCTCGAAATCCAAAATTGAGCCTACCATTGTGAAATTTGCGTCGAGACGATTCCAATGGTGAAAACAACGTCTCAAACGGACATCGGGAAATGCCGCACGTGCTCACACGCCCCTCCAGCGGTTTCAGCGCCTTTCCCACACGCCGCACTGGCCAACAAAGACTCTGGCCACCGGCGACACACTCCCCATGCGCCCCGCATGCATCTTCCTCGCCCGGTTGGTGAAATCTGACCTGACTGCCCGATCCGACCTAGGAACCCGATCTGAGACTTGGCTCAGCAACCCGTGACCCACAACCTAGCTCCGTCCCCAAGACTTGACTTGCCGTCCTACCCGTGTCCAGCTTCCGACACGCGGCACGCGCAAAAGCTGCCACGTGGCGCTGCAGTAAGAATTAAAGTCGTTAAAACGACCGTTAAGTTAAACCGGCTAGTTTAAAAAACCACATGAAATTCCTGTAGCCGATTCAATGATTTTTGGACTGGTTCTTTGCAACCCAAAATCGGTTCCTAAGCTTTTTCAACCTTTGGAACACATTGGTGGCATCAAATTTGCCAAAATCAACCCCCATCTCTCTGTTTTTATATATTAAACTCAATGGCGAATGGTGTTGCCCAAGTGGTCATTCCAAAATTGACCCGGGAGAACTATGACAACTAGTCTATTCAAATGAAAGCCCTTTTAGGTGCTCAGGATGTCATAAATATCGTTGAAGATGGGTATAGAGAAGGGTACAGAGAAAGCCCATCAAAAGAAGCCGAAACAGCTATGTACGACGCTCAAAGAACTACCTTGCGAGCCGATTGAAAGAAGGAGTTAGCTTTACCGTGATCCCAAGAGGGGGGGGTGAATTGGTATTTTTAAAATCTATCCCCTAGGTATTCTTCCTAACAACAGTATGTTCACAATCCTATGGTCAATCTAGTGCAGGTAATATCAGAAATTAAATAAAGCAGTTTAACCAATTATACAAGCACCAGAAAGCAGTAGAGAGAAGGGTGACACACAGATATGTTATCGAAGCTCGTCCAACTACTTACGTCCCCGCCTTGGCTAACCAGCACAAGGATTATCACAATAACTTGTTCACTTAAATGGATGGAGCGGCACCTATACAAACGAGGTCAAATTAACACAGGGTTGACCTCAATCTTAACCAGGTCAATTAGCACAGGGCTGACCTCAACCTTTACACCAATCCTTACCAGGCTGGATTACCGCCCCCTAAGGCCACGCCTGGAATCTCTCAGATATACAAACAAAAGGTATAGTATAAGGGTGCTTTCACGTAAAGCAAATTTGTACCACAAATGCGCACAATCACAGACACCATAAATGATTTAAAATGTAAGCTCAGTGTGGTCTAGATAGTTTAACTCTCAAAGGTATTTTCTATCAGTGTAGTACGTACATGAGAGTATCAATGACAATCTGTGTATTTCAAAATATTTCAATCAAACGTGTTCACACAAAATACCAAGCAAGCCTCAAGAATATTAATCAGAGAATATCTCAATCACATGAATATGTATATGCTTGGAATGCAAAATAGATAATCTTTGTATTCAGCAAATGATGTATATACTCGAATAAATATTGCCACAAAGATTAATGTAACAAACACAAATATCTTTCACAAATAGTTCAATAAAGGTTCCACAAGATATTTGTGTAAGTTTGAGAGAATTTTTACAAGCCAAAAATCAATACAAACTTCCTAAGATGTTGCAATGAGAATGCCATACTCGAAAGTTCAACACAAGTCTTCTTAGGATAGACTTATCAGAGAAGCCTCTTAAGAATACTTAGGTTATGCTCTCGTGAAAAAATCAATTCACATACTCACCAAATGAGAGAGCAAACCTCTAACCAATAACACTCAAGTACACTTACAAATGATACTGAGGTGAAGTAGGTAAGTTTGAGTGGATTTGGAAGTAGTATAAGCAGTAGGGAGTATTTTGCTTGAGAGATAAATATGATTTTTGGTTTTTGCTAATCACTACTTAATTCTCCCAAATGAAAGAGTATATATAGACATACCAAAATATTTGACGGTTGGGGACCTATTAGGGATTGTTGAAAAAGTTTAATGATATTTTAACCAACTTAACCCTATTTAAAAAATATTAACTGCGGTAAAAAATCAGGGTAACCCGAGAGGTCCAGTCGACCAAAAATGTTTCGGTCGACCAAGTTTCATATGGTTCGATTGACTAGGGCAGTTTTGAACTAAAGACTTGGTCAACCAAGAGAGGGCGATTTCTCAATTTTTTGAGGTTCGGTCAATCATGCCATTTTGAACTAGCTGGTTCGGTCGACCAGACGGCTAGGAATTCTCCCGAGAACCCTCTGATCGACCAGGTAGTTGGAGAACAAAAGTTCTCAGTCGACCAGATAGTCAAATGTTGACCAAGGAGGGTTTCGGTCGACCAGGTCTTTTTTAACAACCTGGTTCGGTTAACCAGGTGGTCAAACCTTTGACCCAGGGAGATTTTGGTTGACCAGGGCTTTTTGAACTAAGTTTGTTCAGTCGGCCGGGACCTTGGTCAACAGTTGACCCAAGTCTGGTTCGGTAGACCAGACCATAATGAACTGAGTTGGCCGGTCGATTGAAAGTGCACCAAGTGTGCATTTCGGTCCTGTCTTGACACAATCAAACCCTATTCGAGTGCTTAACAAACATATATGCAAATTTGTGTGTCCTAGGGTCATTTATGTCCAAAATTAAGACACTGAAAAAGTCCGGTGTCGGTCGAACGAACCATTAAGGTCACTCTAAGGTCATTTTGCATCATAATTGGTTTGAGCTCACAAAATAAACTATACATGTGATGTGTGTGCTTATTACAAACCGAATACCCTAATTACTATTACAAACAAATTTCACTACAAAAATATTACAATTTAAAGCATGAATTTGTCTTCAAGCTTTGAGCTTTCATGTGCCATTGATGATATGCTAATATGAACCTGCACATGAACTAGATATTTATTAAATATAGGAGTATTTGTCATTATCAAAACTGGGCGTGACCTATAAGGTCAACATTCTCCCCTTTTTTGATGATGACAAATACGATTGGCAAAATATAGGATTAAGCCCAAGAAGGCTCCCCCTCACAAGATGCATCCAATGTATTCCCATTATTTTCCCTCTTTCCATCTCCCCTTTTTGGCAATAGCAAAAAGGGTTATTGGAATTAAAATCCTAGGCAATGGGTGTTTAGTACATTTATACAAGAGTAATTTTGGAAAGAATTTTTGAAAAATTTTGGCAGAGTGCCGTTTGTAAATCGAACTTTCCAAAGGTAAACCTGGATAAATGTAACTTGTTTGAGTTTAAATGTCCTAGCAATGTATCCACAACTACTCAAACAGTTCAGTATGGTCCAATGCAACAAATAAACTATCAATATGAGCATGAATTGGACAAGGTGTGCAACATAGATGATAATCACTATAATCATGCAATAGATATATGTATAACATATGCACACAATCAACAAACAATTTTCACAAAGTCTGAAGCAAGAAGATAAGTCAACAATAGAGTTAGTTGCTAAGACTTGGAAAGTTTTCATAAAAGAGCTCCCCCTGAATTTATACAAGTTGTGAAGCATTTAAGTCTAGGAAGCTTCTCTACTATGCATTAAGCCTAACTCACGTCTAATTTGTATGAACCTGTCTTCGGGTAGTGGTTTAGTGAAAATATCGGCCCACTGTTCATTGGTGCATACAAACTCAAGAGCCACATCTCCTTTTTGCACATGATCACGAAGAAAATGATGTCTAATCTCAATATGTTTAGTTTGTGGATGTGAGGTAGGATTTTTAGAGATGTTAATGGCACTAGTATTATCACATTTAATCGGTATTGTTTCATAGTGCAATCCAAAATCCACAAGTTGTTGTTTCATATAGAGAGTTTGGCCACAACAACTTCCAGCCGCAATATATTCGGCTTTGGCTGTGGATAAGGCAACTAAGTTTTGTTTCTTGGAGAACCAAGAAACAAGAGATTGTCCTAAGTAATGACAAGTGCAGCTAGTGCTTTTTCTATCAACCTTACTACCAGCAAAGTCAGCATAAGTGAAACTAACAATCTCAAAGGTAGTATGCTTAGGGTATCACAATCCTAGTTCAATAGTCCCAACTAGATACCTCACGATTCGTTTAACAGTTTTTAGATGAGATTCCTTAGGAGCAGCTTGAAACCTAGCACACATACATACACTAAACATAATATCGGGCCTACTAGCAATGAGATATAGGAGACTTCCAATCATGCCTCGATATAGTTTTACATCAACAGGAATTCCTTGCTCATCTTTATCAAGCTTTATGGAAGAGTTCATAGGTGTGCCAAGAATTTTACAATCTTCCATATTAAATTTCTCTAGCAAGTCCCTAATGTATTTAGATTGACATATGAAAGTTCCATGATTAGCTTGCTTAATTTGTAGACCTAAGAAGAAACTAAGTTCACCCATCATACTCATTTGAAACTCACTTTGCATGCATTTGGCAAATTTATTACACAACTCATCATTGGTTGCTCCAAAAATGATATTGTCCACATAGATTTGAACAAGGAGCATATCATCATTTTTGGACTTGATGAATAGTGTAGTGTCAATTTTGCCACGGGTAAACCCATTTTCTAGTAGAAAACTACTAAGCCTCTCATACCAAGCTCTAGGAGCTTTTTTCAATCCATACAAGGCTTTAGACAACCGGTAAATATGATTGGGATAATTATGATTCTCAAAACCGGGTGGTTGTTCTACGCATACATACCTCTTCATTAATGTAGCCATTTAGAAAAGTGCTTTTAACATCCATTTAAAACAATTTAAAATTTTTAAAAGTGGCAAAGGCAAGTAACATACGAATGGCCTCTAATCTAGCAACAGGAGCATATGTTTCATCAAAGTCAATCCCTTCCTATTGGTTATACCCTTGGGCAACTAGTCTAGCTTTATTCCAGGTTACTACCCCATTCTCATCTTTCTTATATCTATATACCCATTTAGTTCCAATGATGGTGTGCTCATTAGGCCTAGGAACTAAGGTCCACACTTTGCTTCTTTCAAATTGATTAAGTTCTTCTTGTATGGACATCACCTAAGACTCATCTTCTATAGCTTCTTTAATTTTTTTAGGTTCTTCTTGGGATAAGAAAGCGGAATGATTTACTATATTTCTCAAAGAGGATTTTGTGGCTACAACATGGGATGGTTCACCTATGATTTGATCTATAGGATGACTTCTAATATATTTCCAATCTCTAGGAAACTCCCAATATGCATTTTCATTATCTTCAAGTGATTTTTCATTTGCTTCTTGATTTTCACTTACATTATTTTCAATTGACATTTTCTCTAAGCATTTTCTAATATCAATATCATCTTCATCATCTTTATTAGAAAATGGATTAGACTCATCAAACACAACATGAATACATTCAATGACAATTAAAGTTCTTTTATTGAAAACCCTATATGCTTTGCTATTTAATGCATATCCTAGGAAGATACCTTCATCAGATTTGGAGTCAAACTTTTCTAGATGGTCATTATCTCTAAGCACAAAGCATTTACAACCAAACACATGAAAATAGGAAATATTAGGCTTATGGTTGTTCCACAATTCATAAGGGGTTTTATTGATTGATGGTCTAATTAACACCCTATTTATAACATAGTATGCAGTATTAATAACCTCAGCCCAAAAATATTTAGGTAAGTCATGCTCATTCAAAATAGTTCTACCCATTTCTTGCAGTGACCTATTCTTTCTTTCTACTACACCATTTTGTTGAGGTGTCCTAGGTGCAGAGAAGTTATGTGATATGCCCTCTAAGTCACAATATTTTTTTATGCTTTTATTTTTGAATTTCGTGCGTCTATCACTTCTTATGTGAGTGATTTTATATCCTTTTTCATTTTGAATTTTCCTGCAAAGTTTGGTGAATTGTTCACATGATTCATTCTTATGTGTAAGAAATAACACCCATGTGAATATAGAAAAGTCATCCACAATTATAAAAGCATAGGATTTACCACCAAGACTTTGCACAGAATTAGGTCCAAATAAATCTAGGTGAAGCAACTCCAAGGGTCTAGTAGTAGATATGAATTTCTTTTTCTTAAAACTAGATTTTGTTTGCTTACCCATTTGACATGCATCACATATTTTATTCTTTACCAAAGACATCTTAGGCAAGCCTTTAACTAGCTCTTTTCTAACAAGTTTAGACAGTAAATCCATGCTAACATGTCCCAAATGCCTATGTCATAACCAACTAGCTTCATTTATAGCCAAAAAACATGTCACTTGTTGTGAAGCTAGATTATCAAGAGAGGTAGTATACACATTTTCATGTCTATCGGCAGTAAAAAGCACTTTGTGATTTGTTTTACTTTCTACTTTGCATTTTTCATTTTCAAAAGATACTTTGTATCCTATGTCACACAATTGACTTATGCTTAGTAGATTATGCTTCAGTCCATCAATCAGTAAAACATTATCAATAGTAAGATGGGATACTTACCAACCTTACCTACCCTAATGATACGTCCTTTGGCATTGTCGCCAAATGTCACATAGTCTCCATCCTTTAGAACAATTGATATGAATTTGCCCTTGTTGCCAGTCATGTGCCGTGAGCACCCACTATCTAAGTACCACCGATCCTTGGAGGAGGACGATCTTAGGCATACCTGCAAAATAAGCTAAGTGACTTATGCTGGTCCCTAAATTTTGTTGGGTCCACGGGGGTTAGTAGCAGGATCTCCCTTAACTATCCATACCTTCCTAATTCTAGCATGCTTATTCCTAAGTGGACAATCAAATTGAATGTGACCAATCTGTTTACATTTAACACATTTCAATCTACACTTAGGTTCTTTAGGAGGGATATGAGATTTTGACTCATGTGTAAAATGTCCTAAGTAAAGATTAGGTCGTCTAACATTTTCAATGCCATTAAAACCAAGACCCTCTTTACTTAAGGAGTTTCTTTGGGCACCAAGTAATTTTTCAAAATTTTCTTTACACTTGATGAATTTAAAAATAATTTTGGAGTTATCCTCCAATTTTCTCTCAAGCTCAACAATAGTAATATCATTTTCTTTTAAAATAGAAGCATGAGAAGTTTTTGCCACATTAAACAATTTTGACCAATTTTCACATTTCTTTTTCAACTCATTATTCTCTTTGGTCATTTTGCCTAACAATTTTGAAACATGAATATATTCAAACTGTAATTCTCTAAATGTAGGCATGCTGTCAGAATCACAATCATTATATGAATAATAAGAAGATGATGAACTAGAAGATAATACCTCATCCTTGTGTGCCTTCAAGCACAAATTAGCGACCTTTGTGTCACTATGATCTGAATCCAAGTCACTGCTGCTGAATTGGTCCCATGAAGTCCTAACCTTCATGGCTTTCTTCTTTTTCTTAGCCTCCTTTTTCAGCAGTGGGCAGTCAGGTTTGATGTGCCCCACTTTGTTGCAATTGTAGCACGTAGGAGCATTTGATTTTTCCTTTCTTTTGCTAGACTCTCCTTTCTCATTAGTGGAGTCTCTATATTTTTTAAATGGCTTCCTGTTCTTCATAAAAAATTTGCTAAACTTTCTGGTTAGCATAGCCATTTCATCATCAGTATCAGATTCACTATACTCACTAGATGTGTTGTTAGATGCTCTTAGTGCAGTCACTTTCTTAACCCTATTATACTCATTTAGTCTTTCATTTATGGACAATTCATAAGTGATCAAGGAACCTATCAGTTCATCTACGCTCATGGCCTTAAGGTCTCTACCCTTAGCAATGGTCGTAGCCTTGGCTTCCCAAACAGGAGGTAAGCCTCTAAGGATCTTCCTGATCATCTCATGGAAGAAATTCTGCAAACTTTGAATCTAGGGAAGGTGGCATAGGCAGAATAGGTCCCACTAGAGGAGGACTTAATCAACAAAACTATGTTCCACAAGGGAGAGGACAAGGAAGAAGAGTGGGATACAATAACCTTTTGAACGTAGACAAAAGAATCATTCAATGCTATAACTGTCATAAGTACGGACACTATAGCAATGAGTGTTGAGGACGACAACAAGAAAAGGTTCGCAAAGAGGCTAACCTTGCCAAAACTAAACATGCATATGGAGAGTCGCTGATGCTGATGGCACAAATTCAACTCCTCATGACCAAAATGTTTGGTACCTTGATTCTTAAGCCAACAACCATATGACTAGAAAAATGAACTTATTCTTTGAACTTGATGAGAAAGTTGAAGGGGAGATCTCTTTTGGTGATAACTCTAAAATCCCAATCTGAGGGAGAGGAGATGTTTTGATCAAACAGAAGTGTGGAGATCATGCTTAGATCTCCAATGTCTATTATGTGCTAGATATGAAGACTAATATACTTAGTCTCGGAGAGCTTGTCGAGAAAGGCTACCAAATTAGCCTTTGTGATAAATATATGGTGATAACAGATGCTCAAGGAAAGCTTGTTACTCGAGTACAAATGCCAAAGAATCGAATGATTTCGCTCACCATCCAACATCATACGCCAAGGTGTTTGAGCGCTATCATCAAAGAAAAAGACAGGCTATGGCATCTAAGGTATAGACATCTGAATTGTAAAAGTTTGAAATAGTTAGAAAGCAAGAAGATGGTGAAAGACTTACCCATTATCCACCATCCAAATATAATATGTGAAAGTTGTATTCTAAGCAAACAACATAGAAACAGCTTTAGAAAACAAGCCAATTGGAGATCTACCATGCCGCTCCAACTAATACACACAAGCGTGTGTGGTCCACTAAGACCATTTTCAAATGGACAAAATTGATACTTCATTACCTTCATTAACGACTATAGTAGGAAGACCTGGGTTACTTCCTGAAAAGAAAGTCAAAGGTGTTCGACAAATTTAAAGAGTTCAAAGCTCTTATTGAGAAATAGAGTGGCTATCACATCAAGTCACTCCGCTTAGACTAAGGAGAAGGGTACAAAGACGAAACTTTCCTAGAATTCCTTAGGCAATAAGGGATTCAAACACAATTCACACTGAGCTACACTCCCCATTTGAATGGTGTAGCCGAAAGGAAGAACCACACAATACTTAACATGGTTAGGAGCATGTTAAAGGATAAGAATGTGTCCAAGAGTTTTTGGGTAGAAGCAGTGTCATGTACAGTCTATCTGCTCAATTGGTGTCCTATGAAGAGTCTTGATACAAAGACACCATATGAAGTATGGATTACTCACAAGCCCAGTGTGAGTCATCGTAGGGTGTTTGACTCCATAGCTTATGCCAAGATCCTAAAAGCATGAAAAATTTTGCCGTCACTAAAAATAGTGCAGTAAACAATTTAAGTGGGAAAATTTTGCAAGAAAAATATTAACGACGATTTCAGGGTATTAGTGATGGTTATAGCACCGTCACTATTAGTGTTTTTAGTTAAAAAATATAAAAAATAAATAGTTCAGCGTATTAGTAACGGTTTGGGGGTACCGTCACTAATAAGTGGCTATTAGTGATGATTTCAGAACTGTCACTACTAGTGTTCTTATTTAAAAAATTATTAAAAAGAAATATTTAAGGGTATTAGTGATGGTTTTGGGGAACCGTCACTAATAAGGGGTATTAGTGACGGTTTTGAAACCGTCACTAATAGTGTTTTTATTTAAAAAACTATTAAAAAGAAATATTTAAGGGTATTAGTGATGGTTTGGGAGTACCATCACTAATAACCGGGTATTAGTGACGGTTTGAAACCGTCACTACTAGTTTTTAAAAAATGATAAAAAAAAATATTTAAGGGTATTAGTGACGGTTTTGGGGGTCCGTCACTAATAAGGGTATTAGTGCCCATGCCTGCACAGCCCACATGCCCCACTCGGCCCCTCCCACTCCAATCCCAGGCCAACCGACCCAATGCTAAATCTCTAATCACCTAATGCCCAGAGCCCAATTCAATTGGAGCCCTAGCTGCCTGCTGTCGATTCTTCATTTAAGCGTGACGAACGTCTCTGCTCAGAGAGCCAACACGAAAGAAGAGAGTGACTGAGTGAGAGACCCTTCATTCTGGCCTTCTTCTTCGACCCTTTGAAGCCCTCTGGCCTTCGTGAGTTGGTCTTCGACACTGCGAACTAACAGGAGCCCTTCACGAGTTTGTCACTTCGTCAGGAGCTTCGCGAGTTCATCGTGGACATTTTCAACCCAGAAGGAGCTCCTTGCAAGCTCGTCTTTGAGCGTTTGTGAGTTCGTGAGTTCATTTGCATCAAAGTTTGAATTTTTAAGTATTCTTTTTCTTCTTCTACAAATCTGCTTTTTGCTTTCCATGTTCATCAGTTTTTTAGTATGTTTAGCCTTAATGATAGGGAGCTTGAGGAACTCTCTCATGTGGTTCTTGGATTCATTTATATTAGCAGTGCATCAAGGGGATGCCATCCCCAGATAAAAAACATCAACCACTTTGTAGAGTGTCACATACATCAAGGATTGCACTAAGATCATTAACAATTTGCCCACTAAGCCAGCTGGAGTAAACAGCAGTTCACTGCTCTCTGCAAATCTGAAGTGGAGTAGTTGTATCTCAAGTACGTTGTAGTTAGATTTAAATTACAGAAAGACTATGGTAAAAATAGACAAACAAAAGAGCAAATTGAAAATTTGAGCAGATAAATGGGCTCCCTAGATCTTGAAGTTTGTTGTCTTTTTTGTGTCTTTGTTCCCCTTTTCATTGGTTAGCCTTCTTAGTTCTGTAGTTTGCAGATTTGTTAACATGCAGACATTTGACATATCAATTTTTGGGGATAAAGAAAAATCTGGTATTGGTATTCATACATAAAAAAATTCCCATAAATGTAATTTCTTTATACAGGCTAGTACATCAGAGAAACACAGGTTGGTCTCTGATTTAGTCTCTATGCTGTGAATTTCCCAAAGTTGCTGATTATCTGATATTCATAAACACAAAGTCTCTCAAGTACTGAATACAGAAGGGGTCTCCATTTACTCTTAAACAGAGCAGCTCACTTATAACTGTATAAAATGATTTGTTGGCAAACAGTATACGGTATTTTGACTGGCAGAGCAATTTGTCATTTACACAGAATAAAGCAAATTCTAACACAAACCATTGAACTTAACACCTCATTTGGCATTGAAAGCATAATTAGAGAAGGAATCTTGGACTTCTTGAGAAAAATAACTTGCTGGCTTTCCCATTCTTTGTCATTTTTTAATGAAAAAAAATATAAACACAGAAGTAGACTTGATCTTCCCACAATCAAAATCTGGTTCAAACATTTAAATTTAAACGCATTAGCCTATGTTGAAAGCACAGTACTACTTATAGCATTCAATTTCTGTTTTAATATGCGGAGATAGTTCATTTTCTAGATCATATGCATATAATTTTTCTGATATTATGATTCTATCTACAGTGTTTTTATCTGCTTGCTAATCCTTCATAATGTTTTTGGATCATCAAGGGTGGCAAATAAGTACTCAGTGTTCAGTTAACCATTAAAAGCTATATAAAATTCAGAAAGAACCATTAAAAACTTTATAGAATTCATATG
This sequence comes from Malania oleifera, assembly GCF_029873635.1. Lineage (NCBI taxonomy): Eukaryota > Viridiplantae > Streptophyta > Magnoliopsida > Santalales > Ximeniaceae > Malania > Malania oleifera. Next base: position 19,787,483 of record NC_080422.1, read on the forward strand.
GTTCATTTCTACCTTGGGCCGCAGAATTTACAAATGTTGTAGAATTTTTTAGTAGTGAGGAGGCAACAAACACTAAGCTAAACCCTTTGAATGTGAGGAAATAGGCCAAGGGCCAAGGAAAAAAAGAAGAGGGTATATGCATTATAGGTAGCAATGCTTCTATAATCTGCTTCTATATAATTGAAGCATTATCTTGATATCGTGTCTGTGTATCCCATTATCTAAATTTCTTTAATGCTTCTAATAGTTGCACAAATTAGAACAATGAACAAGTGAAAAAAAAAAAAAAAACAATTGCAAACTATAGTGATGCTCCTTCAAAATACTTATATGAAAAAATTTAAAGCATTGGGAATGATCTTTTATGGTGTATGTTTTACATATTTTTGAAGATTTCATTTTCGTTTTAGTGAAATTAGAGATTTGCTATGCTTAGTAGTTCTCCCTGTCTCTCTTGTGAAAAGGCTCCTAATTTCTAAACCCCAGTCCTGAGTTGGGCATCTGTAGTTATCTGAGACTTGCAATAGGTCAAAGAATGGATCCGATGCCTTCTCATCTACTCCTCGGCTTGTAGTTGCAGAGATAGAGATACTTATAGATGGCAATTCAATTAATCAAATTCGTATATAACTCAGAAATTTTCTATCTAGTTCCATGAAATTTTGTATTTAGTTCCATGGCATGTTACTGTGCTATCAGCTCCTTCTCTATCTCCTCCCTCTATTAGTTCTAGTTAACAGTCGAAGCATATATGCAAATTTTCTCTGAAGTAGTAAATTTCATATGAAGTAAAATGCAAAATTAATTACTACCATTTCATGTATTCATTGAAGCTCAGACTCGTCCAAGAACGGTTTCTATACATTCATTCCTAATCGTACATGTGAGACAAATCAATTGTTATATTTCAATTAATTATTAGTCATACTATGTTGACTAATATTCACTTGAACATGTTAATTATTTGTTTTACTTACGATTAGTAATGTGAGTATTTCAACCATTCTTGGATTGTCCAACGTGGACAGTTCAAGAAGTTGTATTTACATTGTTGTCATCGTTCACACTTTGTCAATTGCCATTATATATTTCGAGCACGTCTCTACTTGTGTTCTCTGGGTGCATAGTGGGGTGTCATGACAATTTGTTAGTGATGGAAGACTAGACAAATTTTCACTTCCCCCATATCGTGTACTCAGAGAGCCATGGGGAGATGCTGCCGAAATTTATAACAACTACGATGAAGGAATTTGAGTGATTGATCGCAATGTAAATGCAACATTCCTGAATGAGATAGGATCCATACCCTTTAGAGTATGATGGTTGACTATAAGATTCACGATGCATGCATGATACCCAGTATGAGAATATAATGAACACCATTTTCTTGAACATATTATAGGGTAATTAATGAACATGGATAAAAGTTGGATGAACGTTCGGGGTAGGTTTTTGTCAGAATACGTGAGAAGGGTACATGATTTCATTGAGTTCGTGCGTCCTCATGTAGACAGAGCCAGTAGAATAAGGTGTTCTTGCAAGAAATGCCAAAACATAACATTCACTCTTATTGATCTAGTCCATTCACATTTGTTAGACTTTGGAATGGAGAAAAGGTACACAAGATGGGTGTTCCACGGTGAAGATTACGCAGTTCAGATCGATAATTTAAATGACACTGAAGATGAGGGGGTGAATATAGTAGGTGGTGATACACGTTCTAAAGGGTTAATCGAAATGTTAGGTGAATTGCAAAAGGGGATTGCAGTGGACACGAGTGATGTCAGTGTGTCGTGTACTGGTGATGAAACTACTTCAGTGGGTACCATGCCTTGCGATCGTAGTACATTGAATCGACTCAATAAACCATTTGCTAATCTCATGAGGGATGCAAGGGTGCCCCAATATCCAAACTGTAAAAAGTTCTCAAAATTAGAGTTTTTGATAAAATTGCTTCATGCAAGGACAATGCATGGGTTATCTTAGAAAACATTCAACATGCATTTAAGCCTTATTAAGGAAGCACTGCAGGAGGGTGAAACACTTCCCAAGTATTTTTATGAGGCGAAGACATACATGCATGAATTGGGTCTTGGTTACACTCTAATACATGCGTGTAGGTATGATTGTGCACTCTTTTATGGTGAACATGAAAATGCGAATGAGCGCCCAAAATGTGGTGAACCGAAGTATAGAACTAATCAGAAGAAGGGTAAAAATATTCCCAAAAACATTTTGTGATATTGTCCGTTAATCCCGCGGCGGCAACGATTGTATATGTGCAAGAAGACTACTACAGATATGAGATGACATCATGAGAAAAGTCTTCAAGATGGAGACGCCCTTAGCCATCCAGCGGACTCCGAAGCTTGGGCCGAATTTAATAAAATGCATCCATGGTTTTCTAGTGATCCTCACAACATTAGACTTCACCTTGCTTCAGATGGGTTCAATCCTGTAACATGACCAACCCATACAGCATATGGCCAGTTATGATAATGTCATACAATATGCCGCCATGGCGATGTATGAAAGAACCTTTCATTTATATGTCTCTGCTGATTCTAGGACGGAGAGCACCTTGAAAAGATATTGATGTTTACCTGCGTCTGTTAATTGACGAGTTGAAAGAATTATGGGAAAAAGGAGTGGAGACATTCGATGTGCAAACTGGGACAACATTTCAGATGCATACTGTAGTCTTGTGGACAATTAATGATTTCCCCGCATATGGCAACCTGTCAGGCTGGCGCACAAAAGGTTACTTAGCATGACTAGTATGTAATAAGGATGTTGGGTCCTTATCCTTGAAGCATGGAGGCAAGTTATGTTTTATGTGTCATCGCCGTTTTCTACGAACTGGACATCCTTGGAGAACTCGTGGTGTCAGAAGCTTCAATGGAAAACTTGAACGAAGGTCACTGCCAAAGCGGTTAAGTGGGAAAGAGATATTAAACCAGCTAAGGATGATCGGAGATATGAAATTTGGAAAACCACCGACCAGTAGAAAAAGAAAACGCGCTGAGTGGGAGTTGAATTGGACAAAGAGAAGCATCTTCTTCGAGTTACCATATTGGAAAGATCTTCTACTACGCCACAACTTGGATGTCATGCACATTGAAAAGAACATTTGTGAGAATGTCATTGGTACATTGCTTGATATAAATGGGAAGACAAAGGACACCGAAAATGCTCGCCGAGATATGGAAGACATGGGAATACGACCTGAGCTGCACTTGTTTCGTGATGGTGACAAAATTCTGATGCCATCAGCTTGTTACACATTCTCAAAGGATGAGAAGAATAAATTCTTCAACTGGTTGAAATAAGTGAAATGCCCTAATGGATATGCAACAAACATAGCTCGATGCATAAACACGAAGGAAGGAAAGATGCTAGGAATGTAAAGTCATGATTGTCACGTCCTTCTACAATGAGTTCTACCCGTTTTCCTTCGTGGACACTTGACTAAAGATGTTCACTCGGTTCTGATTAAGTTGGGAATCTTTTTTCGGCAGTTGTGCTAAAAGAAATGAAGCCTAAACGCCTTGAATGGTTAAAGGATGACATTGTAATCATACTATGCAAGCTGGAGAAAATTTTTCTACCAGCATTCTTCGATGTGATGGTCCACCTAGCTGTCCATTTACCAAGGGAGGCCGTAATTGGAGGACCGGTTCAATATCGTTGGATGTATCCTATTGAGAGGTAAAGTATAAAGTCCTTGTATAATGGTCATATGATTTGGGAGTTAGAATTTTTTCTTCTTCATTGTGTCTACAAGTCTATAATGCTACATAAATTGCACAAGTTCTTGTCAACTTTGAAATGGTACGTGCGCAATAAGGCACGACCGAAAGGTTCAATCATTGGGGCGTACATTGACAGTGAATGTCTTGCATTCTGCTCAATGTATCTACATGATATTGACACAATGTTCACTCGTGATAAGTGAAATGCAGATGTTCATGCTATTAATGTTGAAGATGAAGAACCCAAGAGCTCTATATTTTGAGAAAATGTTCACCCTCTCGGTGCACGAATTTACGATTTCATTGACATGGACAACCTAGAAAAGGCTCATTTTTACGTCCTCAACAATTGTGATGAAACTGTTCCATATTTCGAGTACATTCTTCCAAACTCCTTACTTTACATTGTATTTACATATGCATGTTTATATACTTTCTTGACATTAACATGTACTACTGTTGCATATAGTGAACATAAAGCTGAACTCCTGGCCCAAAATGAACGGAATGTTGACGAAAGACATAAGAAGGAGTTTATCAATTGGTTCGGGATTTGTGTAAATAACAAAAACTACTTCAGTTAGAAGCAATGTGTGGTTTATCTATTGACAGTATTCTTCTAAACTCCTATTTATTTTATGGATGAAAGTCATGTTTTATAATAAGGAACCAACGACAAGTAAAGATTTGTACGCGTTGGCATATGGCCTCGATCAATGAGTTAACCGCTGCAGCGGTTGCATTGTTAATGGGTTACAATTTCATACAAAGTCCCTCGAACTGCATAGAAGAACCCAAAATTCTGGGGTTGTGGTGCTAGGCACTGAAGGAGATGAAGATATTGACTACTTTGGTGTGTTGGACGACATTATAGAGCTTAGCTATGGAGCAAACAGAGTCATCCACTTGTTCAAGTGTACCTGGTGGGACATCGGCAATAAAAAGATTGGGATAAACACCGATGCCTACTTCACCAGTGTCAATTTTAGCAAGACCTGGTATCAAAATGACCTTTTCGTGCTTACAATGCAGGCAGAACAAGTGTTTTACCTTAAAGACACCAAATTGAAGGGTGAATGGCATGTGGCCCAAAAGATTCCTCCTCGAAGTTTGTACGTAGTTGCAGAAGTGGCAGATAGTGAGATGAGTGCCAGTGAGGCTGCATTCCAAGAAGATGAGCCATCTGTCTATGCAGTATTGCAATCTAAAACAGATGTTGTCGAAGAAGGCGCTAATCCTATACCATTGCATAGGGATGGTGCTAGGGCAGAACATGTAGGAGCTGCTGACATTACAATTGAACCTTTTGTAGATGTTCACTTCATCAATGATGAGGAAACTGATGGGGAAGATGAAACAGGGATTGAGTACTGTAGTGAAGAGGAAGACACTTTAGAAAGTGAAGATGATACGGATATTGACATATAGGGGGGGTAAGCATGTTATTTTTGTCACTATGTATCTGACATGTGTGGAGACATTTGATGTGCAAACCGAGACAACATTTCGGATGCATGCTGTAGTCTTGTGGACAATTAATGATTTCCCCACATATGACAACCTGTCAGGTTCACGTACAAAAAGTTACTTAGTATGCTCAGTATGTAATAAGGATGTTGGGTCCTTATCCTTGAAGCATGGACGCAAGTTATATTTTATGTGTCATCGTTGTTTTCTACGAACTAGGCATCCTTGGAGGAATCGTGGCGTTAGAAGCTTCAATGGAAAACCTAAACGAAGGTCGCTGCCAAAGCGATTAAGTAGGGAAAAGATATTAAACCAGCTAAGGTTGATTGGAGATGTGAAATTTGGAAAACCACCGACCAGTAGAAAAAGAAAACGCATTGAGTGGGAGTTGAATTGGACAAAGAGAAGCATCTTCTTCAAGTTACCATATTGGAAAGATCTTCTACTACGCCACAACTTGGATGTCATGCACATTGAAAAGAACATTTGTGAGAATGTCATTGGTACATTGCTTGATATAAATGGGAAGACAAAGACACCGCAAATGCTCGCCGAGATATGGAAGATATGGGAATACGACCTGAGCTGCACCTATTTCGTGATGGGGACAAAATTCTGATGCCATCAGCTTGTTACACATTCTCGAAGGATGAGAAGAATAAATTCTTCGACTGGTTGAAATCAGTGAAGTTCCCTGATGGATATGCATCGAACATAGCTCGATGCATAAACACGAAGGAAGGAAAGATGCTGGGAATGAAAAGTCATGACTGTCACATCCTTCTACAATGAGTTCTACCCGTTTTCCTTCGTGGACACTTGACTGAATATGTTCGCTCTGTTCTGATTGAGCTGTGAATCTTTTTTCGGTAGTTGTTCTAAAAAAAATTGAGCCTAAATGTATTTGAATGGTTAAAAATGACATCGTGATCATACTATGCAAGCTGGAGAAATTTTTTCCGCCAGCATTCTTCGATGTGATGGTCCACCTAGCTGTCCATTTACCAAGGGAGGTGATAATTAGAGGACTGATTCAATATTGTTGAATGTATCCTATTAAGAGGTAAAGTATAAAGTCCTTGTATAATGGTCATGTGATTTGGGAGTTTGAATTTTTTTTTTCTTCATTGTGTCTACAAGTCTATAATGTTACATAAAATGCATAGGTTCTTGTCGACTTTGAAGGGGTATATGCGCAATAAGGTATGACCGGAAGGTTCAATCATTGAGGCATACATTGACAGTGAATGTCTTGCATTTTGCTCAATGTATCTACATGATATTGACACAATGTTCACTCGTGATGAACGAAATGCAGACGTTCATGCTATTTGTCGAAGATAAAGAACCCAGGAACTCTATATTTTGAGAAAATCTTCGCCCTCTCGGTGGACGAATTTACGATTTCATTGACATGGACAATCTAGAAAAGGCTCATTTTTATGTCCTCAACAATTGTGATGAAATTGTTCCATATATCGAGTACGTTGTTCTAAACTCCTTACTTTGCATTGTATTTACATATGCATATTTATATACTTTCTTGACATTAACATGTACTACTGTTGCATATAGCAAACATAAAGCTGAACTCTTGGCCCAAAATGAACGGAATGTTGACGAAAGACATAAGAAGGAGTTTATCAATTGGTTTGGGATTCATGTAAGTAACAAAAATTGCTTCAGTTATAAGCAATGTATGGTTTCACTATTAATGGTATTCTTCTAAACTCCTCTTTATTTTATAGATGAAAGTCATGTTTTACAATAAGGAACCAACGACAAGTAAAGATTTGTACGCATTGGCATGTGGCCCCGATCAACGAGTTAATCGCTACAGCGGTTGCATTGTTAACGGGTTACGATTTCATACAAAGTCCCTCGAATTGCATAGAAGAACCCAAAATTCTGGGGTTGCGGTGCTAGGCACTGAAGGAGATGAAGATATTGACTACTTTGGTGTGTTGGACGACATTTTATAGCTTAGCTATGGAGCAAACAGAGTCGTCCACCTGTTCAAGTGTACCTGGTGGGACATCAGCAATAAAAAGACTAGGATAAACACCGATGCCTGCTTCACCAGTGTCAATTTTAGCAAGACTCGGTATCAAAATGACCCTTTCATGCTTGCGACGCAGGCAGAACAAGTGTTTTACCTTAAAGACACCAAATTGAAGGGCAAATGGCATGTGGCCCAAAAGATTCCTCCTCGAAGTTTGTACGCAATTGTAGAAGTGGCAGATAGTGAGATGAGTGCCAGTGAGGCTGCATTCCAAGAAAATGAGCCATCTGTCCACGCAGCAGCGCAATCTAAAACAAATGTTGTCGAAGAAGGTGCAGATCCTATACCATTGCATAGGGATGGTACTAGGGTAGAACACATAGGAGCTGCTGACATTACAATTGAACCTTCTATAGACGTTCACTTCATCGACGATAAGGAAACTGATGGGGAAGATGAAACAGGAATCGAGTACTGTAGTGAAGAGGAAGACACTTTAGAAAGTGAGGATGATACGGGTATTGAGGATGTGTAGGGGGGTAAGCATGTTATTTTTGTCACTATGTATTTGACATGTGTAAATAACTTAAGAATTCATGTCTGCTGCATCCATCTAATATTCGTACTTCATATATGTACTTGTCTATTTTTGTCACTATGTATCTGACATGTGTAAATAACTTAAAAATTCATTCTTCCTACATTGACCTGTATAATTATTTGCAGATATGGCACCAGGAGGTAGACATTGGAGACTTTCTTTCAGGCCCACTACTACATCGCATGAGGATGATCCGACATCCTCGAGACCGACAGAGCCTGTCGGTACTGATACGGTTGCACCATTGTCTGAGTCATCGGCACCTCTGCCAGACATGGATACCACTGATGCGACTGACACGTAGGGTGAGTTGCCGACCGTCATGAGCAGTGTTGGTATGGATACGATTCATTTATTTACATGTCAACTATTGATGATAGTTATTCACATGTACGATTATAATGTTGTTTTTAAATTAACTCTACTTTTAGCATCTACATCCACGGTCAGGTCAGGCCGTAATGTAGCAAAGAACATGTCATTGAAGAAGCAACTGGATAGGACTAAACAGCGGATTCGGATCGACATTCCTCCAGGATACACCGCCCCGCTAAACGATTGGTGCATCGCGTGGTCGGGGGAGCTTGGCATTATATGTCGACAGTATGCTCCAGTCACCGCATTCAACTGGCCCCAGGTGACTCTGGACCAGTGCATGGTCCTTTACATGAGCATTTTGGTAAGTTCCCTAACCCTATATAGCTGTTTTTAATTTCAATGTTTTTTTTACTTTTAACATACTAGCCAATTAACAACTATCTAACTTTGTAATTGTATTACCTATATATGAAGGAGGAGTTTGATATGGACATCCTCGAGGATGACCATTTGAGGAGGGTGGTCGATGTCCAATTGTGTAATAAATTTAAGAGCTATCGCTAAAAAATGCACTCCCATTTTTGAGCAATGGGAGATAAAGCTGAAGCGCGGCCATACGATAAAATATCCCAAGAAGATTGGGACGTGGTCTGTCACCATTTCTGCGACCCACGATCAGGTGATGTGTTTGTATTCTAATCACTAATTTTTTAGAATGATGTCCCTAATATGTCGGCATGACATCTTCCTTGCAGGCTATATGTGAAACAAATGCTGCGAACCGCAGCAAACTCCCTACGACGCATTGCGGTGGATCGAGGCTATTTGTAAATCATCACCAGATAATTACTATATATAAAATTATCTGACCATTACATGACATAATAGTAATGATGACTTATATGAAAATGTAATGTGATCCCGAGACTGGCGCAGAGGAGCCGCTGCTAGATCTGTATCAGAGAACACACCAACGGCAATCGGAGGAGTGGTGCGAGGGTGCGCTGGATCGACATGTAAGTGAAGCGAAAGATTTAGTTCATTACTTAATTCAAAACATCAATGTTGTAATCTTACTTATTCCTTTTTATCATTTTCATGATTGAAATTAGGTACGGATGGTCGAGCTGAGGGATGCACCTGTTTCAGAGGGGAGTCCGCACATGACAGATTTCAAGATCACTTCTGAGGTGCTTAGGCAATAAGGGGGGGGCGGGCTGGGTGAAAAGTCTTGGAAGTGGATACATCGTCCTAACAACATCATCATCTATGGGTGCAGCGGCTCGTATAGAGATGGAACGACAGCGTCGAGAGGCCAAGTGTGATAAGCAGGAGATGGCTCAACAGATGCAGAGGATCACTATGGAGAACGCGGAACCGAGATCGGACCTCTCCACTGTTCGAGCCCAGATGCAAGCCATGATGGATAGGCAGGCACGGTTAGAGGAAAGGATGCGCCGATCTGGACAAGATGATATGGGTGGCTCCTCTAATTGATTATAAGGTATTATGATCACAAATTGAGTTTCATGTTAAATCATGTTAGTCTAGAATGCCTCCTGCATGATGGATGTAGTTGATGTGTTTTGCATGCTGGTACTTGATACACTTTCTCGTATGCCTTCAACTTCTTATAAATGCTCTATTTGAACTTATCAACTCATTATATGCTATGCTCATTTGGCAGGCACTTACGTGTGGGAATATATGAAGTTTGAAGATGCTTAAGTTTCCATTTGTTGGACGAGGAGAAGATAAGGCAATGTAATCAATGGGGAAGGAGAGAATGAAATGGAATTGGACTTGTGGGTTAATGGTTATTTATGAAAATGTGATAGGTTTGAATTCAGCTTATGTAAAAACGTCTTTTTTTTGTCATCTCATGATATGCTATGGTCATTAATTTGGTAGTCACTCAGGTGGGACAATTCATGAAATTTGAAAAAGCATCGGAAACATCTTCGAAACATGGTGGGATGACAACTGCAAGGGAAATTCTTATCCCTCAGTTGCCAAAATTACAAGAAAATGTTTGCAACTTCATCTTTTTTTGGGGGGGGGGGGGGCGGTTGGGGGTTAAACTAACTGAGCACAACCTGCATAGCTTCTGTATAGTTGCTGGATTTTGTTCTATGTGTTGGACAACTTGAATCTTTAGAAGTAATAGTCGAGATAGTAGTGGTGATAAGCAGTAAAATCTTAGTTATAGTCAGTTGTTTTGGAAAAACTGAACATAATTAAGATTTTACTGCTTATCACCACTACTACCTCGACTATTACTTCTAAATATTCAACCTGTCCAACACACGGAACAAAATCCAGCAACTATACAGAAGCCATGCAAGTTGTGCTCAGTTACATTTTCTTGTAATTTTGGCAACTGAGGGATAGGAATTGCCCCTGCAGTTGTCATCCCACTATGTCTCGAAAATGTTTCCGATGCTTCTTCAAACTTCATGAATTGTCCCACTTAAGTGACTGCCAAATTAATGACCATAGCATATCATGAGTTGAAAAAAAAAGACGTTTTTACATAAGCTGAATTCAAACCTGTCACATTTTCAGAAATACCCATTAACCCACAAGTCCAATTCCACTTCATTCTCTCCTTCCCCATTGATTACACTGCCTTATCTTCTCTTCGTCTATCAAATGGAAGCTTAAGCACTGTTCTCTGCTATTTAATTATATTTTGAATTTATGATATGGTTGGCATGTATTACTGTTGTGAATATGCTAGATGGTTGCATGCTAGTCTAGAATGCCTCTTGCATGGCGGATGCAGTTAATGTGTATTGCATGTTGGTAGTGGATATAGGTTCTCGTGTGCCTTGAACTTGTTATAAATGCTCTATTTGAACCTATCAGGTGCAGGTTTTATGGGAAAATGTCCAATTTACAGACAACATGCTGCTAAAATTGCGTTAAAATTTGACCAAACAAAAAGAAAAGATAGGCTTAGTTGTTTAATGTTAAAATATTTTTGAAACGATGAGTGAATCTTAGGAATCATAATAAATAAGGCAACGTAGACTTAGTTAATTTAGAATGGACATTCATTAGATATTGCAATCCATATTGGTGGTTCACAAAAGCATTAGATAAACAACCCCCTATCCAATTCCTCCACGTAACACCTGACCCCTTTCTTAAAGGCACTCTATCCAAGAACTCACAACTAGCTCAATTACACGCCTTCTCAAAATCTGAAAATCTAATTTGAACACAATGCCATTTTTCTCTGTACGAAGAACATCCAACCACTTAAATGTCTACTAAAAATAAAATACACAATCTGCCTCTCTCCAACAAAAAATACTTTGTGCAAAATAAATAGTATTAGTAAGGAGGAGGTTAGACTTCACGTTCAGAGTCCCATACTCCAAAAATCTGGCATCACATTTTTTAACTCATCAAAAAACTCCTCGACATCATTTGGGAACACAAATTGCATCTTACACTCTTTTTGAAGAAGGATGTAACCCAGCCCACTTTCATTTTTTCAGCAAAACCCTTCTTATTTAGGAACAGTTGAAAAGACATTTTCTCACCGTCCATAATAAAAAAATGAATAAGTGTTCTTCATACCATCATGGATTATGCCTCTATCATATTGCCAAGGCCACTCAAGAAGAATATGACATGCATCCATAGGAGCCACAAAACAATAAACAGATTTCATGATTGAGAAATTGACAAGGCATCTCAAAGAGACAATTGCCTCATTTCCTTTGTTGAACCATAGAATGTGGTATGGATGTTGATGTCTCTCTTTTTTCAATCCCAGCTTTTCTACCTTCTCTTGACAAACCATGTTCTCACTGCTCTCACTATCAATTATCAAGTTACAAAGCTTTCCACTAGTTGTGCCTCTAGTTCAAATGATATTTTTATGTTGCCACGTGTAGCTACTGGCTAGAGGAGAAAGTAATGACCTTCAAATGACTAAAGACTCACCAAGGACATCACCCATAGTCTCTTATTTTGCCACATCATTTTCAGCTTGTAGTTGCTGCTTTTGGTCCTCAAGAATTGCAGTTTTTTCTTCACAGGCAGCCTCTTGATCCTTAGCAAGGCTAACTCTGCCTTTAGCCTTCTTTGGACACTCATTGGACTCATGGCCAATATCGAAGCATCTATAACATTTCAGGTTTACTTGGGGTTGTTTTACCCTTCTTATTGCTGGTTGGTTGGTTAGCAGGCAGAAGGGCTGCTGTCCTAGTTGGTGCACCACTGTTGTGTTCTTCAAAATGGAACAATGGTCTCATCAACATATAGGTGAACAAGTTCTGTCCTCTGAGGCAGGGCATGATTTGAGCCTTCCACAGAAGATAACTTTCATGGTTTAATTTGACAGCAATGAAGTTTGTGGGGGAATAATTTGTTCAGGATTTTCAGCCATGGAAGAAAAATTTTATGAGCTTTGGACTGAAACACTTGGAACGATGGACTGTCCTAGCTAGCTTTGATACCATGAAAAAAACCAAGAAAATAAAATAACATTGAGTGGAATTGTGTCATTCTCATATATGTAATGTTTGATACAGACATGGTATTTATATTCATCAAGAAGGAATATTTTGTAGCATATCTCAGTATTTAACTGAAAATTATTCTGGAGGATTCTGGCTGTAACAAAAAATATTTGATGATGAGCTGTCATTTGAGGTCTGATCATGTGTGGCACCCTTATTGCTAATAAAGTGTAATAGAATTGAACTCATTCCATTTTAAAAATCCAATATGGTTACTTGGCATGAATAGAAGTGTAAGTGAATCTAATATTTTCTTATTTTAATTAATTTTTCATATTTAAATGAAAAATTATAAACAAAGGGCAATAATAGTACTTCTTTCCAAATGCTTATAGATTCTCACCAAATCTGACAACCACTTTTTGTACAGAATGTCTTTTTATTTTTATTTTTAGAATTGTGAATTTGGTTAATCCTATTTCTTTGTATATTTTTTCAAGCATAATATTTAAACTAATAATAGAACTACAAAAATGTGATTTACAAATCCTTCTACTAGGCACTGCCTCTATGCATTTCTAAAAGAATCAATATAGAATTTTTTCTTAAAATATATAATAATCTAGTTTACAATGAGCTGAAGAAGGATACATATTTGAGGCAAACAAGTGATTCAAGTAAAGGATCAGAGCAAAACAAACAGTAATTATTAATCAGTTTAGCTGTTCAAAATTTTATTTATTTAGTATTATTAATCAGAAACTGTACTGATGCTACCTAAAATACAATAAATAAGGCCCATCTCTTTGGGGAGAGATCCATCAATTATTAAGGAGACGGAAGGGCAAACACAATATGTGGGTCTCCCCATCCCAATAATCCCAGTGATGTGATTTATTTTTTATGCCTGTATATGTGGTAGGTAGTGATTTATTTTCAAAAACCGTATACTAATTTTTTCAACTTTCTTATTTTGTAGGGTTTCAACTGTGACAACGTTAGGACGATGTCATGCAGTTCGAATGCAGTTTTTCATTTTTTTTTTTTTTTATCTAGAACAAATGAAATGTATTTAAATTTGAATTTTTATAATGTATTTGTATTTAAATTTGAATTTGTATAATATATTTGTATTTGTATTTGAATTTGAATTTGAATTTGAATTTTTATAATAAATGTATTTAAATTTGAATTAGAATTTTGAATAATTTAAGAATTTTATTGCAATTATGGTTTAATGTAAATGTAATTTAATTACAGATTTTTACAGGAATTAATCATTGGAAAAAAAATTAACATCACTATTAATTGTGCAATCTAAGTATTAGTGACGATTTCAAAATTGTCGCTAATACGCTTTGGTGACGGTTTAAAACCATCACTAAATCCTAAGGCAGAGCAATAATGACAATTCTAAAATCATCACTACTAATAGACCAATAGTGACGGTTTTAAAAATCGTCACTAATAATAAATCAATAGTGAATTTTGAAATCGTCACTATTAATGAGTAATTGTGACGGTTTCATAATCGTCACTAATAGTTGAGCAATAATGACGAATTTAGCACCGTCACTAATAATGGATAATTCGTGACGGTTTTGAAACTGTCACTAATACTATGGCTTTAGTGACGATTTTAGTCGATCTGGTGTAGAATCTATAGTGACGGGCCTAGGTCTTTAGTGACGGTTTTATTCCGTCACTAATACTCCATTATTAGTGACGATTTTAATCCGTCACTAATACTCTTTTATTAGTGACAGTTTGAAAAATTCGTTACTAATATGTATTAGTAATGGTAGGTATAGCGAAAAATTGAAAACTGTCACTAATACTCACACAATCGTCACTATTAATACTCACACAACCGTCACTAATACTAATAGTGACGGTTTTGTGAGTATTAGTGATGGTTTAAAACCATTACTAATAACCTTATTTTTTGTAGTGGTTCACCACAGAGGAATGAAGTTCCATCACCAATAGAGCGTGAAATCTTAGACATGAGACCTAGAGGAGCTCGAAATCTATCTGACCTATATAAAACTACAGAACCAATAGAAGAGTATGTTATTTTATACTGTCTGTTGTTGACCAGTGACCCAATTAGCTTTGAGGAAGCTAATGAAGAAGACAAATGGAGAAAAGCGATGGATGAGGAGATTCAATCCATTGAGAAGAATAAGACTTGGTAGTTGACAAATCTCCTAAAGGGCCGCAAAACTATTGGTGTGAAATGGGTCTATAAAACTAAGAAGAATGCTCAAGGAGAAGTTCAGAGATACAAAGCAAGACTTGTCACCAAAGGCTACAAACAGAAAAAAAGGATAGATTATGGAGAAATCTTTGCCCCGGTTTCCAGACTTGAAACTATCAGATTACTAATTTCATTATTAGAACAAAATGGATGGAAGATTTACCAGTTGAACATGAAATCAACATTTTTGAACGGTTTTTTGGAAGAAGAGATTTATATCGATCAACCACCTGGGTATATGAAGAAAGGAAAAGAAGATAAAGTGTACAAATTGAAGAAAGCACTCTATGGCTTGAAGCAAGCACCTCGTGCATGGAACATGAGGATTGATGACTACTTCCAAAAGAATAGATTTGAGAAGTGTCCCTACGAGCATGCGCTATACATAAGATGGAGACAAATGGAAGCATGCTGATAGCATGCTTATATGTTGATGATCTGATCTTCATCGGCAACAATCCAGAGATGTTTTTCGCTTTCAAGAGGAGCATGGTCAAAGAATTTGAAATGAAGGATATTGGCCAGATGGCTCACTTCCTTGGCATAGAAGTCGTGCAAAGCTAGAAGGGAATCTTCATTTCCCAAAGCCACTAGGAAAAATAAGTACTGAAGAAATTTGGGATGGACAAATGCAATCTCGTGACAACCCCAGTTGAAACTGGATTGGAATTGAGAAAGAATGAGGAAGGAGATGATGACCCCGCATATTTCAAGAGTCTGGTTGGAAGCTTGAGGTATTTGACGTACACCAAACCAGACATACTCTATGGAGTTGGGCTTGTCAGCAGGTATATTGAGACTCTTGATTAGCCCCACCTGAATGCAGTGAAAAGGATACTCCGATATGTCAAGGGTGCCATCACCGATGGTATATCTATTCATCAAGAGGTGATTGCAAACTTATCGGCTATTCAGATAGCGATTGGGGAAGAGATCTTGATAAGGGAAAAAGCACGATGGGATTCACATTTTTCATGGAAGATACAATGTTTACATGGTCTTTGAAGAAGCAACCCATCGTAACGTTGTCATCATGTAAAGCTGAGTATATTGTTGCCATCTCAGCTAGTTGTCATGGTATATGGATAAGGAATGTACTGAGGTATCTAGGATTTCTTCAAGATTACACCACAGAAGTCCACATTGACAACCGATTAGCGATTGCACTTGCAAAAAATCTAGTTTATCATGAAAAAACAAACATATTGATACTTGGTATCATTTTATCAGGTAGCATGTCAAGAATAAAGAAGTGGAGTTGATATTTTGCAGAACGTATGATCAGATTGTTGATATTTTCACGAAACCACTCAGGCATGATATTTTGCAAGACTAAAGACAATGCTCAGAATGATAAAGTTAGGAGAGTCAAGTTTAAGGAGGGATGTTGAACTATTAAACTTTTCGGTGGACAGTGGTAGTAATGGTTGACAACGGCTGCCAACCAGTTGCTTCTTTGGTCACCAACGCCGCCTACCAGCTGCATTTGTTGATTATTGTGTTTTTGTATCTGTTATAAATAGTTGTGTGTGTGTGCAATGTAGTGTGGTGTGTAGAGAGAGTAAAACCAGTGGGTGTGAGAGAGAGTTTTGATTTGATGTTCTCTGTATCTTATTTTAGATTGAAATACATTGTTATTGCATTTATTCTCACTAAGTTTCAGTCACAACCAGTGACTAGGTGTTCCTCTTCACCCATCAAGCACGCATGACATAATTTCTACATTAAAAAAACCTATCTCTCCTCACCCACTTTCTGCTCGTCAACTATTTCTATCAGAAACCCTTTATGTTTAGTTTGTTTTCCAAGTTGCAATGATTTAGATAGGATTGAACCAAGATGATCTTATCTCCTTTGCAAGTCCGCTCAGTCAATGTAAAGTTAGCCTATAGACATTGAACTTTAATGTGGGAAAAGAAAGAATGTGCAAAAAATTCCACTTTAGAATATTTTTTTAATTAAAGGTCAAAAAATTACTTGTGAGAAATGATTTCTCTGAATAAGATTTAAAACATATAAATCAAATAAAATATTATGTTAATATTTGCACTCATTAAAATGGTTTGGAGTCATCGATATTGTAGAAAAATATTTGGAGAAATTATACAGTTGCTTATCGTAGTATCTAGAATCCACCAATTAATATATTATCATTACTACCACCACCATCATCATCATCATTATTAATAAATCATAACAGAAAGATCCAAACCAAAGTAGCATTTATTATTATTTAAAAATTTTAAAAAATATCATGATCTAAAGATACAAAAAAACTCAATAGAAATCTCACTAGAACTGTTATTCTCATTATTTTTTTGTGTTGCTAAACAATACCCAACAATTATATTCAAAAAAATTGTAATTCATGTCTTCATTTTTCCTTGCACTTTCATTCTGTTGAGAATTCCACTTATGAGTTTGTTCTGCAATGAAAAAATAGAGTGGATGATGTGTGCTTATATACATGGTTAGACCCAAGATCCTATAGGCTTAAACTTTTAGGTCAAGTCGGTGTTCAACCATGTGTATCAATCCCATATATGGACTCCTTTGGTGCTAACAAACGATATCAAAGTCGACGCTTTGTAACTCTAGGTGAGCAACGTGAAGCTAATTCTCTTGACGTGCTAACAGTTAAAGAACTAAGTGTGTGACCGAGATCAAATAAGAATTATCTATGCTTGGAAGATAGATCCAAATAGGGACAAGACATGGGAGGTATGATTGGTTCAGAGGCACGTGAAATGCAATCCAAGGAACATAAGATGCTGTTGTAAGGTCTACTTGAGCAATTGTTGGAAAATTGGGCTTACTCCCATAAGGGAGACAGTTTTTGTTAAAAGGGGGCGAGGAGTAATTGGAACTCACAAGTGAGGGGGAAATTGTTAAGAATATCACTTGTGAGTTTTGTCCCACATTGAAAAAATTAAATGGATGACGGGTACTTATATACATGGTTGAGTCCAAGACCCTATAGGCTTAAGCTTTTGGGTCAAATTAGTGTTCAACCATGTGTATCAAACCCATTTATCAACTCCCCCTGTTCTAACATATTTTAAGGGGATAAGTGTTGTTATAAAGTTAATTAACAAATAAATTTGCACACACATGCACACACACTCATAATGTGAGAAAAGTATAAATATTGAATGCATCTCATAAAAAGTTTTAGTAACCCTGTGTTTGGGAGGTTGAATTTTACATTTTGAATTTAAATTTATATAAATTTACACAAAACGTGATACAAAATTATATTAAATTTCATTTAATTTCGTACAAAATCAAATTCAAAATCTAAAATTTATGCTTCCAAATAATATTGATCTCTAAACCGCTATCTCACACCATCTTGAATTGTCATAAGAAGATAACCTTCTCCTTATGGTAGCCAGCTGGTATGTAATGAGCTTCCCAATAAATTAAAACCCAAGTATAAACACTTAAATTTCTTTTTTAAAAGGTAATGTACAATGATACAGAGCTGATGCATCATAATCATGAGATTCTTGAATATTTGAATTTTCTTTTTGATTGGTAAATCGTGAGGTTCTTGCTTAAAGAGCAACGTCCAAAATTTCAGAAGGGTCATTATAACCATGCAATTGAGGCTGCATATACATCAGCCTTTTGATTCGACTTTTCAAAGCATTTCACTGTTTTTTTGAAAAATAAATTTTTATTTTTTATTTTTAATTTTATAGACTTTGAACTGTGAAATGAAAGTACACGTGGGAGGCCATCATGTTCATTGTGCAAACCCCCCAATGATTGCTTGCATGCATTCTTTGGTTTCTTTGATTAGACACCGACGCAGTGAAGTTCATGCATGCAAGCGCGCATGACATAATTTCTATATTAAAAAAACCCATCTCTCCTCCTCACCCACTTTCTGCTCGTCAACTATTTCTATCAGAAACCCTTTATGTTTGGTTTGTTTTCCAAGTTGCAATGATTTTGAGAGGATTGAACCAAGATGATCTTATCCCCTTTGCAAGTGCTCCGTCCAGTCCTCAATGTAAAGTTTGCCTGCAGACATTCAACTTTAATGTGGGAAAAGAAAGAATGTGCAAAATATTCCATTTCAGATTTTTTTTAAAAAAAATTAAAGGTCTAAAAATTACTTGTAAGAAATAATTTCTCTTAATAAGATTTAAAACATATAAATCATATAAAATATTATGTTAATATTTGAACTCATTAAAATGGTTTGGAGTCATCGATATTGTAGAAAAAATATTTGGAGAAAATATATAGTTGCTTATCGTAGCATCTGGAATCCACCAATTATAAGTTTTTATATCAATATTTGGACCCATTAAAGCATTTTGCGACTCACATGATGACTTGGTCCAAAAACCAAACCATATCTTTCGTTCTCTCTATTATATGGGACTAAGTACTAACTGTTGAAGATTAAAACTAAACTTGACAGTGATAGTGAAATTTGACGGCGACAGTTTCACCAACCTCGACCCACTGTTGTTGAATTGTAGTGGAGAGTAGGCAACTTAACTTCACCAACCCTACTCGTTTGAATTTAATCCTACCTACCATTCATCATTTACTATAAATAGATGTGTGTGTATGTGTGTGTAATGTAATGTGTGGTGCAGAGAGGGTGAATAATCAGCGAGTGAGATATTTGTATTGAGAATTCCTCTGTATTTTGTTTCAGATTATTTATTGAAATTAATTAAGTGTATTTTTGTGCAATTTCAATCACAACTAGTGATTGAGTGAGTCCCCTCCACCCATCAATGGTATCAAAGTTTCAAGTTTGTCGGAATTTGACAAACAGAGGCAAATTGAGGGGAAATTCGAATTTTTTGCCATATTTAAAGTTACTCTAAATCCACAATTGAGCATACTATTGTGAAATTTGCGTCGAGACGAGTTCATTCGTGAAAACCATGCTTCAAACAGAATTCAAGAGCCCCTACATGCTCTCTCACGCACCGCCAACGAATTCAGCGTCAGTGACACGGGCCTCACGAGTAAGCAAGATTACTAACTAGCGAAGTCACGCACTCCATGCGTCCTCACGCGTCTTCTCCACCCAGTTGGCGTGATCCGGCCTAGAAACCTAATCTGCGACTCGACCTAACAACCAACAACCCCGAATCGGCCCCACGTGCATGACCTGACCCGATTAACGGATCCACATCCAATCGTCGACACACGACACGCCCAAAAGCCACCACGTGGCCCTAACTGTAATCACTCCCGCCGTTATCTTCGTTAACTCCGTTAAGTAAAACCAGTCCAGTCGAAACGATTTAGAATTTTTTTTTTGGCCGGTTCAATTAATTTTGAACCTGTTCTTTGCAACTCAAAACCGATTCCTAAGGTTTTTCAACCTTCTAAACACATTGTTGGCATCAGATTTTCCAAAATCAATCTCTATCATTCTATTTTTTGATATATTAAACTCGATGGAAAACAGTGCTACCCAAGTGGTCATTCCAAAGTTGACACGAGAGAATTATGACAACTAGTCTATTAAAATGAGAGCCCTTCTAGGTGTTCAGGATGTCATGGACATCGTTGAAGATCGATATAGAGAAACCCCAGCAAAAGAAGATGAAATAACTATGTCTGACGCTCAAAGAACTATCTTGTGAGCCGATCGAAAGAAGGATTGCAGGGCGAAGTCCATAATCCACCAAGGCCTTAATGAGGCAACATTCAAAATCATCGCCTCCGCTAAGACATCCAAAGAAGTTTGGTACTCTCTTCATCGAACACACAAAGGTGCAGACAAAGTGAAGAAGATTCATTTTCAAACATTGTGAGGTAATTTCAAATCTTTAAGAATGAAATCTACTGAATCTATTTTTGTCTACTATAAATGAGTTATGGTAGTATCAAATCAGTTGAGAAGAAATGGAGAGGCTCTCAATGTCGAGAGAATTTGTGAGAAAATTTTGCGATATTTGGATTCAGAATATGATTATATAGTTGTGACCATGGAAGAAAAAAAAGATCTAGAAACCATGTCAGTAAAAGAACTTGTGGGCTCACTCCAAGCCTATAAGCAAAAAGTCAACAGAAGGAGTGAAGATAAAACACTAGAGCAAGCCCTTCAAATGAAGTTGTCCCTCACTACAGATAGATACGATAAAGGGGGGACGTCATAGCGAGGAAGAGGACGAAGTTGAGGATCTCGTGGAAGATAATTATGGAAATTTTGACTCCGAAGAAGGTGGCAGAGGTTGAAGAGGACCCACTAGAGAAGGAAGCAATCAAAAGAACTATGTCCCAAGAGGCAGGGGACAAGGAAGAATAGGGGGATACAGTAACCATCTGAATGTAGACAAGAAAAACTTTGTAACAACCTGCTTATTTTACCATTATTTTTTTTTATGATAATAAAAACCGACATAATAAATCTAGTAGATCATAATCAACATGAACCCGTGGGTCCCAGGGATACATCAGAAACACAACACGGAAGTCTAAGCAATAGGAAACATAAAATCATATACATCCCAAAGTACCATTCAACACAATACCAGAGTTTAGTACAACCATCATATAGATATACACATCTCAAAAGTATCCAAAATAGTCCTAGGATCTCTGCCCAAAAATCTGTCTGACCCTAGCAAATACTTACCCTTTAGAAAGGGTAGATCGACTGTAACTATCTTTGTGGAGCTTTATCTGCTCTCCTATCTAGGGCTCCTGAAATGTTGATATAATTTGGGGTGAGATACCTCTCAGTAAGGGAAATAAACTAATACCAGTGTATGGCAACATGAGTATTTTCGTGTTATACGTAAAAGCATACATAAGCATTAAAACTGTCTGTATCATTTTTGGGAAAAAAAAATGTATAATCACAGCATGTCAGAACATACTGGATTTTCATAAGAATCATTCATCTCAAATAATAATAATAATAAAACAACCCTCGAAGGTTAGCTGGCTCGTGTCATGTCTTACCCTCACATGACTGGGTTGTGTGGTCCGAAGGCGGGACTTGACAATATTGGGTGACTGACCATTGCCAAGTCAAAATAAATGTCTGTAAGTACGATGGGTCTACCAGACCTGGTCCAGACACGAGGGGCGCCAACACTTCAATAAACCACATCGACTATTCATCCCTATGCTGCCCCGTACGACAGTAATAACACAATATCATGATGATCATGAACACATAGCTACGGTACCATGCACGTGCAAGCCTAAACCAAGCTAACCAGGTTCTGATAGCATATAACATATTTCAAATTGTGATACATTACTATTCCATAATAATAATAATTGTCCATTCAATATCATCATATCACAATTCATATATATATATATATATATATATATATATATATATATAACGTGAAAATCATCAGCCCTTATGCCGGCATATCATATAAATGGCTCAATTTGTACGCCGGCATATCATATAAATGGCTCGCCCCGTACACTGGCATATCACATAAATGGCTCGACCCGTACGTCGACATATCATGTAAGAACATCCTTGGCTTATACGCCGGTATATCATATAAAAATCTCGACCCGTATGCCGTTATATTATTTGTAAAACTTTGTATCATTTGAACATTTTCCCAGAAAAACAATACTTCATAGCAAATACTACTCATGCCACACAAAATGGGTATTACGTATATTTAAAATATATCGTCATTTGCAGTAGTATTTCCCGAACTTAATGCATATATATTTGTTTCCCGAAATCAAATGTTGTAAGATTGTACATATATTTTCATAAAACAACTAGCTTAGTTTATCCCTTTACCTGATTCCTAAAAAGCCCCTAAAACAATCAGTCTTACACCTGCAGGGTTTCCTGTTCAACACCCTGAAATCAACATTTCCTAAAACATAAATTCTGTATTTCTACGCAT
This sequence comes from Malania oleifera, assembly GCF_029873635.1. Lineage (NCBI taxonomy): Eukaryota > Viridiplantae > Streptophyta > Magnoliopsida > Santalales > Ximeniaceae > Malania > Malania oleifera. Next base: position 19,810,235 of record NC_080422.1, read on the forward strand.
ACTATGTTTTCTACAACTGTAAGGAATGCCAAAATACTGAATAAAAGTCTTACCTTGAATTTGAGATGAAATCTAAACTAGCCCCACCGACGATCCACTCCAACAGATTTGTAGAGAACTTCTCCAGGAGTGTCGTGGTGACTTCAGATCGTCGATCTGGTGAAGAACAGACCCAAAAATTAAGAAAGAAGAGTAGGAAATCGAAGAGGAGAGAGAGAGAGTTTCTGCGCATGAAATTTCAGCCAAAAATGAAGTTTTTGCCTATTTATACACTCGCCTTCGTTGATGAGCCATGTCACCTCATTGACGAGGTTAAGAAGGACGTTCGTCAATGAACGTCTACTTCTTATCGACGAAATTTAGAGATGGGAAAATAGCCTCTCAGTATTTTCTCTTTGACGAAGCGCACCCTCGTCGAGGAGCCCAATATGTCACATCGTCGACAAACGCACCTGTTGTGCCCCCTTTTTTATTTACTTTTTCTTCCTCTTTATTATTTAAATACCATAATTCTCTAGGTCACTACAAACTTTAAGTGCTACAATTGGCCACAAATATGGATACTATAGTAATGAGTGCAGAGGTAATCCCCAAAATCATGAAGTAAATGAAAATGCTAACTTTGCATAAAAGGAGAAAGCCGAAGGAGAATCGTTGATGCTGAAGGCACACAATTTAACCCATCAAGACCAAAATGTTTGGTACCTTAAGTCTAGAGCCAACAATCACATTACTTGAAGAAAGAACCTATTTACCGAACTTAATGAGAAACTTCAGGGAGAGATATCATTTGGTGATCTGTCTAAAGTCCCAGTTTGTGGAAGGGGAAATATCCTAATCAAGAGGAAGGATGGAGACCATGCTTTTATCTCCAACGTGTTCTATATGCTAGCCATGAAGACTAATATATAGAGTCTCAGACAACTTGTGGAGAAATGCTACCAAAGTAGCCTTAAAGATAAGTAGATAGTGATGACAGAACCTTGAGGTAAGCTTGTTACTCGAGTACAAATGGCAAAGAATTGAATGTTTCCGCTCGCTATTTAACATGATACACCAAGGTGTTTAAGCGCTATGATCAAAGACAAAGACTGGTTATGACATCTCAAGTTCAAACATCTGAACATTGAAAGTTTGAAACTGTTGGGAAGCAAGAAGATGGTGAAAGGCTTACCCAACACCCACCACCCAAATGTGATATGTGAAAGCTGTGTTTTGAGCAAGCAACATAGAAATAGCTTTGGAAAGCAACCCGACTGGAGATCTACCATGCCGCTCCAGCTAGTACACATAGATGTGTGTGATTCATTGAGGCCGTTTAATGGACATAACCGATACTTCCTCACCTTCATTAACAATTATAGTAGGAAGACTTGGGGCTACTTCATGAAAAGAAAGTCAGAGGTGTTCGACAAGTTCAAAGAGTTCAAAACCTTTGTGAAGAAATAGAGTGGCCATCGCATCAAGTCACTCTGATCAGACGAAGGAGGAGAGTATAAGGACAAAGCTTTCCTGGAATTCCTTAGGCAACAAGGGATTCAAAAATTATTCACACCGACCTACACTCCCCAATTGAATAGTGTAGCCAAGAGGAAGAACCGCATGATCCTTAACATAGCCAAGAGCATGTTAAAGGATAAGAATGTGCCCAAGAGTTTTTTTAACCAGAAGTAGTATCATGTGCAGTTTATCTACTTAACAGGTGTCCTACAAAGATTCTTGATAGAAAGATGCCACTTGAAACTTGGAGTACTCACAAGCGTAGTGTGAGTCATCTTAGAGTGTTTAGCTCCATTACCTATGCCAAAATCCCAAAGGTAAGGAGGACAAAGTTGGAAGATAAATGAGAGAAATATATCCTTGTTAGATACGGTGACAGTAGCATGAGATATCAACTATACAATCCCATCAACAAGAAAGTTATTCATTGTAGGGATGTCATTTTTGAAGAAAATGAATCTTAGAAGTGGGACCATGCTAAATCTTCCCAAAGATGCGGAATTGACGCTTGAAAGAGAAGAACCCACAGAGACAAGTGAAGTGGCTATCGAGTCACAAGTTCCTGAGCTACAGACACCTCCACATGGTTCTCTATAGAGGAATGAAGCTCCATCACCAATTGAACGTGAAATCTTAGATATGAGGCCTAGAGAAGCTCCTAATCTAGCTAATCTGTATGAAACTACAGAATTAATAGAAGAGTATGTTACACTATATTGTCTATTGTTGACCAGCGACCCGATTAGCTTTGAGGAGGCTAAAGAAGAAGACAAATGGAGAAAAGCGATGGATAAGGAGATTCAATCCATTGAAAAGAACAAGTTTTGGGAATTAACAAATCTCTCGAAGGGCTGTAAAACTATTGGTGTGAAATGGTTCTATAAAATGAAGAAGAACGCTCAAAGAGAAGTTTAGATATACAAAGTAAGACTTGTTGCGAAGGGCTAGAAGCAAAAAAAAAGGAATTGATTATGGAGAAATCTTTACCCCAGTTTCCATGCTTAAAACCACTAGATTACTAATTTCACAATCATCACAAAATAGATGGAAGATTTACTAATTGGATGTGAAATCAGCATTTATAAATGGTTTTCTGGAAGAAGAGATCTATATCGATCAACCACCTGGATATGTGAAGAAGGGAAAAGAAGATAGAGTGTACAAGATGAAGAAAGCACTCTATGGTTTGAAGCAGACACCTCGTGCATGGAACATGAGGATTGATGACTATTCCAAAAGAATGGATTTGAGAAGTGACCCTACGAGCATGCGTTATACATGAAGATGGGGACATGCAGAAGCATGTTGATTGACTGCCTTAATGTTGATGATCTAATTTTTATCAGCAACAATCCAGATATGTTTTCTGCTTTCAAAAGGAGCATGGTCAAAGAGTTCAAAATAACGAATATCGGCCATATGGCTTATTTCCTTGGCATAGAAGTCGTGCAAAGCGAGAAGGGAATATTCATCTCCCAGGGCCACTATGCAAAAGAAGTACTAAAAAAGTTTGGGATGGACAAATGCAACCCTATGACAACTTTGGTTGAAACAGGATTGGAGTTGAGAAAGAATGAGAAAGGAAATGTTGACCCAACATATTTCAAGAGTTTGGTTGGAAGCTTGAGGTATTTGAAGTGCACCAGACCAGAAATACTCTATGAAATTGGACTTATCATCCGGTACATGGAGACTCCTTACTAGTTCTATCTGAATGCAGCGAAGAGGATACTCCGCTGTGTTAATGGTACCATCATTGATAGTATGTTTTATTCATCAAAAGGTGATTGCAAACTTATCGACTATTCAGATAGCGATTGGGGAAGAGACCTTGATAAAAGAAAATACACGAGTGGATTCACATTCTTCATGGGAAATACAACATTTACATGGTCATCAAAGAAGCAACCCATTGTAGCATTGTCATCATGTGAAGTTAAGTATGTTGTTGTTAGCTCAGCTATTTGTCATGGTATATGGATCAGGAATGTACAGAAGTATCTAGGATATCTTCAAGATAACCCCACAGAAGTCTACATTGACAATCGATCAGTGATTACACTTGCAAAAAATCCAGTTTACCATGAAAAAAGCAAACATATTGATACTCAGTATCATTTTATCAGGGAGCATGTTAAGAATAAAGAAGTAGATTTGATATCTTACAGATCGTATGATCAGATTGCTGATATTTTCACGAAACTGCTCAAGCATGATATTTTTGCAAGACTGAAGACAATGCTCGGAATGACAAATTCAGGAGAGTCAAGTTTAAGGGGGGGGGGGTGTAGAAGATTAAAACTAAACTTGATGGGGGCTGCAAAATTTGACAGCGACAGCTCCACCAACCCCAACCCACTGTTGTTGAATTGCACTAGAGAGTAGGCAACCTACCTTCACCAACCAGTCTACTTGTTTGAATTTTATCCTACCCACCATTCATCATTGCTATAAATAGATGTGTGTGTGTGTGTGTGTAATGTAATGTGTGGTGTAGAAAGGATGAATAACCAGTGAGTGAGAGATTTATATTCAGAATTCCTCTGTATTTTGTTTCAGATTATTTATTGAAATCAATTGAGTGAATTTGTGTGCAATTCTCACTGAATTTCAATCACAACCAGTGATTGAGTGAGTGCTCTCCACCCATCACTAATATGACATCTTTTAATTGGTTGTTTCTAAATCTTACGTCCAAGAACCATCCCTTGTAAATCTTTCTTTGTCTGACATGGATCTACACATTGATACAAGATATTGACGGATGAACTTTAAATTTTAAATGAATTTTTTTTTTCTGTTTTTGTTTTTGTAATAGTCTCTCTGACCATGATCAGGAGGTTTGTTGGATTGGGGTATACAATAAGAACTATTCCATCTTTCATCCAAAACTCATTATCATTTTATTTTAAAGTTTAAAGTAGATTTCTGAGATAGAAATTTTAAATTTGAATAGCTACTATATATATGGTGTCGTCTAATCTTAATGGACAAAATTAATTAATTTCTCTCCTATCAAAGTATCAAAGTCTAGGTACTAGAACATTTAATAAGTTATCTTTAGGAAGGAAGGCATGCATCAAAGGTCTAGAAATATTTTTTAACCCAATACATGCATGCATGCATGCGCGCATTAAGCCCAAGAGTTGGGCATGAAACAGGAGGACCACCGAGGGGGCAAAAGGCCCCATGATGTCTTGGGCCTATTGAGACAAGACGAAGAAAGTGCTGGAACCTAGGGTTGGAACAATCAAAGCGTATCTCCCCGATATAGGAACTCAGAAAGAAGCTATACATAAATTAAATAGGTCATGTGCACAAATTTAAGGCAATTTTCCAATATAAATATATAGATATGGTCCAAGTTCCTTTCTGCCCTCATATCCTTTCCTTATAGAAATCATCTTTTTAGTAATAAGGAACATGCCAGGGAGACCTAAGCCCATTTAGAAACATTTTTCTCTCTCTCTCTCAAGGCCCATTTAGAAACATCTCTCTCTCTCTCTCTCTCTCTCTCCTTGCATACGTCAAGTCAATGCACCCATTGTAGAAGGTCTTCCTTTCTTTAAATCCACATCATTTCTTAATGGAAAAAAAACATTTTCTAACACTATATATTCAACTTTTAATTGTACTTCATTTTTTATGGGCAATAAAATTTAAGTTGATGGAAGAGAAGACAAATATAATCTCTTTCCTCAACCTAAACAAAAAGTGTCTTAGAATTTAATTCAATCAACTGAGTTCGAGACTATATGTGACCAGCCTAATTGTCATCCCAATGAGTAAAATTGAACTCAAACAAAAAACATATCTTAGAATTTTATTTTTATTTGTTAAGAGTTACCCTCCTATGTTAATTGTCTTGATAGCATTAAAAGAATCAAAATATGCAATTAAAGAATTTCATTCTCCGAACAAACTTTGTTGCCTAGCCCTCTTGTGTCAAAAAGAATCACGCTAATAAACAATACATTTAGATAGTGCTTGACATAAATTTTAAGGTTTGGACATGAATTTGTATGAATTTAAAAGAAATTTTAATTGTACTTTGTCCAAATGTATGTAAATTCAAAATCAAATCTCGACATACATTGTTCAAATAGAAGATCAATTCATTTTGAGAAGTCTGTTACGGCAAAACCTCTCACAATCCTCCATTACCACCCTCACTCCAAAGTTGATAAACCCAACGAAGTGCACCATCCCAACCAATATTGGCTACTCCAAATGTGCTCTTGCTTAACGATCAATTGACCTACCGTTAATACCTGACTTGACTCTTAAAACACATTAGAAAATAACTCCAAGTATAAGAGTGTCAACAAGTAGTAATTAAGGAAATCCCTAAGTCTTCTCCACAGGGGACGGTATGATTGAATTCCAATTTTAACTATTATCCAAAAATGAAGGAAATTGAACTCTATGTCTAACTAATTAACATGGTATTTACAATGGAATGAGGTTTTCGGACATGATCCGAAGATGATTCTTCTTCTTGTTTTTGTATGAAATGGTAAGTTACTTAATCAATGGACTAAATGAAATTAAAAGGCAACATGTTTCATAACCCAAGTAAGACATAAAACATAGTTACGTAACAAGTTCAAAATTCACGCGCCAATGTCCATGTCACAAACACTATTTTTGTCCCAAAATTATAAGAAATTGAGGACTTGTGTTGAATGAATGGTGATTATCCTTGCTTCGATGAGCTAAACCACATTCAATAACATCATCTAATCCACTATTTCCAGCAATAAATGACCAAATATAGTGTCCATGCTCTAACAAACATTCTATCAAACACCTTGTGTGCAACCCTGTTACTTAAGAAAGTCTTAATCTTCGTGTGCTTTAAAACATCTCATAAATACAAATTAAACTTAAACAACTACGCAAAACCAACTCAACCAATATAACTCATTCAATGACTCATTCAAACAATAAACTAAATGATAACAAAATTAAACGAACAAAACAACCCAATATTTAAACATTCAAACAATGAACTAAATATGAGAATTTCATTAATCTAATAACCCATTCAACAAGGAAACAACTCAATCCAAAAACTTTAATGAAACAAACTCAATCCAACAATAAATCAAAATACGACATTGAAATAAATATGAAATTAAAGAAACAAAGAACAAAGGATGGAAGAATGAAAGGAGAGGAGAGAAGAGAAAGTAGTACTGGCCGAATGGAGGGGTTCCTCCCTAGGTTCGGTTACTGCAAAATCTTCAATCTGCAGCTGTGCAAACCTCCAACAATTGCCATCAAAATAAGCCCCAAAATGAAGAACACGAGAACAAAGAATATGAGAAAGGAGAGGAAAGGAGGAGAGAAGAGTAGAGAAGATGATTCTAATCCGTGTGATTACACAAAGATGCTTCAAAACTCCCATCTGTGTGCTGCCCTCTTGCTAACCTCCAAAAAATCCCGGCCAAAACAACATAAAAACATAATTTCATTTGCTCCAAACATGCCCTAGTTGTGTGGCTTCCTTCATGTAGCGCATGGGCCTATTTTGGATGACCCATGTGGTTTGTTTTCTCTCCAACATGGCTGCCCTTGCCACCATTACACATGCACACGGCCAGCTCTTTGTTTAAAAAATTGTTTTTCCTCCCAAAAACAATGCCTTCTTTTGTTCATAGCATGACTGTCCTTGCACCCCACACACATGTGCAAGGCCGGCTCTTCCTTTAGGCAACTGAGGTGCTCGCCTAGGGCCCCAAAAATTTTGGAGCCCCTAATTTCTTTTAATATAATAATATATTTTTGAGGCCCCAAATGTTTTTTTAATTAAATAATGTTAACATTATTTATTATACTCTCTTCCCATACATTGACTTCTCAACTAACAAATAAATGAAATTGTATTTTAAAATGTAAATTAATACAATTTAATTCTTTTTTTTTTCAAGTCTCATTGACTTCCCAACTAACAACTTTATTATATTTCTAACTATCTATTACTCTCATCTCCCTCTTAGCCTCTTTAAAAAAATATTTCCATCTCTCACACTTTCTCATTCTCATCTCTCGGTCTCTCTATGATTTTTACTTCGGCTCTTGTGTTCATCATTTTTGGCCCTCCGATTCTCTGTAATTTTCATCAACCCTAATTTTGATTTCAATGTTTGTGTATTATTTTTCTATTATTTTCACTATAATTTTTTTTTTTCTATTTTTTCTTAAATTTTAGAAGCTTTGAGGTTAGAGCGTTGTATCTGGTAATAATCCGATATCGCTAAAGTCTCGTTCGCCGATCGATTTGCAATAATAATAATAATCAGGTTATATTGTTTCAATCTATTATTTCTATAGATTTATTAAATTTATTTTTATTTGTTTACATAATTTGTCAATTTATAGTTAGAGTTAATTTTGAAATTTAATTATGTCAACGAGAAAATATGAATCTAGATATGAAAACGAAGAAAGAAAGAAAAAATTATTAAACAATATATTAAGGGTCCCTGATTAAATCTCGCCTAGGGCCCCATATTGTGAAGAGCCGACCTTGCACATGTGCACCGGCCCTTGCAACCTTTAAAACTTCAAATCAACCAATAATCGCCACATGAGCCTTCTTTGCATGACTCATGCTCTTGTTTCTCTCTAATCTTCATGGTCCCTTTATGAAATTAATATCTTTCAAGTGTGTCATCCTCGTGTACTTCATGTTCATTACTTTAAAATGTTTGGCCTTCATCCTTTTATTCCTAAGCATTTCCTTGCAATAATTAAGCACGAATGTCATAAATTTACGGGCAAAAATAGGATAATTATTTCAATATCATCAATTGAGCTTAATGTTAAAATACTTGACATAGTTAGACATTTAAATAAAATTGTAATACTTAATTAACGCATTTTAACACCTAATTATACAACTTTGACGTGTAATCAATACCAAAATGCATTAGGCTATAAATAAATAAATATGTATATATAGGCTCACACACACACACACACACATTACTTTCTTGAGGAATTGAACTGACTAGGGGTGGCAAAATGGGTTCACGGGGCCGGATTCAAGAGGGTCATAAATGGGTCTAGGTTAAATGGGTTTGGGTTCGGGTTGACCCGTTTATTAATTGGTCACTACTATATAAACCCTAACCCGCCCATTTAATAAACGAGTCATAAACAAATAACCCATTTATAAATATAATTTATTTATTTTAATTTTAAAAAAATATTTTATATAAACCTAATTGTTTATAAATAAAATAAAATTAAATACAGTAGCCTTTGTTTATGCAGATTGAAATCAGAATGGAGCAATGTACGCCGAAAAAATTGGAGCAAGCTCAGAATCTTAGCCATCACGTGATCTCCTTCGTCGTTGATCATCTCTATAAATGCCATTGTTGTGTCGAAACGCAGCTGCGCCAGACCATCAGACCGTAGACGCCATTGTTTATTGCGTCGAAACACAGCTTCGCCATTGATCGTCCCCAAAGTCCAGACCATCATGCGTGCGCCCCATGCTGGATGGTGGACCTGCTGTTGCAGCGGTGCTACTAAGGTTGCCAACCGTGAGTCGTGGGGGAGACTGGAGATGGCCAGATGCCCAGATTGAGATGGAACTTGGAATATGTCAAGAACGCATTGAGGTGTACTGCGGATCTGCTGGTGCTGCTTGATAGAATTAGGTTTCAATTTCATTTGATTTCAGCTTCACACACAGTACACAAAATATAAACTATATATAGGCAATTGGGTGACCCGACCTGAACCCGCCTAACCCGTTTAACAAACGTGTTGGGTTCGAGTTTACTCGTTTATAAACAAGTCAGTTTGCATTAACCCAAACCCAGTTTAAACGGGCGAGTCACAAGTCACCCATTGGGTGTCGACCCATTTTGTCACCACTAGAACTGATCAATCTAGCTAACTTATATTTAGCAAATTTTTGAGCATACCCAAAAATATTTAATTTTAGAATTTTGTGGTGTGTATATGTATGACCTTTTTTTTTAATCTCGTTCATTATATCCTTATTGTTGCGTTTAAAATTTGATTTTGAACAAGGGCACTTAAATAGGGTTGCATTAGATTAGAATGGGTACAGAAAGAAAGGTAGGCGTATGAGGTAATAGTGGGGAGTGGAAACTGATATACAGACAAGGAGGGAGAGCAGTACATACATCAAAGGAGGGCTCAAATAAAATTTACATGCAATGGCCAACACAAAATAAATAAATAAATAAATAAACAGACAAACAAATTAATTAATTAAAACAGAAGCACTTTTACACGAAACAACCACCATTCATTATAATTTATTTTCTTTTCCACACGTTTTTCCATGCTAGCTTCCTCTCATCTCCTTCTAAACAAAAAATAACCAGCTTTCACTATAGTACTTACAAGCTTTGACATTAAATCATTTCAGAAAACTTGAATCAAGGAACAATCAACAAGAAATAAGGCTTTAGATCATGGTAGAGAAAGAGACAAATGTGCACATGTGAGAGAGGTGGCGATGTTTGGTGAGTCGACAAGGGAGGTGATGACGTGGGACGAGGCATGGTGAAGCGTGGTGATGGCTGGAGAGGAATACTCAGGCTAGGGTTATTTCTGTGTTTGGTTTTGGGAGGAGGAAAGGGAAATAAAAAGGGCTAGTTTACTTTTTACAAGTTTCTAGTTTTAGTAACATTAGAGAACTAACATTACCAAAACTTGATACGCTTTTAGCAACATCTAGGCTGACGTTACTCTTTAGATGTTACCAAAGGTCAAATTTTTAGTAGTACTGTTTTTGGTGAGTGTGAGAGGAGATCTTGATAAATTTAAGAGGACTAAAAATTAGCTAAGAATCTTCAAGAAAAATATAATTGTCAAGAAAACTAAGAACCTTCTAGAAAACCAAGATATCATATTCCCTCTAATCTACACTCTTCTCCCCTTCTGTTGAACGTCTACTCCTCCTCTACCCATATTCTCATTGATGGGTGGAGGGGAGTCACTCAATTACTGGTTGTGATTGAACTCAGTGAGAAATTGTATACAAACACTCAATTATTTCAATAATAATCTAAACATTACAAACAACTATCAATGCATAGATTTTCTTCTCTCACTAGTTATTCTCCCTCTCTACACCACACCATATATTACACACACACATACATCGTATATATAGCAACTGATGGGATGGTAGGTGGAGTTTTAAAATCAACAAAGGTGGCTGGAGTTTTTGGAGGTGGCTGCCTACTCCGTCTCAACAATTCATCAAAATAGGCTAGGGTTGGAGGTGGTTGCTGACTTCTCCTCTGTAGCCCAATAATTCAAGTTTAATATTCAACATGGTTGGTGGAGGCAAGTTTAATATTCAACATCCTCCCTTAAACTTAACTCTCCTAACTTTACCATTCCGAGTATTGTCTTCCATCTTGCATAAATTTCATGTCTAAGTGGCTTCGCAAAAATATCTGTAATCTGATCATACGTTCTGTAAGATATCAATTCCACTTCTTTCTTCTTGACAAGATCCCTAATAAAATGATACTGAGTATTAATATGTTTAATTCTTTCATGGAAGATTGGATTCTTCGTAAGTGCAATCATTGATCAGTTGTCGATGTAGACTTCTGTGGGGTCATTTTGGACAAATCCCAGATACTTCAGTATATTCCCGATCCATATATCTTGACAAACAGCTGAACTAGAAGCAACATACTAAGCTTTACATGATGACAACATTATGATAGGTTGCTTCTTTGATGACCATGTAAATGTTATATCTCCCATGAAAAATTTGAATCCATTCATGCTTTTTCTTTCATCAAGATCCCTCCCCCAATCGCTATCTAAATAACCAATAAGTTTGCAATTATCTCTTGATGAATAGAACATACCATCAGTGATGGTACCCTTGACATAGCGGAGTATCCTCTTCGCTACATTCAAATGGGATTGGTCAGGAGCTTCCATGTACTTTCTGACAAGTCTAACTCTATAGAATATCTATGGTCTAGTGCACGTCAAATACCTTAAGCTTCAAACCAGACTCTTGAAATATGTGGGGTTAACATCTATTTGCTTAATTTTTTTTTTATTTACTCCAATCCCATTTCAACTGGAGTTGTCACAGAATTGCAGTTATACATCCCAAACTTCTTTAGTATTTATTTTGCATAGTTCCTCTGGGAGATGAGATGCACTTCTCACTTTGCACAATTTATGTGCTAAGGAAAGGAGCCATCTATCCAATATCTATCATTTTGAATTTTTTAACCATGCTTTTATTAAAAATGGAAAACATCTTTGTATTGTTGGCGGTGAAGATTAGATCATCAACATATAGGCAGACAATCAACATGCTTCTATCTGTGTCAATCTTCATGTATAACGCATGCTCGTAGGGACATTTCTCAAATCGATTCTTTTGGAAATAATCATAAATCCTCATGTTCCATGCACGAGGTGCCTGCTTCAAGCCATAGAGTGCTTTCTTTAGCTTGTAAACTCTATCTTCTTTGCCCTTCTTCACATATCCAGGTGGCTAATCAATATAGATTTCTTCTTCTAGAAAACTATTCAAAAATGCTGATTTTACATCTAACTAGTAAATTTTCCATCTATTTTGTATAGAAAGTGAAATTAGTAATTTGATAGTTTCAAGCCTAGAAACCAGGGAAAATATTTCTCCATAATCAATCCCTTTTTTTTTTTTTTTTTGTCTATAGCCCTTGGCGACAAGTCTTACTTTGTATCTTTGGACTTCTCCTTGAGTGTTCTTCTTGATCTTGTAGACCCTTTGCACACCAATAGTCTTGTGGTCGTTTGGGAGATTTGTCAACTCCTAAGTCTTGTTCTTCTCGATGGATTGAATATCCATCCATCACTTTTCTCCATTTGCCTTCTTCGTTAGCCTCCCCAAAGCTAACTGGGTCTCTAGTCAACAATAGATAGCATAGAATAACATACTCTTCCATAGGCTTTGTATTTTCATATAGATCGGCTAGGGTACGGGCTCCTCTAGGCCTAATCATGTATAAGATTTCACGCTCAATTGGTGATGGAGCTCCATTCCTCGGTGGTGAATGGAAATCGTTTGGAGGAGTCTGCAGTTTCGGAATTTTGTGACTTTATAGCCACTTCTTGTCCATGTGGGTTCTTCTACTTCACGCGTCTGTAGACACCCTATTTTTGCCCTAACCAAATAGAACTCATCTTCCACACACTGATAATAATTTATTCCATCCTTACTGAAAAGTGATTCACCCCATTATTATCAAATATTTTTTAGATGCCCTGTGGATAGAGATAATAATCACAGTAGCGTAATAGAAGCATGGGTGGGGTTAGAAATAGTAGTTTATATGAATAATTAAATTTGTTATTTATGGTTTATCTTAGAATTTCTAGGAATGTATGTAAATTTGTTATTGGAGATATTCTTGTAATAAAAGGTTTTTAGTACTCTGGTATATAAATATTGAGGTCTTCCACTGTATAATTATTTGGTATCAGAGATTTATTTTTTATAACACTTCGAACCCTACTTTTGGGTTCGAGGCATTACAGTAGGCCAATGTGAACTTGCTTTGAATCCCTTGTTGCCTATGGAATTCCTAGAAAGTTTCTTCCATGTACTCTCTTCTTTGGTTTGATCGGAGTGACTTGAAGTGATAGCCACTCTCATTCTCCACAAGATTTTTGAACTCATTAAATTTGTCGAACACTTCTGACTTCCTTTTTAGGAAGTAAACCCTAGTCTTCCCACTGTAATCGTCACTGAAGGTGAGGCAGTGTCAATTCTGCACATTTGAAAACGACTTCAATGGACCACACATGTTTATGTGCACTAGCTGGAGCGGCATGGTAGATCTCCAGTCAGCTTGCTTTCGAAAGTGTTGTAGGAGGGGATGGGGTGACCTAGTCCTACCAATTTCAACCCTCACAAGCAAGCATACACACTCAAGACATTTCAAATTAAGAATTCGGTTCAACCCTCACAAGCAAACATACACACTCAGGACACTTCAAATTAAGAATTCGGTTAATCATCATAAACACATTATATTAGAGGAAATTGCACATGTTCCGGGATTTTTAAAAGGTCTATGATGCTATCCAGAAATAAGTTCCTGTTGATTCTTTAAAAAAGATATTAAGTTAAATGCGGAAAGATGCAATTTCAATGTTTCAAGAATTAATTCTAAGCTTAGTACAACAATATTCCACAATTGATTTCAAGCTAGCAAGCTGAAATATTGAAGTATATGGATGCAAAGGCTTAACAAATATGAAATTTAAGATTTCTAGAAAAGGCATCAATATAAAATGAGGGTTCAAATAAGTGCTAAATTAACCAATAATACAATGGATGATTTGGCGATATTCTACACAAGTTAGTTCACGCCTTAAGTTCTTCATACAAGCTTTGAAATACTAACAAATGCAGCAATGCAATGGAGTGATGGTGGTTGTGTGGGGATAGGAAGGTGCTGGTTGCGTGGGTGTATTTGGGTGGAGGTCGTGAGAGTGGGATAGGGATGGAGTCACTGGATAGAATAGTGGTCTCTCACCACTTGATCTCTGAGGAGAATGGCGTAGCCTCTCACTACACAATCATAAGGATCGGAGAAAGCTTAACAAGCTTCACAAAGGAAATACCCTTTAATTCAATATCAATACTTTTTCTCTCTACTTATAGTTCTTACAATGAAGGGGTATATATAGCTAGCATGGGGGGACAAGGACATTAAATAACTAACAATTCCCATACAAGTATGGGAGACACAAATAATAAAGACACCAACTTACAAGACATAATATATACTCACACAATTTACAACACTCCAACTTACAAGACATTAAATAGCTCACAACTTACTAAACACATTAATTAGCTCAACTTACTAGACCTATTAAATACTTAGCACACTTGCAAGCTAAGTTGACTCAATAATGATTACAACTTAAAATCTTCAATTAAGTCAAAGGGGAGGCCCAGCCATGTGGGGCCCAATATGGAACTGTAAGGGGCCTACAAGACCGTGTGGAGCCCACATAGGGTCTTTTATGTTGGACTTGTTTTGGCATCTCTACTGGGGTCTTTCTCACACCGGAACATCTTCTAGATACTCCATAAGTTCCTGTGAAGCAACGAACGAAAGGGGCATCCGGAGGTCTTCCATGTGTTAGCATGCCAATGATAGAAGCGTGGACATCCGGAGGTCGTCCATGCATCGTAACATTTGCAAAAGAAATGTGGACATTTGGAGGCCATCCACATGTCATAATATATGAAAATGACATGGGCAACATATACCGATCCCCATCACAAAGTTATTTCTGTGTTGCTTGCTCAGAACACAACTTTCACATATCTCATTCAAATCTTGGATGTTGGGTAAATGGTTCACCATCTTCTTAGTTCCCAATTGCTTCAAGCTTTCAAAGTTGAGGTGTCCAAACCTCAGATGCCACAACCAATCTTTGTTGTTGATTATGGCGCTGAGACATCTTGGCATGTGGTGATAGATGGCGAGAGAAATTATCTTATTCTTTGCCATAGTGACTCGAGTGACGAGCTTACCTTGAGCGTCTGATATCACCATCTACTTATTTTTAAGGCTAATTTGGTAGCTTTTCTTCACAAGCTGTCCGAGACTCAAGATGTTGGTCTTCATGTCTGGCACATAATAGACGTTGGAGATGAAAGCGTGACCTCCAACCTTCCAGTTGATCAAAACATCTCCTCTCCCTCGAACTGGACTTTAAAGAAATCTCCAAAAGAGATCTCCCCCTGAACTTTCTCACCAAGTTCAATGAATAGGCTATTTTTGCCAATCATATGGTTGATGGCTCTAGAGTCGAGGTACCAAACACTTTGGTCCTGGGTCCAGCTGTGTGCCACTAGTATCAACGACTCTCTAGCTACATCTTTAGTTTTGACAAGGTTAGCCTCCTCTCTAATGTTTTCTTGTTGTCACCCCCAACACTCATTGCTATAGTGGCCAAACTTATGGCAGTTATAATACTCAATGTTTCTTTTATCAATGTTCTGACGGTTATTATAACCGCCACCTCTTCTTCCATGTCCTCTTCCTCGTGGGACACTGTTCTGTTGTCCAAGTCCTTCCTATCTACCTTTGCCTCCTCATCTGGATTTTGTATTTCTAGATCCTCGACCTTGCGCTTGTCCTCAATGCGACACCCCTTTTGCTTGCGTCTCTCATCAGTCAAAGATATATTTGATTGTAGGATTTGTTCCAGTGACTTACCGTCACTTCCTCTATTCACCTTCTACTCGTGAGGTTGCAATGATCCTATGAGCTCTTCTATGAACATGATCTCCAGATCTTTCATTTCTTCCAGTGTGACGACTATGTAGTCAAATTTTGGATCCAAAGATCACAGAATTTTCTCACATATTCTCATGTTTGTGAGATTCTCTCCATTTCTCCTCACATATCCATTACTTGGAAATGGATTCAAATGACTTCATTTGCAAGGATTTGATTTCTCATCATAGAGTTTGGAGGCGAATCCTCTTCACTTTGTCAACTCCTTTGTATATCTGGTGGACAGTATTCCAGACTTCTTGGGACATCTTAGCGGAGGTGATGATTTCAAAAGTGGCCTCATCAAGGCCCTGCTAGATTATAGACTTAACTTTGTAATCCCTTTTCCGATCAAAGCGGAGGGTCATTCGTTGAGCATCAGATGTAGATGCTTTGGCTTCTTTTGATGGGGCTTCTTTGTACCGTTCTTCCATGATGTCCATGACATCCTGAGCACCTAATAGGGCTCTCATTTGAATGCACCAGCTGTCGTAGTTGTGCTTTGTCAACTTTAGAATGACTGCTTGTGTAGTACCGTTCCCCATCGAGTTTGATATATATCAAAACTGAATGTTAGGGATGAATTTTGGTGAATTTGATGCCAACAGTGTGTTCGGAAGGTCAAAAACCTTTAGGAACCAATTTTAAGAAGCAAAGAACCAGTCTAAATAACACTGAACTGGCTAAAAAATGTTTTGGACCAATTTTTTTTAATAGCAAATTAACGGCATCAGTAAGCGTCGTTAGACACATGATGGCTTTTGGAGAGGAGACATGTGAGTGACGATCCACAGATTTGGGTGCGAGTTGGTCTCCAGGTCAGGTCGTTCTTGCGGATTTGGTTGCGGATTGCTGATTCGGGTCACAAATCGGGTTACGAGTCGCTGGGTTAAGTCGCAATTTGAGTTTCGAGGTTCTGGGTTAGGTCACGTCAGTTAGGTGAAGAAGAAGAGTCTAGGCACAGTAGGGGCTTGACGTCTCTAGTCAACACTCGTGCTGGCGCTTGCAACGCGTCTCTATGACGCTGATTCAGCTGGTGGCGCGTGTGGGCGCATGGGAGGGCCTCCAAACTTTGTTTGGGACGCAATTTCACCTATGGACTCATCTCGACACATTCTATGGAATGGTATGCTCAAAAATTGATTTCAAGTTGTTTTAAATTTAGGAAAAAAAATTCAAATTCCCCTCTATTCATCTCTATTTGGCGAATTTCGGCAAGCCTGGGTGCTCTGATACCACTGATTGGTGGAGGGGACTCACTCAATCACTGGTTGCGATTGAACTCGGTGAGGAATTGTACACAAAAACTCAATTATTTCAATAATAATCTAAAACTTACAAACAACTATCAATACACAGATTTTCTTCTCTCATTGGTTACTCTCCCTTTCTATACCACAACATATATTACACACACACATACATCATGTATATAGCAACTCATGGGATGGTAGGTGGAGTTTTAAAATCAACAAAGGTGACTGGAGTTGGTTTAGGTGGCTTCCTACTCCAGCTCAACAGTTCATCAAATTAGGCAGGAGTTGGAGGTGGTTGCCAACTTCTCCTCTACAGCTCAATAATTCAAGTTTTATATTCAATATGGTTGGTGGAGGCAAGTTTAATATTCAACACTCATTTAGGTTTCCCCCCTTGAATGTATATTTCTTCCTCCTTAAACTAATCTTAAAATGTATCCACTCTCTCAGTGTGCGTCTCTTTAACATAGATTTCCCTCTTTTAGGGTGGTTGTCTTCCTTTTCCATAGACTATATAAATGAAGTTAATGTGTTGCCTAATAGTTCTTTCTAAGAACACCCTCATAGTTCAAGGATTTTTCTTGCCTTACCCTATGAGCAGATTTGGGCACAAGTGTCACCTTATTTCCAATGTAAAACTCCTAACTACGCTAGAGATGTTTCGTATTTCAAGAAAAAAAAATGATTTAAACCTCAAAAATATAGAATTGAAGTCCTATCTTAGCCCAAACATGGGCTTGCTAGCAAAGCTCTGGAGAGATATAAAGAACCCTCAATTAATTATTTTTTAGTCATTTATTATCTATTATTTGCTCAATTATTTGAGAATTTCCTAAATTTTAGTTAAATTGATTATGAACAAAATTAAGTATTGACAATGTATATAAGCTGCAATTTGTTCTATCTTTTAGGCAATTGTGGTTTTTTAGGTTTAAACATTTAACTTATCTAAAACAAATTTTACTTTATTTGTACTTTCATTAATTTATTGTATAAATATAAGTGTGTGTGTATATATATGTATGTATGTATATATTGTTGATTCATTTTATTTTTTTTAAATGAATGATTTTTTTTAGGTACAAACAATAACTTTCAATTTTAACCTTATTTTTGGAGAGGTCTTGAAATTTGATTTATATTGAATTTGGATAAGATTGATATATAAATTTTATTGAAATTTGTTCAAATATACCCATATCTCAAATATAATTCTATTTTTGTTTGAATTAACTTCCTATATATAGTCTGGCAATTTTCATCTTATTGAAATATCCCACTTTACATTAAAAAGATAAGGATATTTAATAATTTGCAAATAAAATTATTTATGCTTTTCATACTTCTATTCATGTTATAAAAATTTGTTTTATGAATTTCTGGTCTAACTTTAAAAGAATTACGATACCTTTTGTGCATAAACTGACTAACATTGTTCAAACTATATAATATAAATTTTGATTTTTTTTTAAAAAAAAATTATCATATTTTCAAAAAAAAATAAGGATTTTCTTTTCAACAATAGAATTTATATTATTTGTATTTTTATATGTATAAATTTTATTTTTTAAAATTTTTCATTGAACTTTGGATCATGTGCTTTTATGACTAATAATACTTGATAAAACTCCAAATAAAACAGCTCATTAATAGTTAATCAAAGGATAATTCAATAAGAGTGCACAAAGTCAAAAATTATTGTAATAAGGGCCAACTTGGGTTCTAGGGTTTTAGCATGTGTGGGTAGGATTTTAGGGTTTTGAAGTTTTAGGAGGAAATGTTTTACGGACAAGAATTTATGGCTGAAACTGCATCAATGTTGGGTTATGTCCCACCTTCATACATGCAATGTTGTCGGTCCTTTGCCATTGAATTTGGAGTACCTAAAGTCCTTCACCAAAATTGATATTTGTTTGGACTTGTGGTTTTGGGAAGAAATAAGCAACCTATGCTCATGGAATTATGTAAAATTATTTCAATTTTTTTAAGACGATCTATAACATATATTATTTTTTTATATAGTTAGATGGGTTGTTGACATTTGGCGCAATTAGAACTAGACACGTGGTAAGTTAGGGACGACATGGCTCATGATCTAATGATCTTTTTAGTTTGATTGATGGAAGGAGGATCTCATTCGCCCCCCCGGGGGCGGGGGGGAGATTAGTTTACTTTTTTTTTCAATTCTTGTACTATCTTAAATTTTAAAAATGGGTGAAAAAGAAGTAGAGAACTGATTACTTAGAATTTACTTGTTTTAGACATGAATAGTTTTATACTTCCCTTTTTAAAAAAGATTCAAATTTTACAGTTAACATCTAATAAGTTATCGCTTAAGTCTTAACTTGGTGACAAGATGAGTGGTGTTTGAATCTATATCACGAACCAGGACATTCAGTGTACAAATTAATAAATGAATCTATTTATATTTATATTAATATATTAGCAGAGTCAACGGTTGTCAATAGATGGGAATGAAAGAAAAAATATTTATAATAAAATAAATTTTATAATTAAAAATAATTTATATAAGAGTTTGTGTTATATTAATTTTGCATATATTGAATTAGATCATCAAACTACAATATATGTATATATATATAAATATATATATATATATATAATAGATTATTTACTGATAGAAGTCTATATTAAAGGCTTCAATTTTCTACAAATGCTTGTGAGTACTTTAAGAATCATAGTATTTCAATTGTATAAATTGATTTTATGATTTATAAGCCAATATCTAACTAAATAATGCATATTAAATTTGATTCAATAATGTAGTTCAATTTTAACTCTGCTTGTTGTCATGAGTCTGGCTTTTAAGGGCATTATGCATACCTTTAATCATTTATCTAATGCACGTGGAATGAGTAACTATCATATAGTATGTATTTTTTTTTTTTTAGTAGGATAATACCTTAGTTAAAAAATAGATGTTTCCTAATACCAGATAATTGAGAATTACATGGAATACTCTTTAAGGGAATGTGAGATCTCATCTATCATTTTAAAATTTACTAACTATTTTAAATGTATGTAGCTTACTTGCATCCTTCATTAAACTCATGCACATTTGCTTATGCAAGTGTCTAGTGAATTGTGTTATTTTATAGTTTTTTTTTTTTTGGTAAAAGACGGCAGCACCACCATTTATTTATTAATAAACCCTCACTTTTGGCGGAGGAATACCGTGGTTACAAGTTAAAACCAACCAATCAACCAAATTAGGACAAACAAAATTAAACATAACTAACAAAGGAGATAAAAACATAAAAACAACCAAAAAACAAAACAAAATACACCAAACGAAACTCTAGAGATGAACTAACGACAAACGGAAACAAGACCCCACCTATCCATCTGAAGGATACCTTTCTGATAACGTGGTAGAAGGTGTTGTTCTTCGTAGATTACACTGTTTCTCATTTCTCCTTCTTTAGCAAGAAAATCAGCCGCACCATGTCATTCACTCATTCTAATTCTATCACGAGCTCCTCCCAAAATTTCCAAAGATACCACAAAGTACATTTACCTTTCCGAAGCCAATCAATTACAATTCGCGAGTCACTTTCAACAATCACAATAACATAATGCAAACATTTACACAAACGAATTCCTTCCCTGATTGCTTTTAATTCCGTACTATTATTCGTACCATTGCCAAAATAACTTGAAAAAGCCACTTTTACCATGCCATCGCAATCTCGAATAATTCCTCCACCTCCTAAAGTACTCAGATTGCGCCTACAACTCCCATCACAATTAAGTTTTATCCATCTTACTGGAGGTTTAACCCATGAAATAATTTTTCCAGGCCTATCACAAACTCCTTGATGTTTAATTTGGAACTCATTCAAAATCTTAATGTCCGACTTCTTTAATTTTTGAAAAGGAATGGTGCTCTCAGCAATAAAACTAACCCAGAATCGAGCACTTCTCCACATCTGATCTGCACTTTGATAAACTCCTTCCATTCTCTCTTTACATCTTCAATTCCAGAGGCACCACGAAATCAAACATGGAATTGGCCTGATTAAAATACCTTTAATAGACGATTTTTTTGCATAGTGGAACCCATTTGCCATTTTATTTTTCTAAGGAAGAGATCGTTGGAAAGGAATCTCCAATGCCACACTAGCCTGGCGCCAAACCTCTGAAACCACCTCTCCTAAAGAAAGAATATTATCAATGTTTTCTTGGCTTCTCTGAACGCAGCAATCACAAGCCGAAGCCATCGATATTCCTTTGGTCTGAATTCTATCATCTACAGCCAAGCATCTAAACCAGACTCTCCATAAATACATTGAGATTCTTCTGGGCAATAAAGAATGCTAAAACCAATCATTCCACAAAAAATTATCACTTTTGCTCCTCACTGCCTCCCTGGCCGTTTTTGTAGAAAAATTACCATCCAGGGCAGGCTTCCAGACAAAAATATCTTGCCCACTTTTTCCCGCCGGCACCTGTTGCAAAATTTCCGTGGTTTTATCAGCACCAACCAATTCTCATACTAAATCAGAGTTCCAATTATTATTTAGCCAGTAATACTTAATACACAGTTTCTTGTTCAAAATATCCTCAGTGTTCATAGATAACGGGCCTGATGACAGCCACCTGTCAAACCAAAAAGAAGAGTTCCCACCTCTCACCAAAATTTTAACATTATGCATAACTTTTGGAATGGTGGTCATAATTGATTTCCAAAACCGAGAGTCATTTGGTCTCCCCTTCCTTATTAATAAATGATCATTTCTGTAATATTTAGTTCTGAAAAAATCTGCCCACAGATTGTTAGAAGTGAGCAATCTAAAGGCAAATTTCATGAGAAGAGATTTCTGAACTCCCTTAAGATCTCTTAGGCCCAAACCCCTTCCAAGGTAGGTTTACAAATTTTCCCCCAAGAGCACCAATGAATCTTCCTTTTATCTTTCACCTCTCTCTATAAAAAATTTGAAAGAAGCGAGTTAATGCGAGAATATGTGACCTACGAAATCTTGATAATAGACATAAAATGAATAGGCATGTTAGACAACACATGTCTAAATAAAATCAATTTTTCACCTTGCGAGAGCAACTTAGATTTCCACCCTACAATTTTCTTTCTAATCTTCTCCACAAGAGGCTCCAATGTCCTAGAAAACAATTTTTCAGACACCAAAGGTGCACCCAAATATGAAACAGGGAATTTACCTTCCATGAAACCCGTGATTCTCAATAAACCATGCTTCCTAGCGGGAGTGATATATTTTGAGAGGAATAACGCTGACTTAGTCTTAATGATTTTTTGACCCGACCACTTCTCATACCTTTCTAGAGCGTAATCTAAATTTCTTATAGACCTCTTCCCACCATTCACAAAAATAATAATATCATCCACATATAACAAATGTGAAACCAATGGGGTCCCAATCGGATGATTAAATTTACCAATCCGATCAGTCTCATAATTTTTCCTAAGCAACCTTGTCAAAACCTCCTCCATTATGATGAATAAATAAGGAGATAGTGGATCCCCTTGCCGCAAGCCTCTCATAGATTGAAAAAACCCCTTTAAGGTTCTGTTCATCAAAATAGAAAACCATGGAGACTCCACACAATTTTTTATAAGCTTGCAAAACCTCTCAGAGAAACCAAAAGCCTTAAGTACCTCCAAAAGAAAATTCCAATTCACTCTATCGTAAGCCTTAGCCATATCTAGTTTTATCATCACATTGCTGCCGGCTATTTTTTTATGCAAAGATTGAACCATTTCTTGAGCCAGTGTAATATTTTCAAAAATACTTTGCCCAGGAATAAAAACACCTTATTCATGCCAGACCAACTTATCAACAACCTTGGTTAGTCTAAAAACAAGAACCTTGGAAAATATTTTATAACCCACATAACATAAACTAATAGGCTGGAATTTATCAAAGCTAGAAGGATTATCCACCTTCGGAATTAAAACAATAAATGAAGAAGAAAAAAACTTGGAAAGAGTAGTGCCCTGAAAAAAATCCATTGCCGCATCCAAGAAATCTTTTTTTACAATGTCCCAGCAAGATTTATAAAATTCATATCCAAATCCATCCGGTCTCGGACTTCTTTCTTTGGGAATAGAGAACACCGCTCTTTTAACTTCTTCTTTTATTGGATCAGCGCAGAGTAAATTATTATCACATATGAAATTTGCCTTTGAATTAACTCAGAGAGATCGCATGATTCAGTCGCTGAAGACTCTGAAATAAAATTCTGGAAAAGAATAGTTGCCTCATTATGAATTGCTTCCGCACCCTCCAATATCCTCCCATCGTTCAAAACCATATGGTCTATATGACTCTTATTCCACTTTTGATTGATAACTAAATGAAAGAATTTAGAGTTTTGATCCTCCTTAGTCAACCATTTTTTTTTTTCGCAATTTGTCCTAAGCAAGATGCTTCCCTCTTCTCCCACACCTGAATCTCCACCTTAGTAGTCAAGTAATCAGCTTCGACATCCTCAGAAAAAACTACTTGTAGTTGATTTTCTAGATATTCCATCCTTTCCTCAAAAACTTTTAAATTTTCTTCCACTCTCCCAAAGACATTTTTATTCGATGCACATAATGCAACTTTAGTTCTCTTAAGGTGAATAGCAAGTTTCAAAAGACCCAAGACCGAGCCATTCCTAATATAGACATCTTTAACGTACGACAAAAACATATCATGCGAGCTCCACATATTTATGAACCGAAATAGGGTAGGGCCATACCGGGAGAAAGACATATTTGTATACACCACCAAAGGGCTATGATATGATGATTTCCGACTCAGATATTTGAATTGAGTCGAACCATATAGGATGGAAAAACCATTATTAATATGAACACGATCAAACTTAGCCCAACTACGAGCCACCCTTTTATGGCCATTGCACCACGACATTCGTGAGCCTGTGTTTGATAAATCAAAGCGACCACAATAATGTAAGCAGTTATTAAACTCCATCATAGGTAACAGTGGTGTTGGATTTCCACTAATTCTTTTAGTATCCATTCGAATCACATTAAAATCACGTATGACCAACCAAGGAAAATCTTATTGGCACTCCTCCAGTTTCTACCATAACTCTCTTCTTTCAACATAAGAACATTTGGCATAGACAAAACTCACCAAAATTCTTTGTCCATCCTTAAAAAACCACCTAGAAATCTTCTGAGTCGTGATTGAAATCACCTCAAAGGCATCTATATCCTTCCAAAATAGCCACAATTTACCGCCCTGATTTTCATTAGATATAAAATGGTGGTAATTCAAAAAATTACCCAACATTACCATCCGCTCCTCAGCCGCGAACAGGTCTGAAATAACAAACAACCCAACATTAAACTTTTTAATTAGCATCTTTAACTTGCCTCTAGACCTGCCCAACCCCCTAATATTCCAAAAAAGAATTGTATTCATCATAAATTTAATTTATGTGGTCAGATGAGAACCCTCTGAGATTTCCTTACCGATTTTTTTACGAAAATCCATCCCTGCCTTGTATCAGACTCATAAATTTTTTCTTTGCCCTTTAAAACTAATATTTCACCTTCCTCCCTCTCCAAAGAATAACCCCGAGCCAAATCCTTCTGTTGCAAACCTTGGTCCCGACCTTCAGTCAATTTAGAACTATCCACGTGATCCACTTCCTCTTGAGATAGAGGTTCATCGTTTGAAACTTGAGGATCATCTGACCACATCTGACTTCTTCACATCTGACTTCTTCACACTCCCCTTCATTCCTCTCTATTGAATCTTCATTCCCATTATTTTCTAATGCCCTCTGCGGTATATCAGAGTTTTGCCTTGCATGATCCCCATTTTCTTGAACTACAGGAGATTCCGCTATTTCAGGGCCCCTATTATTAATCTGCTTCGTCATATGCACCTTACTGGGTCCTGCTTCTTGCACCACCTTCTTTGCTCCTTTATCCACGTCGGAATTGGTCTCTATTACACCATCATTAGTTTTGGTTTCCATATCTTTTTTTCTTTATATTTTTCCTCCTCCCTTCGCTTCTCTCCCACCCTGCAAACAATCGAGGTATGTCCTTGCCTGCAACATTTAGAGTAGAAAAAACCCATCTTTTCATATTTGGCCTCTTTCCAAATGCATTGTTTTGAAGATAAAACAAGAGGAAATCCCTTTACCGGCTCCATTGTTAGGTCAACTTCCATGCAAATACGTGCCCTCGATGCTCTCGTACAATTAATTGTTACATTACCAGTTCCAAGATAACGACCAAAACGAGTCGCTATTATTTGGAGAAAATCTGTTCGGTAAATATGCATTGGTAACCCCGGTAAGAAAATCCATTGAGGAGCCAATGGGGATTCTTTTTTGGTATCAAAATCCTTCGTCCACTTGAACATCTGAAAAGAATTGCCTTCCATAATTCTACCTTCCTTTGTCCAACCATGCAGAAAGTCACATTCGTTTTTCATGTGAATTAACACGTGATAATCATCCATAAAACTGCTTTTTGGAATTTCTGTCAAACCCCACGTTTTCACAATCAAAAGATGAATTTTATCAATAGATGGCCGATTCCTCAAAAATTTCATTACAAACGCAAAACAAAATTCTTCCTTAGCCTTAACCATCTCTGCTTCTGAGAAAATAAATCCCCATTCCCCATTGATATTAATGGGCAATCTCATGGGAATTTTGAACGCAGGCATCTCCACTTTTCTACTCACAATTCGCGCATATGACTACACCTCTGGACTAGCTTGGACGGCAACACTGTATTGCAAAATATTGAGGTTAAAGCCAAGCTTTTCTAAATGGAAAATAGACTGACCTGCATTATTTGGTGACTCCCTGAGTAGTGACGGCTTGTAGTTTCCGTCATCTTTCCTCGATGGTGACGACTCACGGTTTTGGCACAGATCATTGTTCTATATTACCCCTCATGTGTCTCCTTAGAAAAACAACAAACCTTGAGTCTTGGCGTTCGCTTCGTAGGGAAAAGCAGTGACGGCAATGGGAGAAACGCAATGGCGGCACTAGGAAGCGGTAGAGAGTTGCCGAGCGTGGAGGCTGGCATGGCTGGGGCTGTGGCGGTGACGAAGGGAGCATTGGAAGCAAGGTAGTGACTGGAAGAGAGTGGATGTCGGTGGCTGGTGCTGGAAACGCTGGAGAGGATGGGGGGTTCTGACAGAGCCGCAGCAGAGGATCCAGTGACAAACTGGTTACCGGCGTAGGAGACGACTGTCGTGGCATTGATGGTGCTTGTTAAGACTGTGACGACGGGTGAGAGGGAGTGATGGCGAGGGGTCTGTGGAGGGCTTTGTTGCAGGAGAGATCGGGTCCTGGAGTGGTTTCAGGGGTCTCGGCTAGCTGGAACAGAGGCCAGGGGCAACGGTGATAGCTTTCACGGCCTAGAAAACAACCCAATCGGCTATATCCCACAGAAGCTCTATTATCTTGAATGATGGGCGGCAAACGACTTGTGAAGGTGTCAGTGGTGATGGGCGGCTCAGCAACGGCGACTGTGAAGGCGTGAGCGCTGGGCGGCTAGTCAGTGACGGCGATGGAGGTGCTTGGGCGAGCAGTGATTGCAGGCAACGCTTGCATGAGCAGAGGTTGCCGGGCGGTGCTATAGGTGGCTAAGGCAAGAGCGGCAGTCACCTAGGGCGGCGCTTGCACTAGAGGCTATCGCAGGCAGCGGTTAGGGTTTCATGCACACATTTGCCCTTTTTCCATCCTATTTCTTTGTGTCTCATGATTTATCTATTGAAGATGCGTCTCTGATACTTTACAGTTTACAAACAACTCATGTCTACTTTCATGTTTGTTTATTGCTTCCGCTTCATATGCATTCAACAATTGTGAATTTGTTAATGTACTAAAATTGTATTTTACTTTCAACTAACTAGTTAACTAATATGCTACAACTAGTTCCACGCAACCTTCCATATAAAGTGAAGTATTTGACCAATGACATTTGCTATGAAAGTATTGAATAGTTTTTTCATTATTTGGTTGCCTTTAATTGATTTACTATTTGATTTCCTTTAGATTATGAGATTGTATGAAGCATCATAACAATGTTGCACACTAACTAAGAGAATTTATGCCCTAGAAGTGCATATACTAAGACTACCAACCATGCAACAATAGATCAGATGGACTAACTTAATTTATTGAAGGGGTCCCAAAAAATAGCAAGGTTCCATTGAGGAATTTCTGAAGGACCTCTGTGATACAATTGAAAGGCTAGAACACTACATGGGTGCATTTATAGCCATGATGAATAGGATGGTTTGTGCTTCCCAAGCCTCTAATTATACAAGGGTAGAATTTAGGAGAAAAAGGGTGGCCAAAGTCATAGCATATAGAGGTTCATGTGATGGTGAGGAGTTTAAGAACTTCTTATTTGATATAAAGGAATACTTTCAATGACATGATTATCTTTACTACCTATTAGTATTTATTAAATTACACTTCAGTCCATTGTATTTAGCATTACCCAAATATTTTTTGACTTTTGAATATTTATAATACTACGTCTATACATGTCTATTACATATATAAAAGGGGGTTCTCAATTGTAATGTTGAATTTTTATTAATTATTTTCCAAAAATACACATTGTCAGCACGAGTGTGCATCTAAAGGGGGGGGGGTGAATAGACGTCTTTCACGGATATATAAATTTTTCTACAAAATAAAATAACTAGGCAAGAAGCAAGTGAATTATATAACAATTATTTCAAAGCAAATAAACACTAGCAAATAAATAGATGAGGGAGAGAAGCTCAATACAACGATTTCACGTGGTTTGGCTCCAAGTCTATGTCCACACCTTAGCTTCAAGCCAAGGATTCTCAAATCCACTAAACAATCTCCTTTCAAGCCGGAGAAGCCTTTACAAGACGTGAACCTATCCTAGCTGCTCTCCAAGAGTTACAACAATGTTAGCTTTGGTGTAGTCCCAAAAGGGGAAGGGGGGAATTGGTATTTAAAAATTCCTTCCTAGGTCAATCAGTCTAGCAGCAGTATTACACAACCTAGGGGCAGTCTAAGTAAATATGAAATTGCAGATATGAAATATTTACCAATATTGAAAGCATATAATGCCATTTCAGTATTTCTCAACTCAATGCAATTCTTTGTCTATTAGAAATGCAGTATAGTCAGTAAGGAAATTCAATCAAGCACACAGTAGAATATAATACAGGAAATGTAAAAGTGACACCGAATATGATATCGGGGTTCGGCCAATCCTGCCCATGTCCCTGCCTTGGCACACCCGCACAAAGATTACACTAAGGCTCACTTAATGGGTGGAGCGACACCTAAACAACCAGGTTAATTAGCATAGAGCTGACCTCAATCTTTACAAATAATCCTTACCGGGCTGGATTACCACCCCTTCAGCCACGCCTAGAATACAACAGTATTTTCATAATAAAGTACAAACAAATATGTACTCACAAATGATATGGATTTAATGCTCAGGTGAGATCCAATATGTAAACTCTCTAAGATGTGTGAGAGTATGTATATGTGAGAGTTCAATCTTTGATTCAAGATAAGATATTCAATACACAAATAATCAAAGGAAGTTTAACACAATCCAAATCAAATATCTCAAGGATATTCTAAATGTATAACACAATAGATATTTTGGATTGAAGCTAGAAAAAAACAATATCAAAGATAATATGCAAGTTTCTGTAAAATAATATTTTTGCAAATCAAAATCCACAAGCTTGATGAGTCTAGCAATCAAAATGCAAAGACTCACTAACTATAAGGGTATTTCCGCTCAAAGATTTATTATTTAAATCGGGGGAACAAACCTAGCTAAGAACTCTCAATGAAAATAATCAATTAACAAGTAAGGAGAGTTTTAGTAATGTAAAACACTCAATAACACTATTGGGAACTTGATCTATCAAGGGAATAGCAAAATAGAGTGTATGGAACTAGTATGAACTATATGGGATTTGAAAGTTTGAGAGAGTTTTTCCTTAATGATCTTGCTAATCACTACTTAGTCACACAAATGAACTCATATTTATAGACCAAGGTGAAATTATAACTGTTTAGGACCCATAGGGAATTCTTGGAAAAATTTAAAAGCACTTAGGAAATATTAACCCTATTTAATCAATTTAACCTCGATAAAAATTTAATTAACCCGACAAGGTTCGGGTGGCTGAACCAAGGTTCATTCACTCGAATAAACTGAGCTTTGAAAAGCATTTTAAATGGTTTAGTAGCCCAAACAAAAGTCAGAAACATTTTCTTCGAGGTTCGAGTGCCAAGTCTGGGGTCGGTAGCACGAACACAAGAGTTTTGTCGCCTGGGGCACGATTTGAACTAAAGTGCTTGGCAGTCTGAGTTAGTAAACTGTCCTTTTTAAAGAGTTCGGGCGCCCAAGAGAGATATGATCAAAATTGGTTCGGTCACCCGAGTCCTTGTCAAACTGTTAACTTCTCAACAGTTTGGGCGTCCGAGGTGATTTGTTCACCTGGGGTTCGGTCGCCTTAGCTCACTCATACTTTCCCTATAATGTTCAATTCCATTCCTTTTTATACACCTGATTATGAATGATATTTGTGCATGAGTGTTGGGTCCTAAGGTCTTCCTAAGGTCGCCCAAAAACCTGGCGTTGGTCGACCTTTGGTCGATCGAAGGGTGCCCTAAGGTCATTCGGTCCCCATGGTCAATCTACGACATTTCTGTGCATTAAACCCTATCATGCATGCAGATGCATTATTACAGACCATATAAATTATTACAAACCAATTAAAAAGGAATGCAAATACAATAGAGAATAGGTCTTCATTCTTTTTATTCTTCAGACGCAATAAATGAAGCTTGATCTTCATAGTCCATATGGCTTGCTTAAGTTCCTACCAACAGTGCATGCTAAGGATAAACATGTTCAAGAAGCTCAGAGCATAGGTGAGAAACATTGGTTTTGTCATAATCAAAATAGGATCAGACTCATAGAATCAACATTCTCCCCATTTTTTATGATGACAAAACAACTTGCAAAAGTGGGCAATGCCAAATAGGCTCCCCCTAAGTATATGCATAAAATTTGAATTTTAAGTGCAAACATTTGAATGAAGACAAACATACGCAAATTATGCATTCAATTTTAATTGTCAATAAAGCTCAATTCTAATATGTATTAAAATGTTTTTAGCTTTCCCAATTTTGCATTAGACATTTCTCCCCCTTTTTGACATCAGCAAGAAGGGCTAAGGTAGGAAAGTAAACACAAGACATTCAGATATAAGATTCAATTTTGGGAAAATTTTGGAATTTTCGGCAGCATGCCGTTTGAAAATGGAGCAATTCCCAAGCATAAATCAAAGACTTGAATGATTACAAGAATAACTCATTATAAATGTATGCAAGATATTCAATATACTTCAAAATAGTGCATGTCGTGATTCAAATACATCCAACATTCATGATCAGTATGACGGACACAACTCAATATATATTAAGAACATGAATGTAAGTGTTAGATCTGTTAAGGAATTTCAGAGCTGGAGAATTTTAAGTTAAGTTGCTCCCCCTAACGATTTGAAGATATGATTTAATTAAAACGAGTTGCTTACACAAATCAAGATTCATTTCATTTTCCCTACAGTATAAGTCATTCATTTAAAATCCTTTAACCCAACCATACTAATGATTTATCAACTATATTATGATTAGTATGGTCATCCCTATAGGCCGCACATGCATCTTAGAAAATATATTAAGACATGAACTAATACTCATAACTTAGAACAATCCATATCTATTCATAGACCTTTAAGCACTGGATATGATGTTCAAGGTTCTTCTGAAAAGCCTCAATATTTCAATAAATGATAGTGATGTATATAAGATCTTTAAAGC
Source organism: Malania oleifera (assembly GCF_029873635.1). Taxonomy (NCBI): domain Eukaryota; kingdom Viridiplantae; phylum Streptophyta; class Magnoliopsida; order Santalales; family Ximeniaceae; genus Malania; species Malania oleifera. The sequence continues at coordinate 19,841,196 of NC_080422.1, forward strand.
TCTTTCTCTAGGGATGGAGCTTAGCTCCTCTAACTACCCAATGATTATGCAAGGATGAAATTTAATTTTCAGTTAGTTTTCACTCATCCTTTCAAAAAAATATTTTAACATTAATTTTATCATAATCATCTTTAACACAAGGTTTTATATGGGAAAATCCTAGGTAAATTTTGGCAGCATGCTGTTTGTATATAGGACATTTTCCTATAAAACCTGTACCTAATAGTGGGTTGTTTTCAACAGATAAATTATATAAAGCAAGCAACAACCTAATATCCACAACTAACATGCAAATTATATCACTGCATCCACCATGCAGGAGTCTTTCAACACAAGCATGCTTTCCAGTAGTTCAATCAACAACTCCTAAAAGAAATGAACTATCCAATAGATGATATGACAATAACTAATAATGGATAGTTATAAGATTTGTGCAGAGTTGTTCTCACAAAAGCATACAAACATATAAGTATAAATAAACAATGAGAGCATTTTAATGTATATGAATATGAAAGATAAATGCTCCCCCTCAACTATGCACTCGACTCATTTAATGTCTTTTTCTTATTTTTCTTTTTCAAATCATTTAGCCAAGAGACTTAAGATTCTCAATGATTAAAACTTGGCTATAGATGTATAGGCTTTAAAGGACCAAAAAGTCACAATAAATATATTTTCTGTGAGTTAAGCCAATATTTGCCTCTTTTCTTATGATTCACAATATGTGAGAGGCATGAGTTAGAATGACTTTTAAAATTAACTGATCATGCATAGGTTTCTTTCAAATTTCATTTCTAGATTTGATGCCTAGTGCAAATAATTTTAGTCATTCAACTCATCTCTAAGTACATGAAGCTCTAATAGATTTGATTTTAACTTGAGAGCTTATAGAGCTAAAATGAGTAAATACTCTTAACAGTCAAATTATCATTTAGTTCAGAAGAGTATTTAGAATGAGTGGACATTTTATAAAAATATTTTTGTGTTTAGTAATGATGTCCATGTGTGTGCAAAAAGCATCTAGGAGAGTATGAATTTCTAAATACAACTCTTTGGACAGTGGTATGTATCCTTTAGATATGATCACAATTTAGAGCAAGGATACGAACCATGGAATAGGATGAAAATTTTACCGAATGTGATCGTGGTTGGTAAAGATTCCATATGGAGGATACGGTGAACCAAAATTAGAAAATTTTTATATTTTAAGCACAAAAAGGGAATATTTTGATTAATCGGTGAAACTAGAATCCCTTAGTGGTTGCCTCTAATTTTGATTATGGAAGGATGTCTTTAAGTAAGCACTAGTTAGAATAGGGACTAATGATCATCAGTGCTTAAGCCTAGAGTGATGACTAAGCTATGGTTAAGGCTTTTATATTCAAAAATTAGTTTAGGTTTAAATAATATATATCGAGATGGATTCTCTAAAGCTCAAATTTGTGCAATGGACAATATATGCTTAACTTAAGATTTGTATATTCAAGCATGAATTAAGCATTAAAAATTTGATACCAAGCCGAGATACTTTTGTCCATTTGGAAGTGGATTTTTATTAAGCTATAGCCAATGATTTCATATTTTAACCAACGAATATATGCATTAAGTTCAGATTGGTTATATACTTGGATTTGCAAATTGGCTTGATTTTCAAATGATCACAGTATATCAAAGGTGGAATGAATATGTTAAGATTTGACATTTTAGGAATAGACCACTTCATAGGCCAATAGACATCACTTCCCCAAAACCTAGAATCTAAGAAAAGCATTTATGTAACTCCAATTGGAATTCGTTCCTCCTTAAGTTCTAATGAGTTTCCTTTCTTTACAACCTATACCATTTTTCTATCTTTGAGTCTTGATGGGTTAGGACTAGGTGGCACTTTGACTCTCCATACTCGCTTGGGTTTCACACCTTTTCTTTTAAATGGGCAATCAAATTTTATGTGCCCCTTCTTTTTACATAAGATGCATGTGGTGTGAGTGTATGGACTGGAGGAGGTACTAGCATAATGTTTAGATTCTCTTACAAAGTACCCCATGTATAGGTTCTTCTTTTTCCTATTTTCAATTCCATTAAAACCTATACCTTCTTTATCTAAGGTCATCTTTTGTGAACCTAGGAGTTTGTCAAAATTTTCTTTACCTCTAGTGAATGTATGGATGATCTTAGATAGGTCTTCTACTTCTTTTCTAGATCTTGCATTTTTAAATCTTTCAAGTCTTTACAAACACTTTGTAATTTAATAATCTCTTTAGTCATGTTATTTGCTTTGCATTCAAGTTCTGCAATAAGAAGATCTTTATTATTATCATTTGAAGTTTGAGATCTTACTGCTTTCAATTATTTTTCTCATTTTTCGTTCTTGTTTACTAACTCTTTGATTTTAAAATAATTTTTCCTTTCAACAAGAACTTTTGATTCACATTCTTTCTCACATGCCTCATACTTGTTCTTCAAAGCAGTATATCTTTTGTTAGTTTTAACAAGTGACTTATAAATTCTAACATATTCAATTTGCAATTCTTCATAAGTAGGCATGCTCTCACTATCACTACTATAACATGATTCAGAATCAGATGCATCATTCAAATCATCACATGAATCATTGCCAGGATTATCTAATAACATAGAAGGAGACGGGTTTACCTCATCATCAGTTAGAGCAATGAAGCACGATTTACCTCCTTCATGGCCTTTTGAGCTGGAGTCACATGGAGCTATAGAATTTTCATGCTTAGATGCTCCATATCTCTTTTCAAGTTCCTCCCATATTGCTTTAGCATTTTGACATGCCCTTACTTCACGAAAGATATTAGTATCTAAAGCATAAAATAGAATATTCATGGCATCAAAATTTATTTGAGTTAAACGCATATCGTTCTTGTTCAACTCAATTTCTGATTTTGGGATTTCAACATTATTGACACTTTTCATAGGTATGATATTCTCTTGAGTAATGAGTCTCCAAGTCCTCCAATTCAATGATTTTATAAAGATAGTCATTCTAAGTTTTCAATTAGAAATATTTTCACCAGAAAATATTGGAGGGTTTGCAGAGAACCTACCCTCACATGATTGGGATACACCAACATGAGTCATTTTAATCTTTTACAAAATAACGTTTAAGTCTAGGTAACAAGTTTCTGATACCAATTGTTAGCTTTGATGTAATCCCAAGAGGGCGGGTGAATTGGTATTTAAAAATTCCTTCCTAGGTCAATCAGTCTAACATCAGTATTACACAACTTAGGGGCACTCTAAGTATATATATGAAATTGTAGATATGAAATATTTACCAATATTTAAAGCATACAACCCAATTTCAGTATTTCTCAACTGAATGCAATTCTGTGTCTATTAGATATGCAGTATATTCAGCAAGGAAATTAAATCAAGCACGTAGCAGAATATAATGAAGGAAATGTAAAAGTGAGACCGAATAAGATATCGGGGTTCAACCAATCCTTCCTACATCCCTGCCTTGGCACACCCGCATAAAGATTACACTAAGACTCACTTAACGGGTGAAGCAGTACCTAAACAACCAGGTCAATTAGCACAGGGCTGACCTCAACCTTTACAAAAAATCCTTACTGGACTAGATTACCGCTCCCTCAGTCACGTCAAGAATACAACAATATTTTCACAATATCATCTGTACAGTGATTATGCTTCTTAATCAAGCAGATATGCACCAAAATACAGCTCAAACAAATATGCACTCACACATGATATGGATTTAATGCTCAGGTGAGATCCAATATGTAAACTCTCTATGATGTGTGAGTGTATGTATATGTGAGAGTTCAACCTTTGATTCAAGATAAGACATTCAATACACAAATAATCAAAGGAAGTTTAACACAATCCAAATCAAATATCTCAAGGATATTCTAAATGTATAACACAATAGATATTTTGGATTGAAGCTGGTAAAAACAATATTAAAGATAATATGCAAGTTTGTGTAAAATAATATTTTTGCAAATCAAAATCCACAAGCTTGATGAGTCTTACAATGAAGATGCAAAGACTCACTAGCTATAAGGGTATTCCCGCTCAAAGATTTATTGTTTAAATCGAGGGGAAAAACCCTAACTAAGAACTCTCAATGAAAATAATCAACCAACAAGCAAGGAGAGTTTAGCAATGTAAAACACTCAATAACACTCTTGGGAACTTGATCTATCAAATTGAGAGTGTGTGGAACTAGTATGAGCTAAATGAGATTTGAAAACTTGAGAGCATTTTTTCTTAATGATCTTGCTAATCACTACTAATCCACACAAATGAACTCATATTTATAGACCAAGGTGAAATTATAACCGCTTAGGACCCATAGGGAATTCTTAGAAAATTTTAAAGGCACTTAAGAACTATTAACCCTATTTAATCAATTTAACCTCGGTAAAAATTTAATTAACTCGAGAAGGTTTAGGTGGCTGAACCAAGGTTCCATCGCCTGAATAGACTAAGCTTTGAAAAGAATTTTAAATGGTTCAGTAGCCCAAGTCTGGGTTCCGTAGTCCGAATAAAAGTCATAAACATTTGCTCCGAGATCGAGTGCCCGGGTCGAGGGTCGGTAGCCTGAACACAAGAGTTCGGTCGGCCAGGCCACAATTTGAACTAAAATGCTCGACAACCTAAGTTGGTGAACTGTCTTTTTCAATGGGTTTGGGCGCCCGAGGGAGATATGATCAAAATAGGGTTGGTAGCCCGAATCCTAGTCAAACTGTTGACTTCTCAACAGTTTGGGCGCCCGAGGTGATTTGTTCACCTGGGGTTCGATCGCCCGAGCTCACTCATACTTTCCCTATTATGTTCATTTCCATTCCTTTTTACACACCTGATTATGAATGATATTTGTGCATGAGTGTTGGGTCCTAAGGTCACCCAAAAACCTAGCGTCGAAAGGGTGCCCTAAGGTCATTCGGTCCCAATGGTCAATCAACGGTATTTCTAAACATTAAACCCTATCATGCATGCAGATGCATTATTACAGACCATATAAATTATTATAGACCAATTAAAAAGGAATGCAAATACAATAGAGAATAGGTCTTCATTCTTTCGATTCTCCAGATGCCATAAATGAAGCTTGATCTTCATAGTCTGTATGACTTGCTTAAGTTCCTACCAACAGTGCATGCTAAGGATAAACTTGTTCAAGAAGATCAGAGCACAGGTGAGAAACATTGGTTTTGTCATAATCAAAATGGGATCAAACTCATAGAGTCAACAAACAAGGAGTTCCCCAAGAACCTCCTTCACAATGGCTCTCAAAGAACCTTCAAGTACAATGAATCAATAGCAAGTTGATACAATACAAAATGCTCCTTCTTGAGCTGATATTTCAAGTATAAACCTCCCACTACTCTCTTTTTAAAATGTGTTGACCTTATAGGTCATATCCCGTTTTGATAATGACAAATAGATTTGTATCTTACCAGTGTCTTGAGTTTTTGCACAGGACTATTCTTAGGATGCAATGACAAAAATATAGATGATGTTATAAGATATCTCAATACTCACACCATATGATGGCGTTTGGAGAAGCAAAGGAAATGAAGACCACTATTCTCAATTGTATTTTCATTTAAATTTGTTGGTCTATAATAATATGGTTTGTAATAATTGCATGCATGATAGGATGCATAAGCTCAAAAGATCATAGAATGACCTTAGGGATCACCTTCGGTTGACTGATGTCAAATTTTTTGGGTTAACTCAAGGCCCTAGATTGACCTTAGTTCACTTCATGAAAAATCCCCTCAAGCCTAAATGCAAAAATATACAAATAGGGAAAAAATTATAGAAGTTCAAAAGAAGAAGAAAACTTTTCAAAAGGATCTTGGTCCACTGAACCATTGGCTTTGTAAACGCCTCGGTAGGCCAACTTGCCAGAAAGTCAATATGTTGACTTGCCTCGGTCAACCAAACCAAATTGAACACATCGTCCACGGTCGACCAAACCGTGACAATGACGTCTTCCACCTTCCTTAGCTAATCGAATGTTCAGTTCAAAATGAACTTGAAAAATCGAACCTCATGATTCGACAAACCAAACCGGTGGACGGGCGATCGAACCTCGAAGTTCTAATATGAAAAAGAGTAGCACAAATAACAACAACAACAACAACAACAACAACAATAATAATAATAATAATAATAATAATAATAATAATAATAATAATAATAATAATAATAATGTTCACTATTTAATTATTTTGTGCATCGCACTACTTATTATTTGATTTTTTTTTTTTTATTATGTAGGAACTCCAGTCACAAACAAGCCCTTCAGACCCCCTGGTGCAGCACCAAATCTATGGATCAGCATCCTCCGCCCCTAGGTCTTGCTAATCAGGGTAAAGTCCAAATGCGAACATGGCTTCCGTGCATCAATTGGACGTTCGGCTAGCCCGACCCTCGGAACACATCTCCATTACCATCCACGATCCCCGCTGGCTCACAGAGGATTCTCACCATCCACGATCCCCGCTGGTTCACAGAGCGAATTCTTACCATCCATAGTCGTCGATGGCTCACAGAGCGAACTCTCACCATCCACAGGTACCGCTGGCTCCATGAGTGTACCTACCTATAATTGAACCTCCGATGCTCCTTCTTACGTACTAATGCCTTTCCACCGTGTCATGCCCATGGGGGCTCTTATTTGAATACATTAAAAGGACAACAAGTGGTTTGTTTTGACCTTAAAGATTTCAGTGCTAAATTCTTGTAATTTTGAACTAAAAGTGTAACAACCCCAAAAATATATATGCATGATTAGTATAATAATTCTAAAAATAAATAAATAAATAAATTAAATTATTAATAAATTAAATTAATTAAATAAATAATATAATATAATTATATATAATTAAATATATATGATAAAGATGCATTTAATGCATCCTTATCAATTGAAGGATGAAATTTAAGATTCAATAAATTGAATTTGAGATACAGACCCTCCCCTCCAAATCAGTATCTCTCTCTCTCTCTCTCTCTCTCTCTCTCTCTCTCTCTCTCTCTCTCTCTCTCTCTCTCCTTTGTCTTTTCCTTTATTTTATTTATTTATTTTATTTCTTAATCCTTAAGAAATCTATGAAATTACAAAAAATATCATTCTTCTAATTCCCTATAAATAAGAGATTCTCAATTCATTTTTTCATAGAAAATTTTAAAAAATAAATTGAAAGAAAAGTGAGAAAAATGATTTAGTGGTGGACAAAGAATTTTTATACACTTAAAATTCTCACACTTCCACTCTTTCCTAACTCACTTTAGGAATTCATCTTTAATCGTGTTAGAGAAGTAGGTCAAGATAAATATGCTAGATTATGTCAGATTTTTCATAAATATGTCCAATTTAAATTAAGTACATGAATTTAATTATATTTGTTTTATTTAAATATATACCTGAATTAAATTAAACTACATGAATTTGATTATATCAACTATATAATAATTATAGAAAATAACACCCACAGACCTTGTTGGGTTCGAGGCATTATATTTTTACTTTCGCTATATAATAGTTATAGAAAATAACACCTTAGACCCTGTTGGGTTTGGAACTTTAAATCTATTATTTTGTTACGCTAGATTATAATCTATGATTTTGTTACACTTTAAACAATATATTTTAATTAGAATTATATTTAGAAAATTTCAATAATAAAATTTTTATAAGAAAGGGAGAATGTAATGACCCCAAAAATATATATACATAAGTTGAGTAAGGTAATATAATATAATATATAATATTAGGAAGCTCATTCTCATGTCTATTTACACTCCCTTCCTGAATAATATGTGTAGTGAATAATAAAATTATATATATATATATATATATATAAGTAGGAACATAATAATAATAATAATAATAATAATAATAAAGTAATAAATAAATAAAATTATATATATATATATATATATATATTTATAACGGATGATGAGGATAAACGATAAAGATGATCATCCATCCTTATCAAAATTGAATATGGGATTCAAATCAATCTCACAGAATTCAATTGCAAATTGAATTCTTTCTCTTTCCCCCACTGGATGTTCTCTCTCTCTCTCTCTTTCTCTCTCTCTCTCTCTCCCTTAATCCTTAAGTAACTATTGACCTTATAGGTCACACTCGGTTTTGATGATGACAAATACTCATTGTATTTAATGCAAGTTTGAGGTTATGTGCAGGTACTGAAATTGGCAGATCATGATAATAGTACAAAAAAGAGAGTGAAGTTGAAGACCCAATATTATGTGTTGTATTTCATTTCATTATTATTGAAAGAGTCTGTAATAGTAATTAGGGTTTGGTTTGTAATAATCACACACACATCACCTACATGATCTGATAAGTAAGCTCAAAACCAAAAATGACTAAAATGGACCTAAGGGAAGGTCGACCGACGCTGGATTTTTTTGCTGCACTCAAAAAGGCCTAAAATGACCCTAGGACACTCACTCACTCACTTGTATGTGTTAGTCATTTGAATAGGGTGTTTGTTGGCTGAAACAGGACTGAAATGCACAAAGTGTGCACACTCAGTCGATCAGCACTTCATGTTCATTTTGCCCCCGGTCGACCAAACTTGGACCAGGTCAACTGGTTGACCACTGCCCGGTCGACCGAACTCCCTGTAGTTTAATTGGCCTCGGTCGACTGAACACCCTTGAAGGCAACTTTATTGACCTCGTGGTCAACCAAGTGATTTTTGAATACCACCAACCTGGTCGATCGAGTTCCCACGTGTGGGAACCCAACGGTCTGTTCAATCAACCAGTTTAGTTCAAATTGACCCTGGTCGACCGAACCTCGCAAGTATTGAAAAATCGTCTTCGGACATACATGTCCAGTCGACCTAATGGGCAGTTCATTTTTGGCTCAGTCGACCGAGCCCCAAAAACTTGGGTCAACTGAACTTGACTTGGTCGACCGATGCTCTCAGGTTGGACCTATTTTTTTACCATGGTTAACTCAATTAAACAGGTTTAAAATAATTTAATAATATTAAATCTTTTCTAATTATTTCAACCATGTCTCTAACGGTTATAATTCAGGGGAAGTTTATAAATACCCCTTCATCTGGAATGATGAGTAACTGGATTAGCCAACTTGATTAAGAATTCTCTCTCAAATTTCAAAATTCCTACTATTTATTTCTAAGCTCCTTTCACTCATACTTATCTTCTACTATTGCCAAAATACTTCGTAAGTTTGTTTTGAGTGATTGTTTGCTCTAAAGGTTTACTTTCACTTAGTTTGTGATTATTTGATATAATTTTTCTAGAAAGCCAAACCTAAGTATTCTTAGGGAACGTTGTTAATAAGTCTCTCCTAAGAAGACTTCAATAAACTTCTGAGTATTGCATATTCATTGCAATATCTTGTGAAGTTTGTATTTGTTTTTGGATTGCAAAATCTTTTCAAAACATTTTCAAATATCTTGAGTGTTTTATCTTGACAAACCTTTCAAAAGATATTTGTTTATGTGATAAAAATCTTTGTTGCAAACCAAACATAAACATTACTAGAGCATCATACGATTGAGAAAATCTACTGATTGAAATATACATATATATTGTTTGGCTAATATCTTTGTTTGAGCACTTACATTGAATACATCTTATGATACAAAGATTATAGTGATTGCACTCTCACGCACTGATTACATCGATTAAAAATATATTTGAGAGTTGATATATATTAAACCACATTGAGCTTACATATTATATCATTTGGTGGTATTTGTAACTACACGTAACTGGGTACATATCTGCTTTTCCTGAAAGCATAATCACTGTACCATTTCATTGATTGTGAACATACTGTTGTATTGGCACGGGCCTGAAGAGGGAGACTAGCCCTATGAAATAATCCCAGACTAGCTTAGACCCGGTTAGGAAAGCTAGGTGTGCCATCCTGTTAAGGCGTGCTGGTTGAGGTTAGCCCCTCTAATTGACCTGGTTGTAAAGGTTTAGGTCAGCCCTATGCTAATTGACCTAGTTGTAATCGGTGTCACTCCACCTGTTAAGTGAGCCTTTAGTGGAATCTTCGGTCTTGCGAGCTAGAGGCGGAGACGTAGGCATAGTTGGCCGAACCCTGATAACATATCGTGTCCCTTGTTTATATTTCTGCACTTTATATTTACCGCACGTGTATGTTATGGTGTGAATGATGCGCCTGATTTAAATTTCTGTACATTATATTATTGGCGCATCCGAATTGCATAGAAAGACCCTAGGTTGTATTATACAGGTATTTTATTTAACCTAGGAGATAAATTTTTAAAATTCCAATTCACCCCCCTCTTGGGAATACACCAATTCTAACAGTAACCTCCTGCAAAATTACAATATTATCTCTCCCTAGTCGTCTATAAATAGGAGAGTTCTCATTTTATTTTTTCATAGAAAATTTCAAAAAAGAATTAAAGGAAAGGTGAGAGAATCATTTTGTGGGGGAAAGAAGAATTTTAATCTATTTAAATTCTCACTCTTCTATTCTTTCCAATCTCATTTCTAAAAATAGAAGTTCATCGTTAGCCGGTTAGAGGAGGAGTTCAAGGTAAGTAATTCTGATTATGCTTTTTTTTTTTTTATATAAAATATGCCCAAGTTTATTTTTAAGTAAGCTTGATTATGTTAGCTTTTTATTAAAATGTTCTTCAATGCTATCTGTAAAGACTAGATTATTATCAGTGTGGGGCTAAGATAAGCTTTACAGTGTAAAAATTCATTCAATAATTTTAATACGGTAAGTGTTAAAAAATCTCATTTGAGCAACTCTAATTCATTCATGAACTATATGCATAACCAAATGCATATATATATGCATACTTTTCCTTCAAATCATTATTTAAGCCTAATAAATGGCCTTAATCACATAAATATAAAAATATGCATAAAAAACTCCTTTTAGCCTATGGGTTTCATGATTACGCGTCAAAGTTGCATAATTAGGAATTTAGATTCATGCATTAACGATTATAATTTTAAATTAAATACCCGATCATGTTCAATACTTTAACAGTAAGCTCACTTTATAATATTTGGTTTTCAGTTGATAATTTATGGATTTTTGATGTTTTATTATTACAGGGAATTCTTTCAGAAATTAAAGTCAAAGAATTTTTTTTATTTTAGGCCTATTGATAAGTAACAAGAAATTGAGGAGGCCATGCATGCGCTTGGACCAGCTAAGGTTGTGCATGAGGAAGCTTGCAACAATTAAGCAGGCATGCATGGGCTTGTGCGTTGGAGGTCGTGTATGAGAAGCCCAGTTGTGCGTGGGCCATGCATGAGGACGGATAGAGGGCTTCAAAAATGCAAGGCAAGTTGTGCGTGTGAGGAATTAAATGGTGAGTTGGGCCATGCACTAGACAGCCCATGCGCATGCATATGAAGAGGCTTGTGTTGAAATGAAGAACCAGCCATGTGCTAAAGAAAGAAAAAAAAAAAAATAGGGCATGAAGCTGGGCCTGAAGCTTAATGTGACTACATGAGAGGCCGCATCACCCATGCGCTGAAGGAGCTCTAAGGCCATGTATAGCATGGGCAACTTTTAGGGTTTTGGAGGCTTTAAAAAAAGGAGGGGAGGTACCTTGGCGAGGCAACTTTTGTTAGAGAATAATAGGGTTTTATTTTTTTTTCTGGGGAGACAAGTAGCAAAGTCGCAGGAGTGTTCAAGCAGCTAGGTGGAGAGGACCCGATATCTCCTTTAATTTCTCCAACAATTCAGCTTGCTCACTCTCTCTCTCTCTCTCTCTCTCTCTCTCTCTCTCTCTCTCTCTCTCTCTCTCTCTCTCTCTCTCTCTCTCTCTCTCTCTTGTTTGCATTTAAATCCTTATTTAAACTATTATTGTTATTTTCAATTATGTTTTATTTAAAGTGTCTATTGGAGTTTTAATTATTTTGGTTGGGAATATTTTCATTATTAAGTTTAATTTGTTCCTTTTAAAGTCTTTCTTAGAATTTAAATAATTGTTGTATTATATTTATATTAAGTTCAGTTTATTTAAAGTCTGAGTTTTTATTGTATTCTAGTTTATTATTTAAGTTGTTAAAGAGTCAAGTTTGTTTCTTTTTGTTGGAATTGATTTAATCTTCGTTTAAGTTCTTGATTGTGTTAAAGTTTAGTTTTTTTTAGTTAGTGTTTGATTGAGATTTTTAGGGTTGCATGCTTCAGTTACATAATAAAGTTATCATTTTTAGGCGTATGTCCAAAATTTTGAACGTAGGATTTATTTCCTTTCTGAATGCTTAAACGTAGGATTGTGTTTTGCATTTAATTTTGTTATCATCTATCTTATTGTGCCTGTTTTCCGTTTCTTATCGATAATTTTGTGCGTGTTAGGTTTATAGTGTAGATCTTGCGTTGTTTTAATTTCGTCAAAAAAATATCAAAAATCCAAGAAACTGAATATGAACTGTGTTTAGTAAAAATTTCTTTTTTTTATTTTATTTTGGGTTTTACACAAAATTTGGAATTAAACTGCATTTCCTAAGGAGACGATCTGACCCTTGGGCTAATTGTTACACGACTAAACTACAATACTTAATTTAAAATAGTGTTTTTCCCTTTTATTTTCATTTTCCTCATGAAAAAAACAACAAGAAAAAGAAAACAAAAAAAAAAGGTTTTGAAAAAATATATATATACATGGCTGTACCTGCACCACGCATGCTTATGAATTTTTTGCAACCTACATGCACCACCATACCTTCTTGCGTTGCTTTACCACATGACGCACCGAATTTCACGATTAAACTTGGGGTGTTGTCAATGATACCCCAATTCCATGGGGTAGATTCTGAGAGTCCGTATCAGCATTTTACAGACTTTGAGTTGACCTACACCACCTTTATTGGAACTGATGAGTATATCAAGCTCCACTTATTTCTGTTTTCTTTGAAGGATAAGGCAAAGATTTGGTTTAACTCTTTGAGGCCTTAATCTATTAGTAGTTGGACTAATATGCAGAGTGAATTCTTACACAAATTCTTTTCTTTTCAGAGAACCCAGTACTTGCAGGAGTAGATTAGTCAATTTATGCAGAAGGGTGATGAGAATTTCCAGGCTTGTTGGGAGAGGTTCAAGGATCTGATAAATATCTGTCCATGTCACGAGTTCGAATCCTGGACGTTAGCCAATTATTTCTATACAGGTCTTACTTTTGAATACAAACTGTTTGTCCAAAATATGTGCAATGGAGAATTCTTCAAAAAGAAACTAGATCAGGCACTACCATTCCTTGAGTACTTAGCTGAAAATGCCAAACACTAGAATACACAATAGGATTTGGCATCAATGGAAGTATAACCTCTCAGTGCAATCAATGGTTGAGGCAAATATGAGGTCAAAGAAGAGAATGATCTCTAGGCTCATGTTGCTACACTAGAAAGAAGGGTAGAAGAATTAGAAAATGGGAGTAGTTATAATCAAATACAATCAGAAAATTTGGTTAACAAAGCTCCAAATCAACCATTTTCGAACACCTACAATCCAGAATGGAGGAATTACCCAAATTGCTCATGGAGGAATGATCAATATGATCCATCTTTTTCACAGTTTCAGCAGCCTCCTCAGTCTTCTGCGCCACCTTTAGTGGCCAATTTATGATCCTGTTGCTCCTCCACATCATTATCAGCTATAGCAGATCTATCAGAGCTATGCATTTCTAGGATTTAAATCTAATGAAGCTCTAGTTCCACTGACAATGTCTTTTGAGGATAGCATGGCACAGATGGCTAATACACTTCAGGAATTTATGTAGATTAACACTCAGACCATGAATGAATTTCGGAGCACCATTGACGAGTTAAATGCTGATTTTATTAAGATAAGAATGAAATTGAATACCCTGAAAAAAAGAGGAAATTTTGGCACAACCTCAGTCTGATCCTCAGGTATATCAGCAACAACATCAACAAGTACATGATGTCTCAGGGGATCCTCTCGAGGCAGAGAAGGCCGTTAGTACTCTAAGAAGTGAAGAAGAAGTTCCTCAACCTAAGATACCCATCGATAGACAGACAGTTGCCCTGACACCTAAAGTTGCAACTAAGATAGATGAAGCTAAAGAAAATTAGAGGAAGCGAGCCTGGAATTGAAGGAGCCGTCATCCCAGCTGGATAATAAGTGTAAGTGACAACCATGGAACCATCATTACCTACTATAGTACATGTCAAGGATTGCAATGTCAAAGCAAATCTTTGCAACGATAAGGTAATAGGTGCACTAGATGAAAAAGTTGAGCAGAATGGTGAGAGTTCAACTTTCAAGGAACCAAGTAAAAATTTTAAGATTGATACTTCTAAAGAAGTAAAGGTAACTGTTCCAACAACTTTTCCTCAAAAACCAATTCTTAAAGAAGTAAATTTCTTGGAAAACATACTGAATAAAGATCCTTTCTTGTTTAAACAAGAAAGTCAATCTGCACATGTATTGTCTGTTATTTTGAAGAGCATTAATTCATTTGAGGCTAACTTTTGTGTAGGTAATAAGACTCATTCATTGTAGCGGCTCAAATTTAGAGACTTGCTAGTTCAATTTATAAAATTGCACCTACCAGATAAAATTCCTCCAGAGCCTCCGCCAGACGGACTGTTATGTTTTTCTTTTTCCTTTCTTTTCATTTTGTTTTACCTTGTTTTATTTTTAGTTAATTTTTAGGTACATTTTTCCTTAGTTTTAGTTTTTATTTTCCCTTGCTTCTCCACCTAGGTATGCTCTACTTCCCTCGTGCACAACTTTTCTATTTCCCCTATGCTTTCATATTGAGGACAATGTTCCACTTTAGTTTGGGGGGAGTGAGAATTTGCATGTGACACTGTGAGTTTCCATTTGATGAGTTTTAGTGACATTTGCTGGTGATGTTTGCATGTGTTGGCAGTTTGGTCGATCATTGGGAAAGTGTTAGTGCTGAGCTCAGAGCATGCCAAATTGCTTATTTTTGAACGTTACATGCTACAATTTTTCTTTTTGTGGATATGGAAAATGTAGGATGTAGTACAATTAGAGTTTGAATCAAAAGAGAAATTTATCTATTTTACTTAGTCTCTACCAAGGAAAGGGTGTTGAAAGTTTTGTTACACACACTACACAGATTAGAAGACTTAGAAAAACTACCTTAGATCATTTCTGGTTGATATACACTTCATTTGTTTGGGACTCTAACGAACCGTATTCTAATGGCTTAGAAGAAAGGAGAAAAGAGAATTAAAAAAAAAAAAAACAAAGAGAAACAAGTCAAGGATCAGTTGAAAACAAAAATCAAAATCAGAAAAGAGGGAAACAATTATGTTTCGGAAAGGGCTACCTACTACCGGGGTCCTAACACAACAAAAAAATGGGTACCTTTTAAAGTGTAGTAGTTGTCGCAATGTGCCGAAGCGCAGGTGCCCCAGGTGGCTAAATAAAAATGTTTTAAATTTTCAGGAAAAACAAAGAATGTCGGAATCGCCACTAACCTTTTAGTGTGGTTAGAACACATGATTACTACCCCGTTAAGGGTAGAATAGGTCTACGTTACCAGATCTGGGATCGGGAGTTCGGTTACGTGAGGGGAAGGTATGAGCACCCGCTACGCACCCGTTCTTACGAACGGTACCTAATTAATTTGGAATTATTCCTAAGTTAATCTAATAAGTTTTTCAAATTACTCCTCTATTAGTGGATTTACAAATATACATGCAATATAAATAAATAAATAAATAATACAAGAATAAACGTAATATATAAATATATACATATTCCCTCAGAACTAATGGTACGTAAAGCCCGAAAGCTTATACCCTTGCATTAAAATCATAGGGATAAAAATCAAGAAGATATTTAAGAAAATATGCTCCCAAATTTTGAAATTATATAGAAAATTTTTATAGGAAAATACTAGTATGAGAGGTTTTGGGATAATAAATGTAATAATTTAGACATAATAGTAAAGATAAAAAATAATAATGAACTAGGATATCAGAATACCACACTAATACAAACTAAAAATAGCATAATACAAAATACTAGATATAAATATGGGATATTTACCAGCACAATACAAAATACTAATATATGTCATGAGCAAAAACACCAAACCTACCAATAACGCTTGAATACATGATATATAATATAAACCTTGATAATGAGCGTGCCATAACAATACATGTAGTTGTAAGCTAAAATACTCAACATTCCGTAATACATATAATAACAATAAAAAATATATACAAATCTTATAATAAATAACATATTACCATAATATTACATATTAAAAAAAATGATGACAAGAAAATTCAAAATTCAATACTTGAGACCCGATCAAACAAAAAGGAATCCGACAAAAACGGAAATAAACCAATTAGTATTTATGATAATGACAAAAACTAAAATATGACCATAGATATATATAAAACCAGTATCGCTAAATAATAACCCAATAATAATAAGATAAAATAATAAATAAATAAAAAATCAGCATGTTTGTGTGTGCATGGTGAGAGGCAGTGTGCTGGGTGCGTGAGTCAATGTGTGCTGTGTTCTGTGTGTGGGTGTGTGTGTAGTTGGTCGTGTTTCTGTGTGTGCATGGGTGCATGCATGCAGGGGTGTTAAAGTGTGTGCGCGTAGTGCATAGATTCAAGGAAGCTCACTAGATACTTACCGAGATGAAGATGGCCGTAGAAGAAAGATGGGAGACACCGCGAGTGGCAGTGCCCTTGTGGGTTGCTATTGTTGGGCCAGCTGTGTTCGTTGCCGGAGATATTGGAGGCTGGCCGGAGATCCTGAACTGTCTAGCGTGTGGCTGAAGGGAGGGGCGTGGTTCTGCTATGCTGCAACTGGTGTCGGCGGCGTGAAAAGTAGGTTCGGCGAGTGGGTGGTGGTGCAGGACGATCTGAACGGAGAAGAAGAAGAAGAAGGGAAATTATGGATGAAAGGAGGGGAGAAAGGAGATAAGAGAAGAGAAAAGAGAAAGGGGGAGAGGATAGGGTGTCCTCGGAGTAGCTAGAGTGGCGTGAAACTGGAGCTCTCCTCGGTGGTTGCTGGCCGTGGACTTCAACTGGAGTAGAGGATATTGCAGAGGACTGGCCGAGGATGGGGGCGGCTGCTGTGGTGGAGTAGGAGAGGGAGAATAAGATGATCGAGGGGGAGAGGAAACAAGGATGATGGCTAGAATGGCAAGGCCTCGGGTAGGTGGAGCAGGAATGAAAGAGGTGAGCAAAGAAGGTTTTTTTTTTTTTTTTTTCCTTTCTTTTTAGCTCCGTGTGCTGTGCGCTGCGGTCCGAAGTTGCTGTGGCTCTACTGGCGACTGTAGAAGAAGGGAACAAAAGGATTTTAGGAGAGGCTGGGGAAGGCATAGAGGATGGATAGATATGGGAGTTGCAGTGGCTATGGGTTAGTGGAGAGGACTGCTCGGGAAGAAGAAGAAGAACAACAACAACAATAACAATAGAATTTTTTTCTTTGGCCTCCGCTGCGGCCAACGCCGCTGTTATGTGCGCAACCCCCAACCGCCCCCCTCCCCCCCCCCCCCCCCCCGCTCGCGGTGCTGTGCGCAAATAAGCCTATATATAGGCTATATCCCAAAAACCCTAAAAAGCCTTTCCTTTTTTGTTTTTTTTTTTCTTTTTATAATGATAATAATAATAATAATAATAATAGTAAGACAATAATAATAATAATAATGGTAATAGTAAAAATAATAATTATAATAATAATAATAATAATAATATTTTACTAACAATAATAATCGTAAACAATCATAATAATAATAATAATAATAATAATAATAATAATAATAATAGTAACAATAATAATAATAAAATTAATATAAAAAATAATAATAGTAAGGTAATAGTAATAATACTACTAGCAATAAATAATGAATAATAATAAAAATAATTATAGTAAAGTAGTAATAAAATAAAGATAATAAAAATACTAATAAAAATAATAACAATAATAATAATAATAATAATAATAATAATAATAATAATAATAATAATAAGGTAATAATGAAAATAATAAGAGGGGACCACTTGTTCAACTTGGTTAGGACAAAAATAGGGTGTCTACAGGTGCCCCTCTTTGTAGGCTTGGTTGCTTCAATGTAACGGTAAGAACTCTCTAACGTTTTTTGTAGCAACAAGCTTGTAAAGATAAAAAAACACCTATTTTAACCAGGCCACACAACTATGCATGACTTTCAGGTTAATCAAGAGTTGTTTATTTCTACCAACTATGGACAATTTGCACTGAATGTAAGAATCCAGACTGAAGTACACAGGTATGGCTTGCTGCGAATGTAAGAATTCGAGCCATAGGGATACGATGATCCGAGCCATGGGATACAATGATGGTTTGCTTCAAATGTAAGAATCCAAGCCTTAGGGAAACGATGATCCAAACCATGGGACACAATGATGACTTGCTTCGAATGTAAGAATCCGAGCCATAGGGATACGATGATCCGAGCCATGGGACACAATGATGGCTTGCTTCGAATGTAAGAATCAGAGCCGTAGGGATACGATGATTCGAGCCATGGGACACAATGATGGCTTGCTTTGAATGTAAGAATCCGAGCCGTAGGGATACGATGATCCAGCCATAGGACACAATGATGGCTTGCTTCGAATGTAAGAATTCGAGCCGTAGGGATACGATGATCCAGCCATGGGACACAATGATGGCTTGCTTCGAATGTAAGAATCGGAGCTGTAGGGATACGATGATCCAGCCATGGGACACAATGATGGCTTGCTTCGAATGTAAGAATCCTAGTCATAGCGATACGATGATCCAGCCATGGGACACAATGATGGCTTGCTTCAAATGTAAGAATCAGAGCCGTAGGGATACAATGATCCAGCTATGGGACACAATGATGGTTTGCTTCGAATGTAAGAATCCGAGTCATATGGATACGATGATCCAGCCATGGGACACAATGATGGCTTGCTTCGAATGTAAGAATCTAAGTCGTAGGGATACGATGATCCAGCCATGGGACACAATGATGACTTGCTTCAAATGTAAGAATCCCAGCCATAGGGATACGATGATCCAGCCATAGGACACAATGATGGCTTGCTTCGAATGTAAGAATCTGAACCGTAAGGATACGATGATCCGAGCCATGGGACACAATGATGGCTTGCTTCAAATGTAAGAATCCAAGTTGTAGGGATACGATGATCCGATCCATGGGACACAATGATGGCTTGCTTCGATTGTAAGAATCTGAGTTGTAAGGATACGATGATCTGAGCCATGGGACACAATGATGGCTTGCTTCGAATGTAAGAATCCGAGCCGTAGGGATACGATGATCCGAGCTATAGGACACAATGATGACTTGCTTCGAATGTAAGAATCCGAGCCATAGCAGATACGATGATACGAGCCATGCACCTTAACCAATAACAAGGTGTGCAAACAAAGTTTGGAAAGTGGTTACTCTATTTGGAAAATGCACTTAGGGTAAGTTTGAATGTCAATGAATGACTCCCCTGGCCTTTGGGATCTATTGCCCAGTTTCAAAATAAATCAATGTGTGTATAGGGTGAGCTGTCTCAATTTCCAAGTAAATCAATGTGCGCTTGGGGTGAGCTACCCTAGCTTAGATATTAGCATAGCAGGAATCTCTCAATCAAAAATGTCAAATGATCATTTGAAAGCTTATTCAACAAGACAAGTATGAAGGGTGCTTTATTGCTGCTTGTGATGCTAGAATGCAATGATATACTGCTATATGTATGTATGTTGATAACTTATGATGCTAGAATGCAGTGATATGTTGCTATCAATATGCATGCTGCTAACTTGTGATTTTTTTTTATTTTGTTTATTTTTTATTTTTTATTTTTTGTGCAATGCATGAAATGCATAATGATACATGAAACGTGTGAATGTATGGTAATGCGTGAAATGTAAGGAGACACATGAAATACATGACAATACATGATATGCATGAGATGCATGATAATGCATAAAATGTAGGTAATGCGTGAAATGCATGGCCATGCATGCATGACATGTAGGGTAATGCATGGGAATGCATGAAATTAGGTAATACATGAAATGCATGGCAATGCATGAAAATTAGGTAATGCAAGAAATTTGGACAATGCATGTCATATAGAGTAATGCATGATAATGTATGAAATGTAGGTAATGCATGAAATGCATGGCAATGCATGAGATGTATGGTGATGCATGGAATATATGACAATGCATGAAATTTAGGTGATGCATGAAATACATGGCAATGCATGAGACAATATATGAAATTTAGGTAATGCATGAAATATATGACAATGCGTGAAATTAATTTGGATAATGCATTAATCTTTTCTCCCAACGCGCTTATGATCAATGACCTCATCTTTGATCTCTACATGAAACTCGCCACATTTGAATGGGTATGTAACTGATCTTGGCTCAATCTTCTTGTTTCATCTGGTCATGGAAGTGATCGACTCAGCTCAAATGAAAATCACGAAATCTGCCCCAGTTGAA
This sequence comes from Malania oleifera, assembly GCF_029873635.1. Lineage (NCBI taxonomy): Eukaryota > Viridiplantae > Streptophyta > Magnoliopsida > Santalales > Ximeniaceae > Malania > Malania oleifera. The sequence continues at coordinate 19,861,732 of NC_080422.1, forward strand.
TGGACCTACAGCTGATTTTGACCCTGATTTCATATTCCAATCTAATAAGAAGGCGCTTGAATGGGTCCCACTGAAACTCAACTTAAAATTTGCCCCAGTTAAATTCATCTACCACTGATCTTGACTCTATTGTTGGATTCTTCTTGAATAAGCAGATCTCTAAAATCTTATGTGACTTTTGCTTCAATTAGACAACTCTATTCTCCACAAGGGTCTTCTTTGGGTTGCAACCTTAGTGTTTTAAAATCTCTTTGAAATTTAAATAAATAAACATGCAATCAGATGACTCAATCTCAATAGGAATATGGATGGAATGCAAAAACTTACTTGTCTTTACTTGATTTTCTATGCTTGTTAAATAGGAGACAAATTTTACTAGTACCTTGACACTAATACAACTTTGCTAGCTTAAGGAATCATATCAATGGGCAAACCCTCTTGTTTTTTTTTTAGCCTTATAATCATAATTCCTCCACTATATCACCACTTTAGAGATTATTTCTTACTTATTTCAAGCTTATTTCAAACTCCCTGTTTTGAATTATGACTAATGTCTCATTAAGTAGTCTGATCAATATTCCAATCTCAGGGTGGACTTTAAGACACGAGACGAGATGTAGGCTTAGGATTTAGGTTTCACCAAGAATGAGAAAACTAAGGCTCAAAAATCCCCTCCCGTAAAAATTTCTACCCCAATTTATGGTGCAGTATTCGCAAAATGTTGACCGAACTTGTCATTTGAACAAGCCGCCTACGTACCTTTTTAGGATTAGGTCATTACGTAGTTCAGACTCAACATCGAGTCTGACAAATCACTTGAGACAATAACTTATACCAATCTGGTTAGGACTTTCATTTGGACCGTAATGTAGGCTAGGGGTATGGGTTAAAGAAGAAAAGAGTTAAATAAGGCTCAAAATCATCAATTTCATCAAGGGTAATTTGGTCAAAGATCACATGTGTGGTACGTCCCTTATTTTTCTTTCTTCTTCCTTTTCTTCTTCTTTTTTTATCCCTTTTTTCTTTTTCTTTTTTCATCATTTTCTTCTTTTATTGTAACTTTTGCTTTTCTTTTTATGAAGGAATCTTTACTTTATTTTCATTTGAATTCTATTTGGGACTGATCTTTTTTAAAACTGCCCCAGTGTGGGGTGTGATCCTTTGACGGGTCATTTAAGAAAAGAATTTTTTAAGCTAAAAAATGGCTTGCAAGGGATTTCTTCTTTGACTTTCTTCAAGGTAGCAGAAAAATGGTCTGCCATCATTTTGGTAGTGATCATTGCCTCAAATGACTTGTCAAACACTAGGAGACCCAAACCCAGGTTGAATTTTTGGTGAACTGACTTTTAAGAAAAGGTTGGTTTAACATTCAAGCTCAACTTGGTTAACAAATGGTAAATCATTGTTTGATTCTTTTTTAGGGATACTGGTCGACCAAGGATGGCTACCCTTCATTTGATCAGAATATAATCATCATACCTTTAAGGTACCAATCATTACTTAGATAATAAAGACAGGATACTTTTTCATCGATTTCATCAAACAAATGTAGGACCAAGCTTGATAAGTTATTTCTGTATATTTCTCCTACAACTCTTCATCATTTTGAAATCCACATCCCACCAAGCTCCTTGACAACATCTTGAAGTGGCGTTCTCTACTTCATCTTGGAGGCTTTTCCTTCATCTACTTCATTTTTTTTTTTTTTTGGCCCCATTGAATAGACCCCTGAAATCAACTCATGGCTTCAAGTCCTTTGTACTGATAAAATTATTTCCTATGTCACACAAAATGCAAACAAAAAGAGGCAAAATTTGGCATAGGGTGATGATCCAAGGAGGATGAAATGAGATGAGGCTGAAAGACATTCTTATTTCATTCAATTTTAAAAATGATTTAAATGAAAAGCATGGATGAATTCCTCTTGTTATCACCCTTAGGTGATCAAGCGTATCATTTCTGTATCCTATGAGCTCACTTCTAAAGTTGAATACCAATTAATCTTCCAACCCGATGACATTTATTACATTCCTAGCAACGGGTCCCCATGATCTTAACCTTTTTCTGTAGAGAGATCATCTTGATCTACTCAATATTGGAATCCAAGATCTTTAACTTTGTCACCTTGGCCTATGATTTTGTAAACAATTGGAATATGATTATTGACCTATTGGAGATAGCTATGCATGCATGGTTATGAAATTGAACATGGAATGATTATGTTATGCAATGGGTGTTTATGCATAGATGTACCTAGTGCAAAAATACATACCAATAGGGATACGAACATGTATGCAACCTATCGTGCATGACTATGCATGAAATGAAGTGCATGAATGCGATGTAACCTAAATAACTACTTTGCCAGAATTCTGGAAAAATCCCACTAATGAAAGATTTCAAGATTAAAATGACCATTGATGGGCCGCGATTTAAATTCTATTCTTCCTTTAACCATTCATTTCCTTAATGACTGTCCATATACCTAAGATTCTATGAAGGGTCAGATTATGATCTGAGGTTGGGGTTGACCCAGTCTAGTCAATCCATTAGATTTGTTCAATGCATGCTTGTGGACTTTAGTATGCACTTGGAACTCGAATATTTTGAAATATGGGCTTCAATGTTTTTCATGATGGGATCAGGCCCTAGTTGAAAAGGAATTGGGCTTGGATTACTTGAAAAATGTTGGCCGAAATTTTTAGGCAATGGGGTTGAAGCCCTCTTTTGAAATCTGGGTTTGACCCTTTTTGAAAATCAGGCCTGGGCCGAGTTTTTTCTTAGGAAAAGGTCAGGCCCAAGTTTGTTTTTAAAGAATTGGGCCCGAGTTATTTGAAAAGGGTTGGGCCGACCCATATTTTAAAATGCTTGGGCCAAATTCTTCATTCTTTGAAAGGATGGACCATGGTCTCATTATTGGGCTTTTTCAAAATACTGACTAAGTAGTATGTAAGTCTAAAATGGATGCAAAATGCATGGTATAATACAAGGTATCTCACAACATATATACAACATACTATACATGGAGAAGGATGTGGCTCTTGTCCCGACCTAGGGTAGGTACATATATACAGGGTTCTTCATGGCTTTATCCTCGTTAAGAAAAACTATGTACAAGTATGTGTGGGTAGGCTCTAATTCCCATTGATAAAAGGTTCCCAATCTAACCTCCATCCTCGCCCAAAGGGGTTTGGACAAAGTTTAAACTGAGTGGAGTGGTTCGAGAATACCCACAAGCCCTGCCACGTAGGGACAAATGCTATTACACTCCTATCTAACCCTAACAGGTAAAGCTCGGGTATAGAGTGTGAAAGTGTGTGAATTCAAATTTTAGCCTAATCCCGCTACCCCACATGCATGTCACATGCTTATTCAAGTACACATGGAAACAAATATTTTAATAAAAGTAAGGATATTTTCAAACATAGAAACTAACTATTTAGATTAAATCAAGAATATTTATTAATATAGTAACAAGCATTCACATTAAGTTAAGTATATTCACATACATGGGAAATGAATACTCACATTAATTAAGGGTATCTACCTATATAGAAACCACATATTTACATTATTAAAGACATCTACCTATGTGGGAAGTAAATATTCACATTTATTAAAATATCTACCTATATGGAAACTAAGTATTCACATAATTAAAGATACACACCTATATGGAAATTAAATATTCACATAATTAAGGATACATACCTATATGGAAACTAAATATTCACATAATTAAGGATACCTACCTATATGAGAAGTAAATATTCACATTTATCAAATATATCTACCTATATGGAAACTAAGTTGACTCACTCGAAAAATGAGCAGCTCGAAAGCTATCCCAAGTATAGGAGTTATGTCGTGCAATATTAAGCCCAAGGGCTAGATCGTCTCCTCAGGGAATGCGTTTTAATCTCAGATTTTACATTCTTCCAATCGAAATTAAAAATGTACTGAACTCAGTTCAGATTCGGGATTTCAAGATTGTTCAATTTCACTCTTGACAAATTAAATAACATGCAATTTAAACCCTAAAACTAACATTCACTAAATTAAAAGCAAGAATGGAAACCCTATCCTACTTAAGGAAACATCAAAACACGCACTAATTAAAGATGATAATTTTGAACATGGAATTAAAAACACATAGGCAAGGAAACTCAATTAGATTCAAACGCACACACTAAAAACCAAGACCTTAACACAAAGCAAGAACTCGAACCAAAATAAAAAAAACACAAATAAAAACCTAAATTTAACGAAACACAATAAAAATGCAAACTTTGATAAATCTGACCGTAAATAAACCGAGCTACAAAAAAAAACTAAAACTTGGGAAACTTCAAAACAAAAACAATATTTTTTTCTTTTTTTTTTCTTTTTAATAACCAAACCAAACCTTAACAAAATTAACTAAATGACTCGAACAATAATTAAATCTACCACCGAAAACAATAAAAAAAACATTAATAAATAATTAACCACTACAATGATAATCTTGTTTTAAAGTTTTTTTTTCCTTTTTTATATTTTATAATTTTTTTCTTTTTCTTTATTACTATTTTTCAAGAAGTAAAATGGAATTTAAATTGAAAGAACGATAAAAAGCCACTAATTTAAATATAATAATAACTTGAATTAAAAACAGGATTAGTAAACAAAAAGAGAATTAAACTTCAAAAGAAATTAAAACCAATTGAACAATATTCAAATAAACTCTTCATGAATTTAATAAATAACTAAACAAATAAAAAAAACAAAGCATTAAGTTGTAATTGAAATTAAACGGAAGAAAAGAAAAGAAGAAAGAGGAGAGAGAGCAAAACAGAGAGTGATTGCAGAGGAGGATCTGAAGGAGGCTGTGTTGGAGCTGTGCAGCTGTGCTCTGTGCTGGTATTCTACTGGAAGACTGGAGAAGGGCGCGGGACTACTATGTTGCTGTTTTTGGACGAGAAGGCTGCTGCTGTGTTGCCGTTTTTGGGTAGCAGAGAACTGCTGTGGAGGAACAGGGGGCTGAGGAGGTCTTGCGGCAGCAGGCTTGGTTGATCTTCATTGCTGCGGCGGAGCTGGTGCACGCTGTTTGGCCAGATGTTGCAAAGACACGAAGATTAACCGAGAGGGAGAGAGTGAGAATAAGAGGATGAGAGATTGGAGAGAGAAGAGGAGCAGGGATGAGTGGAACTGGGAACGAGAGAGGCTGCAAGAAATTAAAGAAAACAGGGGAGGAAAGAAAGGGAAGCAGAGAAAGGCAAAGCAGCAATTGAAAGAGAAAAAAAAAACAAAAACCAAAGAAGAAGAAGAAGAACAACAACAACAACAACAAGAAAGAGAGGAGCAGAGGCAACGTGAGTGAGAGGAGGCTGCGCTGGAGGAGGGATTTAAAAAGAGAAAAAAGAAGAAGCCCTACCCAATTAGCCTACCCGACCCGGCTATGCATGGCCGGGTCACATCAACTATCCATTTTTTTAATTTTTTTTCATTTTATTTGTTCTCTGTTCATTGCAAATTCTGCTCTTCTGGAGCCCGTATCTCATAAAACTCAAAACATGAAAGTTGTAGATGATCCTTTCCTCATTAAGTTAAGTATATTCACATACATGGGAAATGAATACTCACATTAATTAAGGGTATCTACCTATATGGAAACCACATATTTACATTATTAAAGACATCTACCTATGTGGGAAGTAAATATTCTCATTTATTAAAATATCTACCTATATGGAAACTAAGTATTCACATAATTAAAGATACACACCTATATGGAAATTAAATATTCACATAATTAAGGATACATACCTATATGGAAACTAAATATTCACATAATTAAGGATACCTACCTATATGGGAAGTAAATATTCACATTTATCAAATATATCTACCTATATGGAAACTAAGTATTCACATAATTAAAGATACATACCTATATGGAAACTAAATATTGACATAATTAAGGATACATACCTATATGGAAACTAAATATATACATTGATTAAGGATGTCTACCTATGTTGAAACTAAATATATACATTAATTACGGGTATCTATCTGTATGGAAACTAAATATTCATATTAACTCCATTATATCTACAACTATGGAAATATATATATTTACTAAGTCAAACAAGTTATAATTTTAACAAATTTGTTATTCAAATATAGGGGTATTTTATTAATAAAATAAAGTGGAGTAATTAAAAGACTTAATAAATTTAGATTGGGACAATTCCTAATTAATTATTGGCTTGACTCTCAAAGATCTCCAGCGGAGTCGCCAAGTTGTTGCGACGTCCCGGAGCGTGTGTGCCCCGGGCGGCGAAATGAAAATTTGGTTTAATATTTTCGGGTAAAATAGGAATATCGAAGTCGTCACTAACCTTTTAGTGTGGTTAGAATACATGATTACTACCCCGTTAAGGGTAGAATAAGTCTACATTACAAGCTCTGCGGTCAGGAGTTCGGTTACGCGAGGGGAAGGTACGAGCACCCCCTATGCGCCTGTTCTTACGAACGGTACCTAATTAATTTGGAATTATCCCTAAGTTAATCAAATAATTCTTTCAAATTACTCATCTATTAGTGGACTTACAAATATATATATGCAATATAAATAAATAAATAAATAATACAAGAATATATGTAATATATAAATATATACATATTCCCTTAGAACTAAGGGTACGTAAAGCTCGAAAGCTTATACCCTTGCATTAAAATCATAGGGATAAAAATCAAGAAGATATTTAAGAAAATATGCTCCCAAAATTTGAAATTGTATAGAAAATTTTTATAGGAAAATACTAGTATGGGAGGTTTTGGGATAATAAACGAAATAATTTAGACATAATAGTAAAGATAAAAAATAATAATGAACTAGGATATCATAATACCACACTAATACAAACTAAAACTAGCATAATACAAAATACTAGATATAAATATGAGATATTTACTAGCACAATACAAAATACTAATATATGTCATGAGCTAAAACACCAAACCTACCAATAATGCTTGAATACATGATATATAATATAAACCTCGATAATGAGCGTGCCATAATAATACATGTAGTTGTAAGCTAAAATACTCAACATACCGTAATACATATAATAACAGTAACAAATTTCTACAAATCTTATAATAAATAACATATTACCATAATATTACATATTAAAAAAAAATGATGACAAGAAAATTCAAAATTCAACACTAGACCCGATCAAACAAAAAGGAATCCTACAAAAATGGAAATAAACCAACTGGTATTTATGATAATGACAAAAACTAAAATATGACCATAGATATATATAAAACCAGTATCACTAAATAATAACCCAATAATAATAAGATAAAATAATAAATTAAAAAAAAATTAGCATGTGTGTGTGTACATGGTGAGAGACAGTGTGCTGGGTGCGTGAGTCAGTGTGTGCTGTGTTCTGTGTGTGGGTGTGTGTGTGTAGCTGGTCGTGTTTCTGTGTGTGCACGGGTGCGTGTATGCAGGGGTGTTAAAGTGTGTGTGTGTGTAGTGCATAGATGCAAGGAAGATCACCAGATACTTACCAAGATGAGGATGGCCGTAGAAGAAAGATGGGAGACACCGCGAGTGGTAGTGCCTCTACGGGTTGCTGCTGTTGGGCCAACTGTGTTCGTCGCCGGAGATACTGGAGGCTGGTCAGAGAGCTTGAACTATCTGGTGTGTGGACGAAGGGAGCGGCGTGGTTCTGTTGTGCTGCAACTGGTGTCGGTGGCGTGAAGAGCAGGTTCAGCGAGTCGGCGTAAATGCCGCGTGATATTTCAGCGGGGCCAAATTCTGTGACTTGATATATTTATAAAAAATATTCAGAAATTTTATTATTATGACAGATTTGACATAAAATCATGAAATAGTATTATTATAGCTTTTTATGAAATATACTATATGATAGCAGAACCCTGATGGACTAAGTATGTTATGAGCACGTTACCGTAACTAGTTAGCCAGATCAAATAGTGTGACCCCTGTGTGTTGACTTGAGAATTGTTGCAAAGAGTAGGATGGGTGGACCAGGTTGGTATTAGCCGACAGTACAACCACACTATTCAAAAAGTGTTGGGTCAGAGGCCAATTAGCCCCGAAGTGTTGTGAAGAGTAGGATGCCCACTGTGTGCCGACTCGAGAAGTGTTGCGGAGAGTAGGATGGGAAAATCAGGTTGGGAAGGGAATCGTGCGTAGTTATGTCATGTTTGACTTAGCCTAATAGGCCAACTAGAGTTAAGTTCAGCTCACAGGCTGCACAACTCGAATCATGCAGGGTTAATTCATGACTCAACCTTCCATCTAGGGTATAATTTTAGTATTATACAGATACTACACATGATTTATATGCAAACAAAAATTTAGTATGGTAGAGTATATTATGTTGATTTACGATTTATTCAAATTTATGCAAAACAGTTTTACCTGACTTGTCAAATACTGATAAATTATGTACAAATTTTCCTTACTTTTCAAATATAGTTTATCACAAACAGTATATGTTTATAACACAATAATACTTATGTTGTCACACACTGATATTAGTCTATCTCCCTTACTGATAGGTATCTAACTCCAGCAATACAAACATTTCAGGACCCAAACAAACAAGAGGAGCGAGCTCCGAAATAGAGGAGATTGTTAGTGCTACCCTGGCTGAAGGATAAGTAGTCGGGTTGAGATCAGGATGAATTTTTGGGGTATTACCCTAGGATATTTATGGTCCTTTTGGGGATGTATATGTGTATTTTTGGTTACAGTAAAACTCTAGTATTGTATATAAGGTTAAATACTGGTTTCTACTGCATAGTTGGTATGTACGTATGGATAGGTTTATCCCCGGTACCCCTTTGGGTCCGGGTTGACTCAGATTATGTTTTACGAAATTAGAGTAGAATTATTATTATTATTATTATAAAGAAAAAAAAATATAGCAGAATTTTCGGGGCATTACAAGTGTAGTATCTGAGCCTTGGTTGCTAGGTTTTGACTTTAGTGCACATCGAAAACAATACTAGAGTATAGGAATAAATTTTGGAAGAGGATAGGAAATGAGGTAGATTAGGATTTTAATGAGTCAATGTTAGGAATTAAGATGAGAATTTAGGGTTTTGTATAGTAGTCTAGAGGCAGGATTTCCGTAGCGATTTATATGTTTTTCTTGGGGTGACGATTTCAGGAAAATCATGGAAAACTATCATTGGGTTTTGTTTCTAAATTGTAGGAATGAATCTTAAATTAAGAATAAGGACGTAAGGTTAAATGGTGATATGAGGTTATTAGTTAGATAAAAGTATTAGTTATATTATAGAAATAGGGTCCTTAGACTATGTTTTCTATTTTCAAGATGGACCCTGGGAACAGCAAAATGAATGCTGGAAGTAGTGGCAACGTGGGGGCTTCTAGCAGGGGTGGCAGTGACTCTGAAACAGGTGCTGGGTAGTGCAGACCAACAGGTCATGGCGAGGATTGTGCGAAACTTTAAGGGACAAAACTTCCCACCAGCTGACTTGGGTTGCTCTATCAAGCAATTTACCTGTATTAATTCCCTAACTTTTACGGGAGGAGCCGATCCAATGATTGCGAAGGAATGGATCCAAGAGATGGAAGGTATATTGGCAAGTCTCCACTGTGCAGATGAGCAAAAGGTTTTGTATGATGTTTTTAAAATGACTGGGGAGGCCAAGCATTGGTGGATGTCGGTGAAGCTACTCAAAGAACAAAGGCTAGATTCAGTAACCTTGACATGGAACCATTTTAAGGAAATTTTCTATGATTGATATATTAACTCTTCCACCAAAGATGCCTAGGTGAATGAGTTTATGAACTTGAACCAGAGGAAGAGGCCTACGCCTCCTGGATTTCAAGCAGGTACTAGTCAGGGGCCTTGGAGAAGGCATGGGGGCAGTGGAGGCCAGAGATAGGGAATGGGAGATTGGGTTGAACAGGGTAATCCATCACGCCCTCCTTGCACATGGTGTTTCTAGAGACATTCGGGAGAATGGCAAGTTAGAAAGAATATCTGTTACCGGTGCGGTAGACCCGGCCACATCACACAAACCTGTCAATCGTCACTCAAAAATACACCTGCTATAGACCAATTCAGGGAAACACTCAAGCATCTTAAGGCAGTTAGCAGAGAAATACCACGCAGAAGCAGATCTACGCTCTGACACCAGAAGATGCTGAAGCAGCTGGCGATGCGGTGACAAGTACTTTTAATATGCTTTCAATTAAAGCTATTATTTTATTTGATTCAAGGGCCATACATTCGTTTGTGTCTATGGGGGTACGTTAAATTATGTAGGGTATAAACTTAGTTGTTAGACACTGAGTTATCAATAACTACACCGACAGGATTAGTAGTGAGGTGTAGAAAGGTGTTCAAAGGCTATCCAGTAGATATTCAATGGAAAGTATTATCAGCTGACATAGTAGTTTTAGGCATGTGTGAATTTGATATGATTTTGGGAATGGGCTAGTTAGCTGCTAATTATGTCAGCATCGAATGTCATCTGAGAGAGGTGATATTCAGACCTCCCAGAGAGCAAGAGTTCAAATTTTTGGGGTCGCGCATGTGTTCCTCACCATAGTTAGTGATAGTCATTCAAGCAAAGAGGCTACTCCTAGATGGATGTCAGGGGTATATAGTCTATGTGAAGGAAGTGATAGAGAAAGAATTGAAGCCTACTGATATTCTGGTGGTGAAGGAATTTTAGATGTTTTTCCAGAAGAGCTTTTCTGGATGGCCTCCTGACTATGAGATTGACTTTACTATTGATTTATTTCTAGGGACGACACCAATTTCTAAAGCTCCCTACAAAATGGCTCTAGTAGAGTTGAGAGAGTTAAAAGATCAGTTGCAAGAATTGTTAGATAAAGGGTTTATCAGACCAAGTGTATCACTCTGGGGAGCGCTAGTTCTATTCGTAAAGAAGAAAGACGAGACAATGAGAATGTGTATAGGCTATAGAGAAAAAAAATAAAATAACAGTTAAGAATAAATATCCTCTTCTCCGTATAGATGACTCATTCAATTCGCTCCAGGGTACACAGGTTTATTCAAAGATTGATCTACGTTCTGGGTACCATCAAGTGAAGGTCAAGGCAGAGGATACCTCCAAGACAGCATTCCGAACTCAGTATGGCCACTATGAGTTTTTAGTCATGCCATTCGGATTAACAAATGCTCCTATTGTATTTATGGATATGATGAATGGAGTCTTCCACTAGTACTTGGACCAGTTTGTAGCGGTTTTCATTGATGATATACTGGTCTATTCGAGCAGTTTCGAGAAGCATAAGACGCACTTAAGGCTGGTACTTCAGATACTCAGAGAAAATAAAAGTGGTAGCATATGCTTCTCGTCAACTTAAAGAGTACGAGAAGAACTACCTTACACATGATTTAGAGTTAGCTACAGTGGTATACGAATTGAAGATCTGGAAGCATTATCTGTATGGTGGGAAATATGAGATCTTTACAGATCATAAGAGTTTGAAATTTTTCTTCACTTAGGAGGACTTGAATATGAGACTGAAAAGGTGGCTCGAATTGATTAAGGACTATGATTGCACCATTAGTTACCACCCAAGAAAAGCAAATATGGTAGCTGATGCGTTGAGTCGTAAATTAGGGAGTGCATCTGTATCAGTGATAGTAACTGCATATCATATCAAAATGGATTTGGAAAGACTCGGGGTGGAGCTTGTAGAGGGTAATCATTAGGCACTTATCTCAAATTTGGTTATACAACCCACATTACAGGAAAGAATTAAAACTGCTCAGGTGAAAGATGTGGAGTTAATGAAGATTATGGATAAGGTGCAAAGAGGCCAAAAAGTGAAGTTTAGTATTTCAGATGACGGAGCTTTGAGCTTTCATACCAAACTTTATGTGCCTGCAGATACTTAGATTAAAGGAACCATTTTGGAAAAGGTGTAGCGTTCCCTATATACAGTACATCCAGGATATATGAAAATGTACAGGGATTTGAGGTTATCTTTCTAGTGGAGCAATATGAAGAAAGAAATTGCAGAATATGTAGGGCAGTGTTTGACATGCCAATAGGTGAAAGATGAACATCAGAGACTGGCAGGACCATTGCAACCACTTCACATTCTCGAATGGAAATGGGAGCGTATTTCTATGGATTTCATATTGGGGTTACCACTGACACAACATGGACATGACGTCATCTGGGTGATCGTTGATAGAGTGATGAAGTCTATCCATTTTCTTCCCATCAGAGTTAATTACTCCATGGGTAGATTGGCAGAGCTGTATGTATAGGAAATAGTCAGAATGCATTGTGTGCCTATGTCCATTGTTTCTGACTGAGATCCATGTTTCACATCTCAGTTCTGGAAAAACTTACAGAGAGCTTTGGGATCCCAGTTGGCTTTAAGCATGACCTTTCATCCTCAAACCGATGGATGGACTGAGAGGACTATTCAGATATTGGAGGATATGTTGCTGACCTGTGTGCTAGATTTTGGAGGTAGCTAGATTCAGTACCTACCATTAGTGGAGTTTTCTTACAACAACAACTACTAAACTAGTATTGGGATGACCCCGTACGAGGCATTGTGTGGTTGGAGATGTCGATCTCCATTATATTGGGATGAAAATGGAGAGAAACAGATATTGGGGCTAGAGATGGTACAGTGGATTTCTAAGAAAATCAAGTTTATCCATGAGAGAATTAAGACAGTTCAGAGCCAACAGAAAAGCTATGTAGATATCCATTGATGAGCACTGGAATTTGATGAGGGTAATAATGTGTTCTTGAAAATTGTGCTGATGAAAGAAGTAATGAGATTCGGGAAGAAGGGTAAGCTTAGCCCTAGGCATATTGGGCCATTTGAAATATTAGAAAGAGTTAGCCCAGTTGTCCACAGGTTAGCGTTACCCCCCGCGCTATCCAGAATCCACGATGTATTTTATGTGTCCATGTTGAAGAAATACATCCCCGATCCATCTCATATAATAAGTTATGAAACACTGGAGATTGGTGAGACCTTATCTTATGAAGAAATACCAATTCAGGTCTTAGATCATAAAGAATAGGAATTACCTACTAAGAAAATTTCACTTGTGGAAGTACTCTGGAGGAATCATGTAGTTGAGGAAACTTCATGGGAACTAGAGGAGAAAATGTGTCAGAAGTACCCACATCTATTTTAGCGGGGTCCAACAACAGCCAGAGAAAGGTAAGGGTTCAGGTAAGAAATCATGTTAGTAGATTTTTGTGCAGGTTAATCAGTTGTATGTAATAGTTTTTTATTTTGATGGTTTTGAGAGAGTTTTGTTTGGTTAATGTAATCTCCTAGGATTGTAAATATAACCACAGTATTCTTCTACCATAAGTGAGGGTAATTTATAAAATTTCGGCATTTCTTTTTTAGGATTGGTGTAAGGGATAAGAAGAAAAATTCAAGGACGAAATTTTTATAAGGACGGGAGGATATAGAGACCCGAAAAAAAAATAATAATGAAAATGATAAAGGAAAAGGGAAAAGAAAACAAATAGAAAGAAAAGGAAGGAAAAAGGAATTTTAAAAGGGGCATCAGCAGGGACTCGTCGACGAGGAGATACTGAGAGTAAAGAATTTCAGGCCATTAAGGGTTCGTCGACGAGCACATTATCTTCATCGACAAATGCCCTTTTGTGGTTTGTCGATGAGTACATGTGTCTCTTCGACGAGGCCATGTGGAAAACTGTCTATATATAGGTTATAATCATATTTTAGCGAGATAAAATTTCTCTCTTCACTCTCTCTCTCTCTCTCTAGGTTTCGGCTTCAGACCCTTCTCTCTTCGATTTCGGCTCTATTTTAGCCCGTTTCAATGATCAAAAACCGCCACGATGATCTAGGGGTGATTCTTTGCAACTTGATCAGAACGGATTGTTGATTTGGAGTCCTTAGGCACCACTCCAAAATTAGGGTAAGTGAGTTATTTTAGGGTTTTAAATGATTATTTGGAATATATGGACCTAGGAAATGTGTTAGATGATAAATATACTAGGATTGAGTTGATTGAACTAGGGATAATTCGATTTAAGGGTTTGGAGTTTTGAACGCCGCGAGCGTGGTTTAGGGTTTTCAATAGGCTTCTCAGGAAACAGGTAAGGGGATAGATTAAATCGGGTATTTTCAAAAAAATTAATTATTGAATATATAGTATTTGATTTAGAAATTTATATATGATTTAGTATAGTTTTTGGGAATACTGATGTTGAACTAAGGAAACTTTGAAAATAGATTTAATATTATTTTGTTAGCAAATTATGTTTTCCCAGGCCAAATAATTTATTACAGAGCAGTAGTCACTTGTGTGTGGCATGAGTATAAATTTTACTATAAATAATGATATGTCGGAATATTTTATGAATTCATAGAACAAGCATGATTTGACGACAGTTTTTAGAAAAACTATAAACAGTACAAAAGTTATATTTCCTATATATTATGATATTTCAACTGGTGCAGATGTCATTGTTGGCCTAACCAAGGCTTACGACTCTTGATTTTGATGATAACAAAGTAAGGTTATCTAATGTTCTTTAAAGTTGTGATATTTCAGATATTGAAACAAAAGCATACTTCATGAACATAAGTGATCAATTCTAAAAGCTCAAGAGACCAACATGGAAAGACTCAAATATCACAAGAACATTGAAAGCTCATATCAACTCAAGTGATCAAATCTGAAAGCTCAAAAGAAAAATAAAGCTCATGACTTGAAAGAACTCAAAGCAACAAATTCATGAAGATTCTTAAAGAGTTCAAGAGTTGAAGAGAGTCAACAGGACATGTTTGTAAGTACTTCAAGTATATTTCGAGTATGAAATATTTTTGAAGCTCATTAGGTATGAAGAGACCTTATTTTAAACCTTGGAACATATTTTTCAAGAAAACAAATGAACATTCCAAGAATTGAGAAGCAAAAGAGAGTTAATACAAAAATATTTTAAAAACCAGAATTTTGTCTTAACAGGAGCCTGACTGAAAATAGTCAATAGGCTGACAAATTAAGTGTTTTTAAAGTACACAGACAGAAGGTTGTCAGTCTACTACCTAGACCTTGATAGGCGTGTGATGAGGTTTTTTGAGAAGCATGTTCAAGTTTTATCAGGCTACTGTCACCCTTCTGCCTGTTTATTAAAATAGAGAAATTCAGTGGCAGACACCTGACCCCAAGGTGACAGGGGACTGCCACCCTACTTCCTGTGAAAAATTGATTGTGTGATTTATTGACAGGCGCGTGACTAGAAGCCGTCAGGCTACTGCCACGCGGTAGATTTTAAATTTCATAAGGGGAATATTTTTGAAAAATAGGTTGCTTGGGGCTCAAACTTGTTCAAAACTTGGACACTACTCCAAGTAAAATTGGGAATCAAGATAAATACTTTTCTAACTCTATAAATACACCCAGGATCAATTAATTCAAAAACCAAGAATCAAAATCAACATACAAATTCTCTAAATTGCTCTTAACACTCAAAGGCCCTTTCACTCTTATCTAATGTATGAAATTTTCTAAGGTTTTGCTGATTCTATGTCACCAGTCTTGTGCTACAATTCTGAATTCTTTCATCCATTGAAAGGGTTATACGGTGATACACTCTTTGAGCATCAATCTGAATTTCATATTTGAATTACTTTGAAGTATGTTGGCCTTACAAGGTTTAAAATATTGCTATCTTGTTGTGATGCTAACAAACCAGTGAAATTTAATGTATTTGTGTGAGTAATGATATTTCAGGGTTTACGTATGAGAAAGTAAGATCAAAATGCTTACAAGGATCAAATGAAACTTAAGTGAGTCAAAGCATGGATTTAAAGATGATATATTAAACCTTGAAGATTATGAAGACATGAATGAGTTGTTGAAATCCAAGGAATATTAAAGTCAAAAGAGCCAAAGAAAGGCAAAGTGAGAAAGCTCAAAGAATATGGAAGCTTGAACATGGATTTAAAGACGATATATTAAACCTTGAAGATTATGAGGACATGAATGAATTGTTGAAAATCAAGGAATATTAAATCCAAAAGAGCCAAAGAAAGGCACAGTGAGAAAGCACAAAGAATATGGAAGCTTGAAGAAAAGATTGACTCAATCCAAGGACAAAGCATGAAGACTTAAGAACCTAGAATGTTAATGTCTTAGAAGTCTCATGTAAGTGCTTTAATGTTTAAAATATCGTTTGAAATATTATGAAGCTCTTAGGTTAACTTCTTGGACCTAGATACCTTTTAAAATACTTGAAAAATATTTTTATAAGGTCAAAAATTATTTTAAAAAGGTTAGAATCATTTTTGGAATAAAAAGCACCAAAAAGAGTTTTTCCAAATCCGGTCAGCATTGAGGTGCATTTTTATCTATCGAAACCTTATTATTTCAAAATATGTTCAACATGAAAGTTGTAGGATTTTCTCTTAAATTTCTTTTGGTGTCAAGAACGCTTAATTTGGAGAAATATAAAAAAAGTTATGGCCAAAATACTAAAGCAGGATCACTTTTATCAACCATCTAAACACTGTTCACGGGAGGCACTTCAACTGTCTGAACAGCACACAGAACCACTTCAGACGTTTGAGCTCGACACTTCAGACGTCTAAAGATTTTTTGGGATAAATTTGAAATAGGCAGTAGCTGTTCAGACGTCTGAACTCAACACTTCAGACATCTAAACCCGACACTTCAGACATCAGAACCCTTTCTTCAGACATCTGACCCTGTATCTAGTTCATTTTTTAAAGGGTTTCAGGAACTTCAGACGACTGAACTTGATACTTCAAACATTTGAACACTGTTCAACAGGCAAATTTTTAAATTCTAATATGTTAAAATATAGCCATTTTGAGCTCCAAATTTTCTAACAACTTGGGAAACTCTCTAAGGAAACTTTAGCAACATGGAAACAAGTTTGAAAGCTTATAAATACATGATTTTTCAAATCAAAATACATCCAAGAATTGAAAAATCTATTTTGAGAAGCTGAAAACACTCTTGTTCTTCCAAAGTTCTCTTCCTCACTCATTACAAATCTCTTTTGCTGAGATATTCTGAAGTGCTAATCCTTCATTCTCTGAATTCCTACAGCTGATCCTCATCTAAGAAGGATATTGGTGAATTCTACAATTAAGTTTCATTGTATTTCATATTGATATTTTACATTGAAGTATATAGTGCTGAAATTGTACTAACTTGCTCTTTGAGAGAGTATACTTGTACGCAGATCTTATCTTGTGTTTCTTGTAGTTCTTTGACGTTCCAAGGATTGTTTGGATCATTGGCTAAGTAAGGGGATATTGCTTAGAGAGGTGGGCTCTAGCCTAAAGGAGTGACCGAACGAGGGGACATCGTTTGGAGAGGTAGGCTCTAGCCTAAGTGAAGGAGTGTTTGAGTGTGGGGTATCACTTGTAAAGGTTTTGTTCCACCCGTCAATGGAACAGGTTTAGTAAATCCTTTGGTCATTTGCCAAAGGCGAGAACATAGGCTGGGTATAAGCTGAACCTCATAAATATCTCCGTCTCACTCTCTCTTTCCATATTCTTTATTTTCAGTGCATATTTAAATTGTGTGGATGGTTTAAATTTGAAAATCATATAAACTATGTATATTTGGAAATCAAACGAACTTAAGGTTTAATTTTGATTTGGGTTGCAGAAACCGAAAGGGAGTACGTTGGTTACACCATATCTTACGGAAACCATACGGGATTACGTTAATTGGTTAACATCCTAAAGATAAATCTACCAAGAGTTTATTTGAGTTCTAAATATTTGGAAAGAGTGATTGGATTCATCTATACAGGGCTTTACATCAGCAAGCATAAATTCTCATTTACTATAGGGCTTGGTTCAAATTTGGTTAATATAAACCAACAACCATCTTGAGTTTTTATATTACATAAGTGTTATGTATTGGCTTGTTTGTTTACTTCCTAATTATAGTTGATTGGTTTGGTTGAATGATTGGATGTTTATATGGTTAAGGATTAAATAAAGAAACTATGTTCTTGAGTGCTTAACAAATTAAACAAATAAGTCACGAATTGGTTAAAAGAAATAAAATAAGTTTAAGAATTCTAAAAGGAACTAAAACGAAAGTTTTAAAAGCCAATTCACCCCCCTCTTGGAAAGCTATTCCTAATTTCGATTGGTATCAGGGCGGGGTTATAACAACTCTTAACTAGAAGCTATAAAAAGATCTAAATGGCTAACTTAGGCGTAGCTCCCTTTGGAGAGGGACAATCTTCAACTAGGCGTTTTATCTTTTGTGGTTTGAACTACACGTTTTGGAAAAGGAGAATGCAAATCTATCTCCAAACGATGAATTGGAAAGTATGGGAAGTTTTGATAGATGGAGATCAAATTCCCACTAAGATAGTAGATGGAAAACAAATCCCAAAAGAGAAGAAAGATATGACCGATCAAGATTATAAAATGCTCCAAACAAATTCAAGTGCTATAAATGCTTTATATTGTGCCTTGGATGCTAATGAATTTAATCAAGTAATGACTTGTAAATCAGCTAAGGAAATATGGGATAAGCTAGAAGTTACTTATGAAGGAACAACATATGTTAGGGATAATAGGGTTGATATGCTCACAAGCAAGTATGAAGCCTTTAAGATGAACCTGGATGAATCAATTACAAATATGTTTACTAGGTTCACTCACATAATCAATTCCCTAAATGCACTAGGAAAAACCTACACTACTTATGAAATAATAAGGAAAATTCTTACAGGGCTACCAACCGTATGGGAACCAAAAGCCACTGCCATAACCGAAGGAAGAAATTTGAAAAACACTTCCTTAGATGAGCTTATAGGTTCTCTTCTCACATATGAAATGACAATGAATGAAAAGAGTGGGAAAACCAAAGCCCAAGAAAAAATAGCCTTTAAAGCCTTAGAAGAAAACTCAAGTAGTGAAATAGATGAAGATGAAGAAGCCTTCATATCTAAAAAGCTAGCAAGGATACTAAAAAGGAGAAACAAATTCAAGAGAAGAAATAAAAAATCTGAATCAGATGAATCAGAAGAAGAAATCAGCAAAAAAAAAAAAATCTAAAAATAAAACTCCTACATGCTATAATTGCAATAAAGTCGGACATATAAAACCGGAATGTCCACTACTAAATAAAGAGTCTAAGAAGAAAAACAAAAAGGCCATAAAAGCCACTACTTGGGATAGTACAAGTAGTTCGGAATATGAATCAAGCAACCAAAAGGTTGCTTACACGTGCTTTATGGCACGGGATAACGAAGAAAGCTCCTCAACTAAATCTCCAAATAATTCTTGTAGTGATGAATCAAGAGATGAGGGTATGCCATCTTATGATTAACTTCAAAAAGATCTATTCAAAGTACGTAAGATGGTCATGAAAGCAAATAAACAAAACACCTCATTGAAGAATAAGAGTGAAAGTTTAATGAAAGAGTTAGAATTCCTAAAGAATGCTGAAAGAGATAAAGAATCAAAACTTAAGCAATTAGAACATAAGTATAAATCAACAATGAAAGAAATAGAATCCAAAAATCTTACTAAAAAAGAAAACAACTTGAAAATTGAGAAACTAAAAAGCAAGAATGACCAAATGATAGAAGACCTTCGATCCTTATCCTCTACCGTATATGAGAAAGATATGTATATTTCTGAATTAGAGGATAGAATCAGAAAATTATCTCTAGAATTAGAGAAATCATTAAAGAAGGTTGATAATAAGAAAGACATAGAGTTAAATGATTTCAAGAATCAAATCAAAGATAAGGATAAAATTATTTACAACTTCACAAAAGGAAAGGAAAACCTTGATAAGATGATTGGCTTACAAAGAATGTCTCTAAATAAAGAAGGCATTGGTTTCAATGGAATTGAAAATAAAAAGAAAAAGAATTCTTACATTTGATATTTCTCGAAAGAATCCAAAGACTATACTTGCACATCTTCTAATGCCTACACAAACACCATATGATATCAATGCAAGAAAAAAGGGCATATAAAGTTTAAATGTCCATTTAAGAGGAAATGTGTTAAAACCAAACAAGTATGAAAAATAAAAGAAACCTCCCTTGAAAAATCCTCCGGACCCAAGAAAATATGGGTACCAAAAATGAAATAATGACTTCACTCATATATAAAATAGAAAATGGCATTGTTGGCCAAAATCATAGGATGATTTTTTTTTACAAGGCTTAACTTAAGAAAATATAAAGAAAATATCAAATCTGAGCTTATTATATAAGCGCCTTGATGTTACATGCTACATGCTTACTTGCCTACATGTGATGTATTGATATGCTATATGCTACATGTGTATGAATTAACTTGACTTGATTTATATTGAAACGTATGGCTCACTATGTTGAAAATTGAGAATGAGATTATTGAGCTTGAGCATAAATTTTTTATATAAGAATAATTCTTGAACATGTATGATTTTAAATGAATCACATGGATAAACATACTGTTCTTTATCTATGAGCCATGAAAGATATAGTAGTTATATTGGTATCCATGAACTATACACTATATGATATTAAGCTTTGGTATCTATAAAGTATTTTTGGTTTCACATGTTAAAAATTTTAATATATATCAAATCTAAAAGCTCACTTGGTATCTCAAAGTCAAATTATTTATGAGCATGATTATGTCTATGAGCATGATGTGATATTGATGATCTTAGCATAATATTGATATTTGATACATGATATGATTTAATATTTTACATGGGATAATAAAAGCAAAATTAATAACAAAACTGAATGTATTGAATTCAGGGGGAGTGTCATGAATCATTAATCAATTGATATCATGAATTAGATTTTAAATTTTGAATTGGTATCATAAAAACCATCAAATTAATATCAGTTGGTATCTTGAATAAACGCTGTGAGTTACACACTACACATGCTATATTGAAAAACAATAACTTGAGTGTGTACATATGTTTGGAATACATGGTTATTGATATGATTAAATTGATTTATTTTTGAATTTAAATCATTTTTTTTCTTTTTGATTGATGTCAAAAGGGGGAGAAATTGTGAAGCAAAAATTGAGCATGAAGATTATATCTATTCAAAAGAAGTATTTAAGTATTTAATATTAATTGAAAAAGCTTGTAAAACCAAAAGAAAGTGATGAGCATGATTGATGAAATTAATATTGATCTTATTAAGATGAAGCTTATTGAAAGGGGGAGCCTTTTTAAGGCTTACTCACATTTTTGCTCCTTGTTTTTCATCATCAAAAAGAGGGAGATTGTTGGCCTTACAAGACTTAAAATCTTGTTATCTTGTTTTGATGCTAACAAACAAGTGAAATTTAATGTATTTGTGTGAGTAATGATCTTTCAGGGTTCACATATGAGAAAGCAAGATCAAAATGCTCACAAGGATCAAATGAAGTTTAAGTGAGTCAAAACATGAATTTAAAGATGATATATTAAACTTTGAAGATTATGAGGACATGAATGAGTTGTTGAAAGCCAAGGAATATTAAAGTCAAAAGAGTCAAAGAAAGGCAAAGTGAGAAAGCTCAAAGAATATGGAAGCTTGAACATGGATTTGAAGATGATATACTAAACCTTGAAGATTATGAGGACATGAATGAGCTGTTGAAAGCCAAGTAATATTAAAGTTAAAAGAGCCAAAGAAAGGCAAAGTGAGAAAGCTCAAAGAATATGGAAGTTTGAAGAAAAGATGGACTCAATCCAAGGACAAAGCATGAAGACTCAAGAACCTAGAATGTTAATGTCTTAGAAGTCTCATGTAAGTGTTTTAATGTTTAAAATATCATTTGAAATATTATGAAGCTCTTAGGTTAACTTATTGGACCTAAATACCTTTTAAAATACTTGGAAAATATTTTTATAAGGTCAAAAATTATTTTAAAAAAGTTAGAATCATTTTTGGAATGAAAAGCACCAAAAAGAGTTTTTCCAAATGTTGTCAATTTTTATACATCCACATTGAGGTTAATTTTTCTCTATCAAAAACTCCTTATTTTAAAATGTGTTCAACACTAAAGTTGTAGTATTTTCTCTTAGATTTCTTTTGACACCAAGAAAACTTAATTTGGTGTTATATAGAAAAATTTATGGTCAAAATAATGAAGCGGGGTCACTGCTGTCAGCCATCTGAACACTGTTCATGGGAGGCACTTTGGTTGCCTGAACAGCACACAGAACCACTTCAGACGTCTGAGCTTGACGCTTCAGACGTCTGAAGATTTTTTGGGAAAAATTTGAAATAGGCATTAGCTGTTCAGACATCTGAACTCAACACTTCAAACATCTGAACCCGACACTTCAGACGTTTGAACCCTCTCTTCAGACATCTGACCTTGTGTCTAGTTCATTTTTTAAAGGGTATCAGGAACTTCAGATGACTAAACTCGATACTTCAAACATCTGAACACTATTCAATGGGCAAATTTTTAAATTCTAATATTTTAAAATATAGCTGTTTTGAGCTCCAAATTTTTTAACAACTTGGGAAACTCTCTAAGGAAACTTTAGCAACATGGAAACAAGTTTGAAGGCTTATAAATATATGGTTTTGAAAATCAAAATACATCCAAGAATTGAAAAATCTATTTTGAGAAACTGAAAGCACTCTTTTTCTTCCAAAGTTCTCTTCCTCACTCATTGCAAATCTCTTTTGCTGAGATATTCTGAAGTGCTAATCCTTCCTTCTCTGAATTCCTACTATTAATCCTCATCTAAGAAGGATATTGGTGAATTCTACACTTAAGCTTCATTGTATTTCATATTGATATTTTACATTGAAGTATATAGTGCTGAAATTGTACTAACTTGCTCTTTGAGAGATTATACTTGTACGCAGATCTTATCTTGTGTTTCTTGTAGTTCTTTGACGTTCCAAGGATTTTTTGGATCATTGGCTAAGCAAGGGGATATTACTTAGAGAGGCGGGCTCTAGCCTAAAGGAGTGACCGAATGAGGGGACATCATTTGGAGAGGCAGGCTCTAGCCTAAGTGAAGGAGTGTTTGAGTGTGGGGTATCCCATGTAAAGGTTTTGTTCCACCCGTTAATGGAATAGGTTTAGTAAATCCTTTGGTGGTTTGCCAAAGGCGAGGACGTAGGCTAGGTATAAGCCGAACCTTGTAAAAATCTCCGTGTCACTCTCTCTTTCCCTATTCTTTATTTTCAGTGCATATTTTAATTGCGTGGATGGTTTAAATTTGAAAATCATATAAACTACGTATATTTGGAAATCAAACAAACTTAAGGTTTAATTTTGATTTGGGTTGCGGAAACCGAAAGGGAGTATGTTGGTTACACCATATCTTGCGGAAACCATACGGGAGTACGTTGCTTGGTTAACATCCCAAAGATAAATTTACCAAAAGTTTATTTGAGTTCTAAATATTTGGAAAGAGTGATTGGATTCATCTATACAGGGCTTTACATCAGTAAGCATAAATTCTCATTCACTACAAGGCTTAGTTCAAATTTGGTTAGTATAAACAAACAGCCATCTTGAGTTTTTATATGACATAAGTGTTGTGTATTGGCTTGTTTGTTTACTTTCTAATTATATTTGATTAGCTTGGTTGAATGATTGGATTTTTGTATGGTTAAAGATTAAATAAAGAAACTAAGTTCTTGAGTGCTTAACAAATTAAACAAATAAGTCACGAATTGGTTAAAAGAAATAAAATAAGTTTAAGAATTCTAAAAGGAACAAAAACAAATGTCTTAAAAGCCAATTCACCTCCCCACTCTTGGGAAGCTATTCCTAATTTCAAAGTCTATAGCTCTAAATTTGTACTAATAAGCTCTTTTGAGAGCATCTCTTGTACACCTTCTTTTATCTTGTCTTGCGGTGATTTTTTATGATTCCAAGGTGTTTGGATCATTGACTAAGCGTGGGGTATTGCTTAGAGAGGCGGGCTCTAGCCTACTGAAGGAGTGTGTAACAGTGTTGTTCCGCCCAACAAAGGAACTAGTTTAGTGAATCCTTTGGTGGTTTGCCAAAGGCAAGGACGTAGGCTGGGGATAAGCTGAACCTTGTAAAAATCGTGGTCTCACTCTCTCTTTTCTTTGCTCTTTATTTTCAGCACATATAATAACTGCGTGGATGTTTTAAATTCTTAAATCATATATACTACGTGGATTAGATATTAAATAAACTTGAGCTTAATTTGTTTTTGGGATTGCAAAAATTGAAGGGGAGTACGTTGGTTGATCCATACTTTGCAGAGACCGTAAAGGAGTACGATGATTGGTGAAACACCCAAAGACTCTTTGACTGAAAGTTTATCTAACATCTAAGCTGTTGAGAAGAGTGTGGATATTTTGTTGAATATCAAATTAAGAAACAAATTTCATAAATACAGGGCTTGATTCAAACTTTCATTCACTATAGGGCTGCAAACAAACTAAACATCTTGAATTCTTGGAAAAACTAAACGAATTGCATAGCATATCTTGATTGAATATTTTGTGGATTTGATTGATTGGTTTTAAATTTTGGTGTGGTTGTGTAACAACCCAAAAAGTACACCATTTTTTTATAATATAAATTATTCTGATACCCCTGTAATACCTACTATAACATTTTAGGCCCGAGATGGGCACCGAGGTATCCCTGTACACAAATTGACACACCTATGCAGTAGAAAACATAAAGTCATACACCCATATTTATAATACCATAATTCAGTGTTTCCAAACCATATATACATACTTACACATCACCCCAGTATCATATGCTCAAAAATATAATCCCCTGAATACACTTACCCTATAAATAGGGCAAAATAAAATATCTCTCTATCTATGAGCCCGATCTGCTCGCCTAACTGGATCACTTGAAAATTGTTAAACCACTGGGAGGAGACAACGCTCAGTAAGAGAAAATATGCTATTAC
This sequence comes from Malania oleifera, assembly GCF_029873635.1. NCBI lineage: Eukaryota > Viridiplantae > Streptophyta > Magnoliopsida > Santalales > Ximeniaceae > Malania > Malania oleifera. The sequence continues at coordinate 19,886,682 of NC_080422.1, forward strand.
TAAAAATATAATCCCCTGAATACACTTACCCTATAAATAGGGCAAAATAAAATATCTCTCTATATGCGAGCTTGATCTGCTCGCCTAACTGGATCACCTGAAAATTGTTAAACCACTGGGATGAGACAACGCTTAATAAGAGAAAATATACTATTACTAGTGTGTGGCGACTGATTTTCATAAATATTATATTGACAATATCTAAAACTGTACAAGCTAGTAAACCAATATAAAGTATAAATTGCATTTATCATAGTTTAAAGTATAATAGTAATATCTGAGTTTTATACTTTTCATACTTTTAGTATTATACTATATCCGCTGATAATCTGCAAATCTGTATACATATACAAAACTGAGATGTTTACCCTAAAAAATTGTACGTCATGATTTAACCCCTCAAGACAGGGTTGTGCAGCCCGTAGGCTGGAATTAATTCTAGATGGCCTACCAGGTAAGTCAACTATACTCTATCAATCCTTAGCCCAACCAAACTACAACCTCTCCTAGGCTCATAACTAGTAACTACCTCGTCAAATCGGCCTCCTCAACCCAGAATACTAGGGAGACTGCAACCTCTCCAAAGACACGGTTGACGAAATCCACATACTATCTGAAATATGTGGTTGCACTCTAATCTGGAAATTGCAACGGTACCTTGCTTTGCTAACTAAACATAACTTGATTCATCAAGGTCAAATACTGTATATGCTATTTCTATAGATATCCCACTATTTTCATCATGATTACAAAATTACCATAACACTATAAATCTAATGTGAAAATACTATAATATCTGACTGTAATATCTAATTGTTATATTTGACTAAAAAATCTGTAATGTCTAAGTGTTATGGTTTTGAAAAACATGATATTTTATAATTATTGTAAAATACTGGTCTGTATAATATCTATAAAATATCTGTCTAGTAAATATATCTGTTTATATATACACACTGTAAATCATGATATTCTGAAAAATTATACAAATTATGTACTAATCAAATATCTACTCAGGCCACACAATTAATAAAACTCATGTTTTGAAATCTGTAAAACTGTATAATTTATACCCCATATATTATTAAACAAATTTCATAACTTACTAATAATATTTTTAAATTTTCAAGCATAGCATATTTCCTTTACCTAACTAGTTAGGAGGCTCGCCTCCAACTTAATCCTCACGCTCACAGTGTACTATCCCCAAAATCCAGAAATAATACATGTATGTATATTTCCAATAAATCAACTATATTTCCCAAAACCTACATACTCATAAATTTTCTGAATTATAATTTATCTGAGCTCTTGAAAATATTCACTGGGGTCCCTAACCCATGACTGCAGGGTCCCAAAAACACCCTATTCCTAAAAATATAATATCCTAATTTATTTCACAAAACTCTAATATATTCCCATATTACTCAAAATTTAAACTCAAGTAAGCCTACTAAAACTAAAAATACTTAAATAATTTACTTACCTTGATTCTAGGATGGTGTCTAAGTTGGCCAAACCAACAATCTATTCCGGCAAACTTGTAGAGAATCTCGCCAGGATCAATGTGGCGACTTCTAATCGTTGAAACGAGGCAAGAATCGTGGAGAGAAGGAGAGAGAACCGAGTTAGAGAGAGAAGGAAAAGAGAGAAATGATTTTCTTTCATTGAAATCCGATTTTCTACTATTTATAGACCTTTTACCACGTGGCCTCATCGACGAGACACGTCACTCCATTGACAAGTTCAAGAAGGAAGTTTGTCGATGAGCACCTAACCCTCGTCGATGAGTTTCAGGCCCTGAAAACAACCCCTCGATAAACTCTCATCGACGAGACATGCGTCCACGTTGATTGATTCTAATAATTATCCGAGTTATTACAGGTTGATTGATTGTTTAATTGTGTCATGGATTGTATAAAAAGATTCAAGCTTTTGTAGCGTATTGAACAAATCAATAGAAGGTTAAGAATTCATTAAAAAAAAAAAGAATTTAAAAGAAATTTTAATAACCCAATTCACCCCCCCTCTTGGGACTACCCCTTTGTTTTTAGCCGTGATTATTTCAACCGGTGCAGATGCCGTGATAATTCTGCCAATGCAGATGCCGTGATATATTAGCTAGTCTAGATGCCATGACTAGATATATTTGTAATAGATATTCAAAAAATTTATTATTAAGATAGAATTGACACATAATCATGAAATAGTATTATTAAAGTTATTTATGAAATATACTATATGTTAGAAGAGCCCTGATGGACTAAGTATGTTTTGAGAACGTTACTTTGCAAGTGAGTCAAATTAGACAGTGTAACCCCTATGTGCCAACCCGAGAAGTGTTGCAAAGAGTAGGATGGGTGGACCAGGTTGGTATTAGCTGACAATGCAATCATACTATTGGAAAAGTGTTGGGTCGGAGGCCGATTAGCCCCAAAGTTTTGCAGAGAGTAGGATGGGTGGACTAGGTTGGGTGGGCAATCGTGCATAGTTATGTCATGTTTGACTTAGTCTAGTAGGCTAACCAGAGTTAAGTCCACCCCACAGGCCGCACAACCTGAATCATGTGGGGTTAATTCATGACTCAGCCTTCCATCTGGGGTATAATTTTAGTAATATACAGATATAGCAGATGATTTATATGTATATAGAAATTTAGTATGATACAATATACTATGTTCATTTATGATTTATTCAAATTTATGCAGAATAGTTTTACCTAATTTTTCAAATGCAGATAAACTATGTACAGATTTTCCTTACTTATCAGATAGAGTTTATCACGAGCAGTATGTGTTTATAACACAATTATACTCATGTTGTCACACACTGATATTAGTCTATCTCCCTTACTGAGAGGTGTCTCATCCCCAGAAATACAAACATTTTAGGAAACCCATACAGATGAGAGGAGCAAGCTTTGAGATAGAGGAGGCTGTTAGTGCTACCCTGGCTCAAGGGTAAGTAGTTAGGGTGAGATCAGGATGGATTTTAGGGTATAACCCTAGGATATATATGGTATTTTTTGGGATGTATATGTGTATTTTTTATTACATTAAAACTCTGGTATTGTATATAAGGTTAAGTACATCATGATTTCTGCAGCATAGTTGGTATGTATGTATGGATAGATTTATCCCCGATACCCCTTTGGGTTCAGGTTGACTCAGATTATGTTTTATGGTATCAAAGTAGAACTATTACTACTATAAAGAAAAAATATATATCAGAATTTTCGAGGCATTACAAGTAGCGTGAAAGCCACCATTATACATTCATGCTTTAGAAATGGCTACCTGCTACCGAGGTCCTAACTAAACAACAAAGTGGGTGCCTTTTAAAGTGTAGTAGTGCGAAAGCTGCCAACACAATGGTTTTGAATTAGAGTAAGACCGTGCGGTTGTCTTAGATTAATTGTTGTGTTTGAAACCATTAATGTCCATTGGTGGTCAATCTTGGAATTCTGATCTTCTCTTATGCATGCAAGCTTTGTTATAGTCCACTACCTTGGTTTCCTTACTAGATGATGTATAAATCTCTCAGTTGATACGTTACTTGGATTAATATGTATCATGTATCCCTAAACTCATTAAGCATTTTTCATGGCATGTGGTTTTCATGAGTAATAGAATTTTAGTTGTCACTCTCTTGGTTTGATTGTATTCACGTTATTTGCAAGGGACTAGCAAACTGCTAGTTCGGTGGTGTGATTATACATCAAAGTTGCATAATTAGGCATTTAGATTTATGCATTAACGATTAAAATTTTAAATTAAATGTCTAATTATGTTCAATATTTTAATAGTGAGCTCAATTTATAATATTTGGTTTTTATTTGATAATTTATAGATTTTTGATGTTTTATTTTTTTAGGGAATTCTTTCATAAATTAAAGTTAAGGAAAATTTTTTTTAGGCCTATTGATAAGTAACAAGCAATTGAGGAGGCCATGCATAGGCTTGGACCAGCTGAGGCCATGCATAAGGAAGCTGGCAACAATTGAGGAGGCATGCATGGGATTGTGCGCTAATGGTTATGTATCAGAACCCCAATTGTGCGTGGGCCATGCATGAGGATGGACAAAGGACTTCAAAAACACAAGGCAAGCTATGTGTGTGTGGGGAATTAAATGGTGAGCTGGGCCATGCACAAGACAGCCCAAGCACATGCATGTGAAGAGGCTTGTGTTTAAATGATGAATCGGCCATGTGCTAAAGAAAGAAAAAAAAAAAAAAATAGGGCATGAAGCTGGGCCTGAAGCTTGAAGTGACCGCGTGAGAGGCCGCTTCACCCATGTGTTGAAGGAGCTCCAAGGTCATTTATAGTAGGGGGGGCTTTTAGGGTTTTGGAGGTTTTAAAAAAAGAAGAGGAGGTACCTTGTGGAGGCAACTTTTGTTAGAGAATAATTGGGGAGAGGACCCGATTTTCCCTTTAATTTCTCCAACAATTTGGCTTGCTCTCTTTTACTCTCTCTCTCTCTCTCGCTTATTCTCTTTGTATTGCTCTTGTTTACATTTAAATCCTTGTTTAAACTATTTTTTATATTTCAATTGTGTTTTATTTAAAGTCTCTGTTGAAGTTTTAAGTATTTTGGTTGGGAATATTTTCATTATTAAGTTGAACAATTATTGAATTATATTTATATTAAGTCCAATTTATTTAAAGTCTGAGTTTTTATTGTGTTCTAGTTTATTATCTAAGTTGTTAAAGAGTCAAGCTTGTTTCTTTTTGTTGGATTTGGTTTAATAATCGTTTAAGTTCTTGATTGTGTTAGAGTTTAGTTTTTTTTAGTTAGTGTTTGTTTGAGGTTTCTAGGGTTGCATGCTTCAGTCATGTAATAAAGTTATCGTTTTTAGGTGTGTGTTCGAAATTTCGAACGTAGGATTTATTTCTTGTCTGAATGGTTAAACGTAGGATTGTGTTCTACATTTAATTTTGTTATTGTCTATCTTATTGTGATTGTTTCCAATTTCTTGTCATTAATTTTGTGCGTGTTAGGTTTATAGTTTAGATCTCATGTCATTTTAATTTCATCACAAAAATCTGAAAATTCTGAGAAACCGAATTTGAACTATATTCAGTAAAAATTTCTTTTCTATTTTCTTTTCAATTTTACATAAAATTTGGAGTTAAACTGCATTCCCTGAGGAGACGATCTAGCGCTTGGGCAAATTATTGCACGAGTAAACTCCTATACTTGGGATAGCTTGCATGCTACTCATTTTTAGAGTGAGTCATTTCATGTTTACCCCTATGACTGGGTTGTGCAGTCCGAAAACTGAACTTAACTAGTTGGCTGACCAAACTAAATCAAATATTATCATCAATAGTAAGTGTGATATTCCCTATTAAGTCCTAGTCCGATCCAAGTATGCACTCAAGGGAAATTCACTCTCATACACCAACACTTACACAATAATGTGGTTGCACTCATAACTATAAGTTGCGGTACCGAGCATCGTAATTGTCGAGCCATCAGAGTTCTTAAAACATACAATTATATTTTATGAAATAAAAATAGTATCAAAAAAACCTCATCATTTCTTAATATAAAACTTATAATAAAATCACATTATTATTCATAATAAATTATGTAATAAATATAACATCATAAAAATCCCATACTTGCTCATTTATACAATAAGATAAGCTCATGCTACACGATTTGTGTGCTAATCATTATTATAATTTTATAAATTAGTTCAAAAAATTTATAATATTTCATAACAAAAGTATTCTCAGGTATATTTAAAGAAAAAATTGGTATGTTCAAATCCACCTATTTTATTTTAACTCAAATATATTTAAATAAAAACGAGATATAATTAAATTCACCTACTTAATTTTAATCAAGTATATTTATGAAAAATCTGACATTATCTAGCCCACTTGTCTTGATCTACTCTTTTAACACAGTTAAAGATGAATTCCTAAAGTGAGTTGGGAAAAAGTGGAAGAGTGTGAATTTTAAGTGTATATAAAAATTTCCCGTCCCTAACTAAATCTTTTTCTCACTTTTCCTTCAATTCATTCTTTGAAATTTTCTATGAAAAATAAACTGAAGATCTCCTATTTATAGAGAATTGGAGGAAGGGTATTTTCATGATTTCATAGATTTCTACAGATTTGGGGAGGTTTGTATCTCATATTCAATTTATTGAATCTTGAATTTCATTCTTCAATTGATAAGGATGCATTAAATGCATCCATATATATATATATATATATATATATATGTATATTGTAACGACCTGCCTATTTTACCATACAATTTTTTTTAAAAAACATAATAAACCCGATAAAACATAATCCACCTAGACTTATGGGTACCAGGGATATATCTGAAATACAACACTGATACCTAAGAAGCAGGAAACGTAAAATCATATACATGTCAAATTATCCATCCAACACAATACCATAGTTTTACTATAACTGTCACATACATACACATATTCCAAAATATCCAAAAAAAGTGCCCTAGGGTCGCCACTGAAAAATCTGTCAGACCCTAGAAATGACTTACCCTTCAGACAGGGTAGAATAGTCAAACTCTAATGCTACGGAGCTTTATCCGCTCTTCTATCTTGGGCTTCTGAAATATTTATATAGCTAGGGTGAGACACCTCTCAGTAAGAGAAATAAACTAATATCAGTGTGTGACAACATAAGTAATTTAGTGTTTTACATATAACAATATAATTATCATTTTTGATAAAACTATCTGTAACATATCTAGGAAACAAATAATTTATCATAACGTGGTATAACATATTGAATTTCTATACATATAAATCATCTCATATAACTGTACATGAAAACACTCTAGATGGATAGCTGGCCGGTGTCATGTCTCACCCTCACATGATTAGGTTATGCGGCCTGAAGGCGGGACTTAGTAATAACTAGCCGACTGTGCTAGATCAACATAAGTCTGTAAGTGGGTCTGCCCCTCTTGGTCCGAACACTAAAGGGATGCTCGTACTACCATAAAACTACATCGATTGTCGATCTCCCACTGCCCCTTACGGCAAGCATTAGCACTAACATATAAATGATCGTGATCATATAGCTACAGTATCGTGCTTCATGAAAGCCTAAATCAAGCCAACTAGGTTCTGATAACATATAATATATTTCCAAATAATGATACATGACTATTCATAATAATATCTGTCATGTAAATATTTTCATAAAACCTTGCATAACATATCATATAAAATTTACAGCCTTTACGTCGGCATAGCATATCATAATAATCCTCGACCCTTATGTCAGTATATCATATAAAACCTCAGCCCTTACGCTAACTTATCAGATAAAATCTTTGGCCCTTATGCCGGCATATCTTATAAAATCCTCGGCCCTTATGTCGGCTTGTCATATAAAATCCTTAGTTTGAAAATCCCTGTATCATTTTAATATTTTCCTAAAAGTAGGAATAATATGCTTATGCTGAAAACATAATATTTCATCATCATAATTGTTAAGTCAGGTGTAATCCCAAGAAGGGGGGGGGTGAATTGGGTATTTAAAAATTATTTGACACTTATTTACCGCTTAAACCCTTCTTATATATTTACTAATGAATTCTTGTTACTCAATTACTTATGTGTAAGACTATCCAACCTATACATGCAATATACACAATTTAAATGCAGTGTTGAAAATAAAGAGTAAAGGGAAGAGAGAAGACAAACATGGTTTTTACGAGGTTCAGTCGACTTGGCCTACATCCTCACCTTGAGCAACCACTCAAGGATTTCACTAAATCCCTGCTCCTTAAATTGGGATGGAACTTCCCTTACAATCCGCTGCTTACAAGAGGCACAGCTCCCTCCTACTCCACTGCTTACAAGAGATACAACTCTCTCCTCACACACCGGTTCACACACCGAACTGTGTATACAATACAATCTGGAAAATAACACTCAAAACAATGCTTCTAACAAAAGCTTGTGAGTACAATTCAATTTCCTAACACATTAACATATGAATAAATTTGAAATTCATGAATGTATGAAAACGATACAATCGTTTATGTATGATATGCTTCAACACACAAACCCTCTTTAATCACAACTCCCACGTAATGATATATTTAAAATGCTTTGGAGTATACTAGGGTTCTAGTTCTCTTTGTAAAGATGCACATATATATCTAATGTGAACTTGATAAAAGCCTTATCTTGAATATTTATGAATATATATAAAAAATCTTTCTATCAAATATTTAATCCCATCTCGATCTTTGTAATATGTAAATGTATATGTATGTAATTCAAAGAACAAAATCCTAAGTATGAGATTTTCCAAACAAGATATCCCTTAATAAAATAGATATTTTTGAATACCAAGGATATATATATTCAAGTGTTTTAATATATCTAAAATATAAATCTTTTATCTTAATACACACTTGAATCAAGCCATTCAATCAATCACACAATCTTAATCAAGTAATGATCTTGTTTAAAAAATATGTATATGTATAAGCAATTTCAAGATCAACCTTTTAATACCTAATCAAAAATAGATTTTTCAATAATATGCTCTATGAACACTATTTATATAAATATATATACTCTTGAATCAATAACAATCAATTAATAGCTAAACAACTTTCTCAAGTAAAGATCTTTTCAAATACAAAATTTTTTTTATATGTATGAACGCACACAAGATCAAACTTTTCTAAGGATAATCAAGAACACGTAATGAGATGAGAAGTTCTTGAGAATAATAACTTGAATGATCAAACCTCAATACTAGATTGAAATACAGTTGAATGAATGAATGCCCTTTGATTTTCGGAGTAGATATGCCCAAAGAAGATGAAAGTAGAATGAAGTGTAGACAATCAATTCAAGTTTCTCTATATTCTTGCAATAAGATGTGTTCTTCTCTTGTTGTGTGTCTTAGCTTCGTTCTAGGGTTTAGATATTCAATATATATAGTGTCTTACCCCTAGGATTAATCTCAACCGTTGGATTAAAGAAATAACTTGCGCGTCCGTTTAATAAAAATCACAATTTTAAGTTTCCCGTAGGTTCAGGCGCCTAAGGGTGAAAGCCCAGGCGACCGAAGTTCCTTAAGCCTTTGAAAAATCAAGTTAGAATGCAGGGTCAGGTTCCTAAAGAGGGAAGTTCAGGCTCCTGAAGTGGGTTTAGGTGCCTGAGGATCCAAGGTCAGGCAGGCGATCGAGGTGTCTCGACCAACTTGCTGTGTTTTCCTATTAATTCTTTAGGCTACAGAACTTAATCTTCAAGCTCCTAAAGAAATTCTTCAGGCTACTGAGGGTGAGTTCAGGCTGCTGAAGTCCCCTATTCTCAATTTTATTTTTCTAACTTAAAATTATGCTTTGCTCTTTTTCTTGGGCCTTTTATAAAACATATTTTCCATGATTTTAAAAAACCTATCTAAGTCCATGAAGGTTCCCTAATGATATACATGAAATGCATGAATCCTAAAATCATTCTAAGTTACGTTGAGCCTCAAATTAAATCATATGAAAATGTAAGTACATAAGTTCTAAATACCCATTCCCAAGATGTTCTTGAATTTTGCCGCATGCATCTTGATTCTCGTACTCTTTGAGTTGCATGAATCTTGCCAAGATATGTTAGCTTTACTTTGTGACTTCCATGACTCGCTATCTTTCTGTGGATGCTTAGTATGGTTCCTGTTCACAAACTCAATGCACAGATCAAATACCAAATGATTTGTCATTATCAAAACAGGATTGGACTCGTAGAGTCAACAATAATTTCTATGATAAATGTTACTCATGCCACACAAAAGGGGAAATATTAAGAACATAAAATCTGTTCTAAAATCATATTTCTAATATTATACTTGAAAACCATATTTCTGATCAACAACATTATTTCCAACATAATCCTACAATATACATATTTACCTAAAATTAAATGCTGTAAAATAGTAAATATATTTTCATAAAATAATTGACTTAGTTTATCCCCTTACCTAACTTATTTACGAATTACTCCAAAATCACACTCGTGTGGTACCCAGCTCAACACCGTGAAATTGATATTTTCCTAACAAAATTTTAGTATTATCTTACCTAACATATTATTCTCAGTCCAGAAACACCAAAAACCTAATAAAACTAAAATTAACTGACTTACCCAAATTTTGAGATGGTTCACAAGTAAGCCTAATCAACGATCCACTCCTATAGAAATGAAGAGAAACTTCCTAGGAGTAGCGTGGCAGCTTCGGATCATTGATCCGACAAAGATTCGGCCCAAAATTCTAGAGAGAAGGGGTGGAGACTGAAGAGAGAGAGAGAAAAAATACATTCACATGTTGTTGTCTTCATTGAAATCCGAATTTGAGCCATTTATACAACTGGCCTCGCCGATGAAACATGTCATTTCGTCGACAAGGCCAAGTAGAAAGTTCGTCGACGAATACTTATTCATCGTCGATGAATTTCAGACCCTAAAATAACCTCTCTCAATAATTCCTTGTCAGCGAGACACGTGTCCCCATCGGCGATCGCAAAAGGCCGCTTCATCGACGAAAGTTTCACGTTCGTCAACGAGAACCTGCTGAGACCCCCTTTAAAATTTCCTTTCCTCCCTCTTTTATTATTAAAATACTATAATTTTTTGGGTCTTTATATATATATATATATAATTAACTAATTAATTTATTTTTATTATTTTTTATTTATTTTTTATTTTTATGATTATTACACTAATAATGTGTATATATTTTTGGGGTCGTTACATTCTCCCCTCATAAAAATTTCGTTCTTGAAATTTTGCTAGTTATAACTCTTATTAAAATCTAGTATAACAAAATAATAGATTTAAAAATATCCCAACCTACCCATTCCTACTCACATTATGTGAGAGGAATGGTGTATTTCCAAGAGGGGGGGTGAATTGGGTATTAAAAAATTTCTCCTAGGTTGGGTGAGCTTAATTTTAAACCGCAATTAGTAAAGCATAACCTAGGGTCTGCCTAAAGAAAAGCCAATTGCCCAATAATATAAAACTGAGCAAATAGATAAAATAGATATTGTAGGCTCAATATTTCTCAATCATTCACAACAATAAAAACATAAACATTCAAGTGCAGAAATTAAATTTCGGAAATTAAAATCAGACACAAGAAATGTCATCGGGGTTCAGCCAAACTTGCCTACGTCCCCACCTCAAGCTAACAAGCAAGAGTTTTGCTTACTTATAGGTGGAGCGTCACCATTTATAATCCTCCTCTCCTTACTAGGTGAGGAATTACCCCAAGTCAAATTCACATAGCTCACCCCAACCTTTACAACCCCTTATAGGATGGTGCACCTAGTTCTCCTAATTGGGTCTAAACCAATCCGGGACTTTCTTAACCAGGTCTAAGTCATCTAGGATTCTTTATAGGGCGAGTCTCTCTCTTCTGACTACACGTCGGGAATACAAAGATATTAAATATTTTTGCACAATGAGATGCTTCTACAAAGAAGCAGATTTGTACACATTGAAGAACTATATGCACTCTCATATGATTTATAAAATGAAGCTCAATAGAGTATACGTTTTTCTCTCAAAAATATTTTTCAAATAAAAGCATGAGTATGGAAAATGAATTTCTCTTTTGAAATGACCTTTAAATAAAAATCAACAAACCTTTCGAGCAAATATGTATATGATTAAAAACATGCTCAAAGCTTTTCTCAAGAATCTTTTCAAGCCAATATATATTAATCAAATATATGCTCAAAGTTCTTGAATAACCCAAGAAGTTCTTCTCCTAAAATATTTTCAAATAAAAATAAGAGAACTTGGGTTTTGTTTCTAGATGATTGACCTTAAAAAGTAAGAAGACTTAAGAGAAAAATATATATGTGAGATTTAAATATATGCTCAAGTCTTACTTGGAAAAACAAAATATTTCCCCAAAAATAATTTTTACAAACAAGAAAATAGGAGAAATATTATCTTTGAAAACCATACAAAGGCTATCAAGCAATATATATATACTTGAATATATATGCTCAAGCCTTTTAAAACAAAACCTCAAAACATTTTTCTCCAAAAAGATTTTCAAGAAGTGAGTGTAGAAGAAATTAATCTTTGAAAAACACAATAATAAAAGGTCTTCAAGCAATATATTTATGAATGAAATATAAGCTCAAGCCATTATCAAATAAAACCCCAAAAAATATTTTTCTCCTAAAAGAAATTTTCAAATGAAGGGCAGAGGAGAAACTTTGGTCTTTGGAAAACATGAAAATAAAAAGGCTATGAAGCACAATATATATTATAGATAATACATGCTCAAGTCTTTTAAAATAAAATTACCTCAAGAAAAAGGAGCCTTTGAAGAAAAAATATATAAGTGTATATATGCTCCAAGCTTCCTTCAATAACCCACAAAACTTTTTCCTAAGAAGAATTTTCAAAGTGAAAGAGTAGGAGAAATATGAAATTTAATGCACAAAGGGGTATGAAAAATGAGGGAGAAACAAAGAATGTATAGATATGCACTCAAGATGTTTCTCCTCAATTTTTTAGTGTATTTGTCTTTTATTTATAGGAAAAAACCAAAACTAGCCGTTTTATGGCCGTTGGGGCATTGAAATATGATTTAATTTGAAAACTAGTCATTTTTCGGCTGTTGGGGAGCTTTCTGCCTGGATACCCTTTAGTTTTTTGCCCATAACTTTTTCTATACAACTCCACATTAAACATTCTTAGTATTAGCAGAAAGCTAAGAGAAAAGCCCACAATTTTTACTTTGAACACCTTTTAAGATAAGAAGTTATGTACTGAGAAAAATGCCCATCAATTAGACGGAAAAAACATGAATGAAATTTTTCTGCTACGGACACCTTTCAGTGTTTTGACCATCACTTTTTATATAGAACTTCAAATTGAACATTATTGGTGATAACAGAAAGATAAGAGAAAATACCACAACTTTCATGTTGAACGTGTTTTAATATGAGAATGGATTGATGGAGAAAATCATTCATCAATGAGCCGGAAGAAACATGAAGGAGTCTTTGAAAAGCTTGCTTTGGAGTTTTTCATTTCAAAAAAATGATTTTTGCACTTAAAATAATTTTTGCACATTTGTAAAATGATTTTTCATGAAATAAAGAGTGCCTAAGGTCAGTCTAAGGTCAAGTATGAGCTTCAAATTAAATCATGAGATACATGTACAATTAAACCTGATTAATTATTATAACCCAAAAATAAATAAAGTCTTCAAGCTTGCTCTCCTGATTCCCATGGAATATGCCAATTGGTGCGAGCTTGAAGTACATTTACGACATCCATTTTGCATACTTCACTTGTGCTTCCAGAATTATAAACCTATATATTCACTAAGTACAAAAGTGAGATGCTCTTGTTTGTCATAATTAAAATAGGGATCGGACTCAAAAAGTCAACAATCACCCCCGTTTTTTTATGAGGACAAACACAAGTACAAAATTGGGTTCGCCTAACAAGGTTTTCCCTGACAATGTGCATGATTTGAAAGATATTCAATAAAGTTCATTTTCATAGATGAAGACTTTAGAAATTTCCAAGTTATACATTTAAGCTCAGTGGTTTAATTTGCAGTATATGTTTGAAGCTTACGTAAAAACATATTCAATTAAGTTGTAACGACCTGCCTAATTTACCATATATTATTTTGTTCTCACATAATAGTATGCCAATAATCATGATAACCATAAACATAATCCACCAAGACCCGTGGGTATTGGGGAATAAACCTGTCATATATCACTGACACCCTAGCAGTGGAAAACATACATCATATACATGACAAACCAGCCGTCCAAATACAATACCATAGTTTTACAAACCCGTCATATAAATATTCACACGTCCTAAAATGATCATAAAGTTCCCTAGGGTCACTACCCAAAAACCCATCTGACCCTAATATAGCGACTTACCTTTTTGGCAGGGTAGATCGGGCAACCACTAACACCACAGAGCTCTATCCGCTCCTCTACTTGGATTCCTTGAAATGTTTTAGAGCTAGGGTGAGATACCTCTCGGTAAGGGAAACAAACTAATATATGTACGTGGAAACATGGGTATTTTTATGTGTCATAAGCATATACTATATATAAATCGTATCTATGAAAACTGTCTAATAATTTACTAAATAAACATATTTAAAAGTAACATACATGTCATGTTATATCTATGTACGTGTAAATCCTCTTATACAACTGTATAATACGTGAAATAAATCCCAAGATGGATAGCTAGCTGGTCTCATGTATTACCCTCACATGACTAGGTTGTGCGGCCCAAAGGCGGGACCTAACAATGGCTAGTCGACAATGCTAGATCAAAAACTCTGATCTGTAAGTATGATGGGCCTGCCCCACCCGGTCCGGACTACCAGGGGAACATCTCCAAACTACACTGAAACCACATCGACTGCCACCTTACCACACTCTAATCGTGTGGTTGCATTATCATAATCTGAATATATATAGCTACGGTATCGGGCTCGTGAAAACTGAACTAAACTAAGTCATCCAGGTTTTGATATCATATACTATATTTTATATGCTGAACATAATTGTTTCATCATAATATCTGACACAATATTAATTTCATGGAAATAGCATATTATACATCATGACCCTTGCATCAACATATCATATCATATAAATTATGGTTCTTGCGCCATTTCATATAAATTATGACTCTTGTGTCGTATCATATAAATTACGGCTCTTGCGCCGTTGTATTATAATATACTTTAAACATATTTCTATACTGTTTTTAACGATTTCCCGAAACAGTGATAACATGCTTATTTTGAAAACATAGCATTTTGCCATTACATAAAATCATAAAATTCTATACCTATGCCACACAAAAGTAAATCATGTTCTACTTATAAAATTTGCACTGAAATTATTTTCAATGATTAAATGTATTAAAACAATCTCGTGTTAACAACAGTAAATTTCTCAAATATAATTCTATGTTATACATTGTTGACTCTACGAGTCCAATCTTGTTTTGATAATGACAAATCACTTGATATTTGATTTATGCATTGAGTTTGTGAACAGGACTTACACTAAGCATGCACGGAAAGTTAAAAAATCTTGGAAAGATCCATGGAACTCAAAGAGTACGGGAATCAAGATGCAAGCGGCAAAGTTCAAGAATATCTTGGAAAAGGGTATTTAGAACTCATGTATTAACATTTTCATATGATTTAATTTGACGCTCATTATAACTTAGAATGGTTTAGGATTCATGCATTTCATGTACATCATTAGGAAACTCTCATGGACCTTGAAATGTTTTCAAAATCATGAAAAATATGTTTTATGAAAGACCCAAGAAAAGGAGCCAAGCAGATTTTTTAGTTAGAAATGAAAATTTGAGAAAATGGGGACTTCGGTCGCCTGAACTCAAACCTCAGTAGCCTGAAGAATTTCTTCGGTTGCCTAAAGATTAGGTTCAGTCGCCTGAAGAATTAAATGGAGAAGACAAAACCTGGCCGAGGCTCTTTGGTCGCCTGACCTTGGAACCTCAGGCACCTGAAGTTGACACATCAGGAGCCTGAAGTCGAGTTCGGTTGCCTGAACTCACGAGAAAGCGTAAAAATCAGTTCTTTATAAAAATACACGTGAGGTATCTTATTGATCCAATGGCTGAGATTAATTCTAAGGGTAATATAATATATATTATGTATATCTAAACCCTAGAACACAAGCTAAGAGACACAACAAGAAAAATATACATCTCATTGCAAGACTTGAACCCTAGAGCTGATTTTTCTGCACTTCAACCTTCTTCCATCTTTGTTGGTAAAATCTCTACTGAAATCAAAAGGGCATTCATTCATCCAACTAAACTTTAAACCAGTATTATGGTTTGATCTGGCAAGTTATTACTTTTCAAGAACCTCTCATCTCTTTACGTGTTTATCATTAGAAAGAGGTTTTGATCTTGAGTGTGTATTCACATATAAAAACTGATTTTTGAAAAGATCATGTTCTGAGAAAAACTTGTTAGCTTGGTTGATTGATTTGCGATTCAAGAAGTACATAAACACATATTCATATATATTGTTCATTGGGCTTCTTATTGAAAAACCTACTTTGATTAAAATATTGGAACTTGAAGGAAAACTTTGTGATTTTTGATTGAGTTGTATTCAAGTCAAATTTTTGTTAAATAGCTCACTTCAAATATACTTGTGCATCTTCACAAAGTGAATCAAGAATCCTAGTGGACTCTAAAGCATTCCAAATATATTTTCACTTGAGAGTTTTGATTAAATACGAATTTGTGTGTTGACACATATCATACATCAAACGATTGTATCGTTTTTCATACATTCTTGAGCTTCAAGTTATATCATATGTTAATGTACTAGGAAATTGAATTGTACTCACAAGCTTTTGTTAGAAACATTGTTTTGAGTGTTATTTTCATATTTCATTGTAAACACGGTTCGGGTTGTGAACCGGGTGTGAGGAGGAAGTTGTACCTCTTGTGAGCAGCGGATAAGGAGGGAGCTGTACCTCTTGTAAGCAGTGGTTTGTAAGGGAAGCTCCGTCCCACTCTAAGGAGCAGGGGTTTTAGTGAATACTTGAGTGGTTGCTCAAGGCGAGGATGTAGGCCAAGTCGGCTGAACCTCGTAAAATTGCATTTGTCTTCTCTCTTCCTTTTACTCTTTATTTTTCGTATTATATTTAAATTGAGTATATTGCATGCATAGATAGGATTGCCACACTCACACATAATTGAGCAACTAGAAGTAGTTGGTAAACTTATAAGAAGTGTGTAAAAGGAAATTAAGTGGATTATTTTTTTAATATCCAATTCACCCCCCTCCCCCTCTTGGGATTATACCTTAATCAACATACAAAAATTTCTGGAATAAGATGTTTTAAAATAGTAAATATTTCCATGAAAAATACTGACTTAATTTATTCCCTTACCTGGCATACTGAGATGCCCACACAGTTCAATCTTGAGCCTGTGGCATTTCCAACACAAAACCTATAATTTCCATTTCCCCTAAACGTTCAACAGAATTCCAACATAATTTCTATAAAACATTTCCTAGGCTCCCAATAACCTAAATAAATTATTAAACTCCAAAATAATCAAATTACCTTGGTTTTCTTGAACTATGCCCGCAGGGCCCCGAAATTACACCTGTAGTGCTTACCCAAGCCCTGAATTCAATGACCCTAATTCAACCTCAAAATGCCTAATATTTAACATTTCCAAATCTACAATAATTAAATAATAATTAGTCTCTTAATAACCCCCTTAGCCTAATTTTAATGTTATGCCTACAACAACCCCACGAGAAATCCGCTCTGCTAGACTTGTAGAGAATCATCCCTAGATTCTTATGGTAGTGTCCAATCGTCAATTGGACTTAAGATTTACGAGAAATTGAGGTAAAAGTGAGAATTGAGCTTACCCCAATAAATATGCCTACGTCGCTCCTATGACAAATCTACTCTAATAGAAATGTCAATGGCGAAAAATTGTGTCAAGTAGTATTTTCCTTTTCCCAATTGACCGAATATCCACTGAAAAATTAAGGAAAGAAAGAGACGGAGACGGAGGAAGACTTGACAAACTGGGAGAGAAATGAAAGGCAGGGAGTTGCGTGAGAATGGCGGAGAGATACAGAGAGTGCGCTGGGAGATGAAATTTGGCCCAGGTGAGAAATTGGAGTTCGATTTCAAATTGAAATCCAATTCATCAAGTTGCATTTAATTCATTTCATTAATATATATATATATATATTCAATTTCAAAAGTCATAGATACATTTAATGCTTTCCACTAATAATCATATTATATTAATATTATATATATATATATATGTATGTATACCTATATATTCAATTTATCATTAATTTAATAATGTTTAATTAATTATTTTATTAATAATAATTATTATTATTATTATTATTTTCTTTCATACTATTTTTTTTTTGGGTTATTACATTCTTCCCTCAAAAGAATTTCGTTCTCGAAATTTGTTATCTGTACTATACACCATCCCTTAAGGAAAAATGGGCTACTTATTTTATTACTTACCCTCACTTGTGGCAGAAGAATATCGTGGTTACATTTAGGGTTCTAGGAGATTACACATATATATAAAATAGAATTCTCCCACAACCAAAACACTACCTACTAGTAGAAAATTATTACATTTACTAACTAACCTACACAAAAGAGACTTTACATATTTACCAGTATTTTTCTTTGATTACTGCTAACCTCAACTGAAGAGATACGGGTATTTCTATCGTATCTCTTCCTCAAGCTCCCAAGAAGCTTCTTCCACTGCGTGATTCCTCCACAGGACCTTTACTGATGGAATTCTCTTACTATGTAATTCATGTTCCTTCCTGTCAAGAATATGCACCGGGGCTTCCTCATAAGCCAAAGCATCATTGAATTCTAACTCTACATAACTGATGACATGGGAAGGATCTGGGACGTATTTTCTTAAGATGGAAACATGGAATACGTCGTGAATTCCAAAAAAAACTGATGGTAAAGCTAACCGGTAGGCAGCTGACCCTACTCTTTCAAGAATCTTGAAAGGGCCAATAAACCTAGGGCTTAACTTACCCTTCCTCCCAAACTTCATAATCCCCTTTAGTGGTCCTATCTTCAAAAACACATGATCTCCAACTTCAAATTCTAACATCATTGGTGAGTATCGGGGTAGCTCTTCTGCTGACTCTGAGCTGCACTGATTCTTTCTTTAATGAGCTGGACTTTATCGCACGCCTGTTGCACTATTTTCGTTCCCAAAACTCACCTCTCACCTATCTTATCCCAATATATAGGAGAACGACACCTCTTACCGTAGAGTGCCTCATACGGTGTCATGCCAATGCTGGCCTGATAGCTATTATTGTATGCAAACTCTACCAGAGGCATATACTGGGCCCAACTACCCCCAAAATCTAGCATGCATGCTTGCATCATATCTTTTAATATCTAAATCACCCTTTCAGTCTAGCCGTCCGTCTGAGGATGAAATGCCATGCTGGAAGATAACTGAGACCCCATAGCCTCCTGCAAACTTCTCCAAAAATATGACATGAAACGTGGGTCTCGGTCTGATACAATAGATACTGGCACTCTATGTGTTCAAACGATCTCTTGAATATATAACTCTTCCAGTCTATCCATGGAGTAGTTGACTTTAATGGGAATGAAATGAGCGGACTTTGTCAATCTATTAACAACCACCCAAATAGCATTCTGCCCCTATCGCGCTGGTGGTAAACCCGTCACCAAGTCCATAGAAACATGGTCCCATTTTCACTCTGGGATGAAAAGTGGCTACAACTAGCCCGTTGGCCTCTAGTGCTCAGCCTTAATTTGCTGGCACGTCAAGCACTGCTGTACAAACTCGGCAATTTCTCTCTTCATGCCACTCCACCAGAAGCACTCCCATAGATCTCGATACATTTTAGTGCTATCGGGATAACTGTATATAGGGACTTATGAGCCTCCTCAAGGATCAATCTCCTAATATCAACATATGCAGGCACGCATAATCTAGAATGAAACGGCAAAGCTCCATCATCTAAAATACTAAACTCCCCCCCCCTGTCCATCCTACACTTTCTCGATCAATTCCACTAACTCTGTGTCATTCTTTTGGGCTACCTTAATCCTTTCATATAACATAGGATGCACCACCAAGTTGGCAACAAAAGCTTGGTGATCACACTCAACCAACTCCATGTCAAATCTCTCTAGATCCATCAAGATCGGATGCTGAATTACTACTGCTAACTATGTTGCACCCCCTGATTTATGGCTCAGTGCATTAGCTACCACATTTACTTTACCTGGATGGTAGTTGATGGTGCAATCATAGTCCTTGATATGTTCCAACCATCTTATTTGCCGCATATTCAAATCCTTCTGCGTAAAGAAATACTTTAGACTTTTGTTGTCGGAGAATATCTCGCATCTTTCACCGTACAAGTAATGCTTCCAAATATTTAGCGTGTGTACCGCTGCAGCCAATTCAAGATCGTGGGTAGGGTAGTTCTTTTCATACTCTTTCAACTACTTGGAAGCATACACTACTACCCTACCTTGCTGCATCAATACACAAACAAGTCCTTTCAAGGACGCATCACTGTAAATAACATAACCATCACCCCATGATGGGATGATCAACACCGGTGTAGTGACGAGCCTCTGCTTCAGTTCCTAGAAACTCTGCTCACGGCTGTCATCCCATTCAAACTTGACATTCTTTCTAGTCAGTCGCATCAGATGCCCTGATAATGCTAAAAAACCCTCAATAAATCGACGCTAATAACCTGCTAGCCCTAAGAAACTCCTGATTTCCTAAACATTCTTCAACCTGACCCACTTCACAACTACATCAATCTTACTAAGGTCCACTGAAATTCTATCACCTGAGATAACGTGCCCTAGAAACGCCACCTTCTTTAACCAAAATTCGCATTTATTGAACTTAGCATACAAACTTTTTCCCCTGAGCATCTAAAGTACCAACCGTAAGTATACCTCATGCTCCTCAAAACTCCTCGAGTAGACTAGAATATCATCAATGAAAATCATGAAAAACTAGTCTAAATACTGAAGAAAGATTCTATTCATCAAATCCATGAATATTGCAGGAGCATTCGTCAAACCAAAAGGCATAGAAAGAAATTTATAATGCCCATACCTGGTCTTAAAAGCTGTCTTCGAGACATCTTCTTCTTTTATCTTCACCTGATGATAACCTGATCTAAGGTTAATCTTAGAATAAACCCGTGTACCCTGGAGCTGATCAAATAAGTCATCTATATGGGGTAGAGGATATCTGTTCTTAATAGTTACCTTTTTTGTCTCCCTGTAGTCTATACACATTCTCAGAGACCCGTCTTTCTTATTTACAAATAACACTGGAGCTTCCCAGGGCAAAACACTAGGTCTGATAAATCCTTTCTTCAATAGGTTTTGCAGCTGGTCCTTTAATTCCCCTAACTTTGCTGAAGCCATACAGTAAGGAGCTTTAGAGATCGGTGTTGTCTCGGGAAGTAGATACATAGCAAAATCTACCTCGCGATTGGGAGGCAATCTTGTCAATTCTTCTGGGAAAACATCTAGAAACTCCTTAACCACTGGTGTATTGTCAAGTTTCATTTCATTTTCTAACACCTCCTTTACATAGGCCATAAACCCTTGACTTCCCTCTCGGAGTAATCTTCTCGCCTGCATAGTTGATACTAACTGAGGTGGGGAATGCACCTGCAACCCCAAAAATCTAAATTCTTGCTTACCTGATGGTTTGAAGATCACCTCTTTCAAATGACAGTCAATATTAGCGTAGTTAGCTGTCAGTCAATCCATACCCAGTATTATATCAAACCCATGCATATCTAACACAATCAGATCATCTGGTAACACTTTTCCCTAAATTTCTACTAGATAACCCCTGAGCACTCTACGACACCTCACCACTGACCCCGATGGTGTAGCTACAAACAATTCTACCTCCAATGACTGGGTCTCACCACTAGAAAATTTACTATAATATGCAAACATAAAAGAATGAGTAGAACCCAAATCAAATAAAACAATGACATGGCATGATAATACAGTAAGGGTACCTGTCACTACATCTGCTATAATCTCAGTGTCTCTTAGCGTCAGAGCATAAACCCTTGTTGGGGCTATGTTCCTCTTTTGGCCTCCGTGGGGTGCCTAGTAACCTCCCCTGAATTGCCTGGGAGCAGGAGCAGTACTAGGTGGTGTAGGACAATCTTATGCCATATGCCCTGAACCACCACAGTGATAGCAGACAACACTCCCCACTCAACACTCTCCTATATGCCTCTTTTCACAAGTCTGACAAACAGGGTAAGTTTACACTGCTTGAACCCCACTAACCCCAGCCTCTTGTATCTATCCTCTACCATAGTTTCTTCTCGTCTAGTGACCCTTCCTAGACCCCTGATGGAAACCTAAAAGCGTAGATCTCTTCTTCTGTCCCTGCTCCTCAACACCCAATTGCTCACTAGCCTCAACCAAAGCAGCTCTATCTACCAACTCAGAAAAATCCGGTATTTTCAATACCATAAGCTGTCTGTAAATCTCACGCCTCAACCCTCTTTCAAAATGTCTCGCCTTTCTTGCTTCATTGGTTATAATAAATCGTATGAAACAAGATAATTCTATGAACCTCACTGCATACTGCTGGACCGATTTTTGTCCCTACTTTAGATTCAGAAACTCCTCCACTTTAACTTCTCTAACAATGGCTAGAAAGTATCTGTCAAAGAACAATTCTCTAAATTTGTCTCATGTCAAAGCTATCGGCATCATCCTCTATTGTTCCAAGAGTTTCACAGGAGTCCACCAGCGCTTTGCTTCTCTTGTCAATTTATAAGTAGCGAATAGGACACGTTTCTCCTCTATACACTACAGCACCGTCAAGACTTTCTCAACCTCCTGGATCCAATTCTCGACGACTGCAAGATCCACCACTCCTGAAAATTTCATAGGATTCATCTTAGTAAATTTCTCAATCATACTCCCAAAGCCTGCAAATGGGCCTCCCTCCTCCCTAAAGCTCCTAGCGATCTCAGCTTTAACCTGCTGAGCCACACTGCGTAGTACGACATCTAGATCGCCTCCGCTTGCACCTGAGGGTCTAGCTCCATTACCCCCAGCGTTTGTACCACTGTTTCCTGGCTCCATCCTGAAAGAAACATGAACATGACTCAGGGTCCCTATCCTTATAATCTACATATCTAACCAAAACCCCTTTATATTGCCATTCTTATCTTTATTCAAGGTTAAGTCCTACACTTTAGAAACAAAACTCGTCAATAGTTAACTATAACTTTCCTAAAATCATCACCCCAGGAAAGAAACAGAAACCATCACAGAAGTCCTGCCTCCAGGCTGCAGAACAAAACCTCAAATTCTTTTCCTAACTCTGGTATTATTTCCGCTGCACTCTAAAGTCTACAAAACCTAGCAACCTAGACTCTAATACCAAAACTGCAATGACCTGCCTAATTTACCATATATATTTTTTTTTCACATAATAGCATACCAATAATCATGATAACCATAAATATATCCACCCAGACCCGTGGGTACTGGGGAATAAGCCTGTCATATATCACTGGCGCCGTAGCAGTGGAAAACATACATCATATACATAACAAACCAACTGTCCAAATACAATACCAAAGTTTTACAAACCCGTCATATAAATATACACACATCCTAAAGTGATCATAAAGTTCCCTAGGGTCACTACCCAAAAACCCATCTGACCCTAGCATAGCGACTTACCCTTTTGGCAAGGTAGATCGGGCGACCACTAATGCCACGGAGCTCTGTTCGCTCCTCTAATTGGATTCCCTGAAATGTTTTAGAGCTGGGGTGAGACGCCTCTCAGTAAGGGAAATAAACTAATATCAGTATGTGGCAACATGGGTATTTTCCTGTGTCGTAAGCATATACTATATATAAATCATATATGTGAAAACTATCTGATAATTTACTGAATAAACATATTTAAAAGTAACATACAAGTCATGCTATATCTATGTACATGTAAACCATCTTATACAACTATATAATACGTGAAATAAATTCCAGGATGGATAGTTAGCTGGTGTCATGTATTATCCCCATATGACTGGGTTGTGCGGCCCGAAGGTGGGACCTAGCAATGGTTGGCTGACCATGCTAGATGAAAAACTCTGATTTGTAAGTATGATGGGCCAGCCCCACGTGGTCCAGACTGTTAGGGGAACATCTCCAAACTACACTGAAGCCACATCGACCGCCACCTTAACACACTCTGATCGTGTGGTTGCACTATCATAATCTGAATATATATAGTTATGGTACCGTGTTCCTGAAAACTTAACTAAACTAAGTCATCCAGGTTCTTATATCATATACTATGTTTCATATGCTGAACATAACTGTTTCATCATAATATTTGACACAATAATAATTTAATAAAAATAGCATATCATGCATCACGACCCTTGCGCAGGCATATCATGTCATATAAATTATGGCCATTGCGTCATTTAATATAAATGACGGCTCTTACACCATATCATATAAATTACAGCCCTTGCCTGTTGCATTGTAATATACTTTAAACATATATCTGTACTATTTTTAACAATTTTCTAAAACAGTGATAGCATGCTTATTCTGAAAACATAGCATTTTGCCATTACATAAAATCATAAAATTCTATACCCATGCCACACAAAATTAAATCATGTTCTACTTATAAAATCTGCACTGAAATCATTTTCCTTGATTAAATGTATTAAAACAATCTCCTGTTAACAACAGTAAATTTTCCAAACATAATTCTATGTTATACATAATTTCCCGGAATAAAATGTTGTAAAATAGTAAATATTTCTACAAAAAATACTGACTTAATTTATTCCCTTATCTGGCTTACTAAGATGCCCACATAGTTCCATCCTAAGCCCGTGGCATTTCCAACACAAAACCTACAATTTCCATTTCCCCTGAACATTCAACAGAATTCCAATAAAATTTCCATAAAACATTTCCTAGTCTCTCGATAACCTAAATAAATTATTAAACTCCAAAATAATCAAATTACCTTGGTTTTTCTGAACAATGCCCATAGGCTCCCGAAATTACACCCGTGGCACTTATCTGAGCCCCAAATTCGATGACCCTAATTCCACCTCAGAATGCCCAATATTTAACATTTCCGAATCTACAATAATTAAATAATAATTAGCCCCTTGATAAACCCTTAGCCTAATTTTAGGGTTATGCCTATGACGACCCTACCAGATTCGCTCCGCTAGACTTATAGAGAATCATCCATAGATTCTCACGGTGGTGTCCGATCGTCAATTGGGCTTAAGATTTATGAGAAATTAAGGTAAAAGTGAGAATTGACCTTACCCCAGGAGATATGCCTATGCCGCCCTATGACAAATTCGCTCCAGTAGAAATGTCGGTGGTGAAAAATGGGGTTTAGCGGTGTTTTTCGTTTCCCGATCAGCCGAATATCTGCCGAGAAATTAAGGAAAGAAAGAGACAGAGACAGAGGAAGACGTGAAAAACTGAGAGAGAAATGAAAGGCAGGGAGTTGCATGAGAATGGCGCAAAGATACAGAGAGTGCGCTGGGAGATGAAATTCGGCCCAGGTGAGAATTTGGAATTGGATCCAATTCATCAAGTTGCATTTAATTCATTTCATTAATATATATATATATATATATATATATATATATACCTATATATTCAATATATCATTTATTTAATACATTAATTTAATAAGGTTTAATTAATTATTTAATTAATAATTAATATTATTTTTTTTTCTTTCATACTATTTTTTTTTTTGGGGTTACTACATAAGCACATTTATCAATTTCCATTTTTGTAAAACAAAAGTAGGAGAATAAATGAATTTTAATTTTGCTCATATATCTTGTCCCCCTTTTGTCATCAGCAAAAGGGTAAAAAGAAATTTTCTTTGAAAAAGAGAACATGTAAACTTTCTCCTCTTATGCCCTTGAATTTTAGAAATATCATGACAAAACGAATTGAAGGAAATTACAAAACATATGTCATGAAAGATTTTAAACTCAAGGCAAGAGATAAGATATATCTTTATAAAACCGGTTCTTACCAAAAACAAAAAATAAAATAAAAATCCCCCTTAATATTAGCAATAAGTGCTGGGGACAATGCTTGCAATATAATAATTTCAATCACTAAAGATTCAAGCAAATAGAATTTTTCTGGTAGTCGTTTAAGCACATGCATTTCATAAATTAACCAAAAAAATCAACCATATAGATACTAAAAATATCAAAAATTTAAATACAAGATCATATGGCAAATTTTAAAAGACTATGGCAAGCAAAAAGTTATCACTTAAGATTTTCAATAAAATCATCATTCTTTAAGTATATGCCACATAAACCTCAATATAGATCTAAACCAAAAGAAAAAAAGTGTGGGTGAGCACAACAAGATATGGAAATTTAATTTCAAGGGCTCCCCCTTTCAGTTTGAGTGCTAGCTTAGATGCAATAAATTGCTTATACTTTTAAAATGTTTCAACTGGATATTGATTAAAATAATTTTATACAACCAGTAGAATCATTCCTAGAGAGCACCTATGCATCAGAAAACGATATTAAACCATTTTGTGATCATAAACACCAAGAACAATCCATATCATCTTATAAATTGCTAAAAACATGATATGATGTTCATGGTTTTCACACGAGCCTAGGACTCAAAAACAAAAACAATGATGATCTGATGCATATGATATCCACAAGAATGTTATATTAAAGCTCTTATTTTCTCTAATGATGGGGCTTAGCTCCCCAGTATATTCTCAAGCATACATAAGTGCATTTATGGTCAATGATGAGTTTCATTTTAGAACACTCCTCATATGTTCATCCTTCATGATAAAACTCAGCATGCAAGAGATTATAGGCATTTGGCACGAGAGGTATTCCAAAATACCATCAGGACTCAAAAGTAAAACCAATAAAATAACAGTGCATATGAGTCCATGGGGCGGATGAATTTAATCTTTTTTATTGAGGATGGGGCTTAAGCTCCCCTGTATATTTGCATGCACGCATACTTGCAATTAGTGTAATGATGATGTTCATTTACACACACTCGTCATATATTCATCATTTAAGAGATTTTCAGCATGCAGCAAATATTAAAATTTTAGCATATAAGCATGACATATTGCGTTTCAATTAGCGCTTGATAACTAGTCAAGGCCATACTCAAAATTTATGCAAAAGGGGTTCAAGATAAAGATGACACAACTCAAAATACACAATGAGTGTGTTACAAATGAAAACTCCCCCTATGTCATGCATTTGATCTAGTTTGTGGACCATCATCAAAATATGTGTCGTTTAAATACAAGGATGATGTTTTACCATTTAGGTCTTGAGTGAAAGTATATAACCCAAAGATTTGGATCAAATGGTCCAAGAACTAGAATTTCCTACCTAAGATTATAACATGTGTACATGTTTTCAATTTATATAGCATTTTGGATTTAACTTGTACTAATTTATTCAATTAATTTGCATGCATTAAATATATTCATTTTATCCAACCAACATGCAGTGGATTTCAAGTCATGATCATTAAGCATGCATCTACAATGAATATTCAGTAATGGCAAAATACATATAACATTGTCAATGACCACTTAAGATAAAATATTGTATTCAACATGGTCACAAATTTGAAACTGCATAAGACTTGTGAAACTATTTAGAATTCAAAAATAAGTCTTATGAAGTCATGATTTTGGTTAACTAGATGGCATGTGATTATATGATCATTCAATTCAACATGCAAGATCCTAGTTAACTACCAGCATGCATATCATAATACTGCATCAGCAATGCAGTTGGTATTCAGAACAAGCATGTATATGAGTATGGCTCAAATAATAACTTTTGTTATAAATTATCCATCCATCAGATAATATAATCATTAAGTAGAGAATGGATAGTAGCATTCAGCTTACGCAAATCATCCAATACAAATAAATAGGGCAATAAGATGTATCGAAAGTATGCACAATATAATGCAGTATGCTGCTCCCCTTTTTTATTCAACTCATTAGCCAAAGAATTATATATTAAATTAGCAATATTTGGCATAACTAATATTTTCTACTAAGGAATGAGTTTTAAATGCATTTGAATATGATTGATCATTTAAGCTCAATGAAGAGTTTAGGGATATATGATACATAGCATTGATTGATTCCCTAAAACTCAATTCAATGTGGTGGAAAACAATTAAGACTTTAAGCGTATATATAGCTTTAAGAAATAAGGACACATATGCCCTGTTGACATTTGTGTATTCCCAAGGGGGGGGGGGTGAATTGGGTTTTAAAAACATTTTTCACTAATTTAAACAATTATGCCGATTCATCACAGTTCATATCCCATTCAATATTGAAAACGTGTACGTACAACAATTTTGTTATCAGTTTGTGCATACATACACGTGTGCTACATATCTCATTTAAATTAGTTTTGTATGCATGCAAGATGGTTGTATCAAAACATGTACAAGCATACACATATTGAAATTTAAGTGCAGAAATTTAAACAAGATAGAGAGAGAAGTTGGCTAATCAAAGTTACTAATCTTGGCTTATGAAGGGGGTATATATAGACTCAAGGAAATTTTTGACCGTTGGGGACACGCTGGGTATTATTATAAAAGTTTAATTAATTTTTAACCCTAATTATCCCAGTTAAAAAATTGCAACCTGAGAGTTTCAGTCGCCCAAACCATAGGTTCAGTTGCCCGAACACTCACAAAGAGAAAAGATGTTTTTGAAGTTCGGGTGCCCGAGTCTGGGTTCGGTCAGCTAAACAAAAGTCAAATTGTTTCTGTTCGAGGTTTGGGTGCCCGAAGCTAAGCTCGGTAGCCTGAACTTGCCAATGTGGTCACCCGGGGCATGTTTGAACATGAGATTTGGTCGCCTGGGTTGGTGAAAAGGTGTCAAGTCAGGGATTCGGTCGCCTGGGGAAGATGTGGTCAAATATGTTTGGTCGCCCGAAGCATGGTCAAACTGTTGACTTCTCAACAGTTCGGGTGCCCGAGGTGAAATGAACCCCTAGGGTTTGGTCGCCCGACCTCTCTCAAACTCTCCAACAATATTCAATTTAATGTATTTTTAACACTCCTCAATTTTGTATGATATATGTGCATGAGTGTTAGGACCTAAAGTCATACTAGGGTCTTACTAAGGCTGTTTTGAGATAGTCCCAAAAATATGGAGTCAATCGACCTAACCCTACGGTCATTTGGTCACTATGGTCAGTCTATGACATCTTTGAGCATACAAGTCATATCATGCAAATGCATGCATTATTATAGACTGAGATGTACAAATTATATGCATATACAAATTAAAATGAATGTTTTCGTCATTTGCTCTTCAGTCTTCATGGAATGCATCGGATAATATGATCTTTATGTTCCTCCAGGCTTCAATGTCCTTTACCTTTACCTTATGTGTGTGCTAAATCATGAACCTATTCAAAAACACTAAATGCACACATGAGATACTTGTACTTTGTCAGTATCAAAATAGGGATCAGATTCAAAAAGTCAACAATCTCCCCTTTTTTGATGATAACAAAAGCACCAGAGCAAAATGGGTACAGCTTTAAAAGGCTCCCCCTAAGAATATGCATAATTGAAAATATACACAATAAAGTTCTGGAATATGAAGACAAAAGACAATATAAATGATCTTGCATTTAATTTTAGCATTAAAGCGCACGCTCAGACAATTTTCCCTATGATTTGCCCCTAACAATTTCCCTTTTGGTCATTATTATATTGCTCAAAAACATGCTCCCCCCTTTTGGCATCAGAAAAAAAGGCCAAGCTAAGTGAAAAACATTTTGACATTCAAAACAGACTTAGCAAAGAGAACTCCCCCTTTTTAAAATAATTTTTAAAGAAAACTCTTTCTCTTTTTAGTATGGATTATGGGCATAAAAATTTAAACTGTTTTAAAGATATAGCCATTAAGCATACAAAACAGTTTAACTGGTCATTTAAAAGATTAAAATGACATGTAAATCATGACTAGACCAAAAAGATACACAAACCATTTTAGTTTAAGCACAATGTAAGTCCCACAAAGATTGGAATTTAAGAACATGCGATATATAAAAAGTAGGTTTGAACATAAATATGATCTAACTAGTTCACATGTATTTCATGTAAGTCAATGAACCAGTTATGTAATACTTTTTTTTTTTTCTAAAAAACAAAAATACAACTTCACGACTTAAGATTTTAACACAGAGAGGCACAAATCATGAAAGTATTTAAGAACACAAGCAAGAAACACGATGTATTCTATATAAGTTCAATTCTTGCTTTTGAAATGTATAAATATATATATCACCTTATGATTTTTAATAACCGCAGGGGGCTTATGCTTGCTGAAAGAGAAACTTTAATTTAAAACTCAAGCAAGCATTATTTTTCTGGTTTATCATTTAAGCACAAATCACAGAGTACCAAAAAAATGTAGTCATATAGATCCAAAGATATTAAATAAATTTAAAATAGGGATCATATGGCAAAACCTAAGACGCATGTGGCTAAGAAGTATATTTAAAATCAAAATTTTCAATAATATTATCACATTTAAGCACTTGCCACAATGAAAACAACCATCTAAGCATGACAAGGTTGGCGAGCAAAACAAGATAGAGATTTAAAGAAAAGATGCTCCCCCTATCAATTTGAATACATGCCTAGATACTATTGGCTACTTATAGTGAGATAAATTTCAAAAATTCATGAAAAGTTCAAACAATATAAGTACTAATTTCAGATTTTACTGGATATGTGTTAGAAAAATAACTTTCACCAATAAAATGTCCCTAAATGCACATGCGCTAATGGTCAAACAATAAGACATGCATGGTGTTCATCCATACCATGAACAATCCATATCAAAGAATGATTCAGTAGAGATAGGATATGATGTTCATGGAAAAGGAAAAAAAAATTCGGACTTAAAAAGTAGAAAATATAGAAATAATGTGAGTCCATAGGTCAGGTTTCTAATCTTTTTTCAAGGGTGGGGCTTAAACTCCCCGATATAGTCTCCGACACACATAAGTGCATTTGCGCTCAAGACATTATAAACGTTAAGCTCTTATTCATTCTCTCCTAAAAGTGGGGCTTGAGCTCCCCCTATATATCTGCATGCATACATACTAGCATTAAGTTCAAGGATGATAGTCATTTAAGAGCATTCATCAAAAATTCATCCATTCAAAAGGATTTTCAATATGCAGCAAATAATAAGCATTTATCACACAACATGACATATTGCATTTCAATCAAAACCATGATAGCCAATCAAGGCTATACTCAAGGATAATGCAATAGGGCTTCAATACTGATGATGACATAACTCAAAATACAATGAGTGTGTGCAAGACAAAAAGCTCCTCCCGAGTCATGCAATTTCCTTAGTGTTGACCTTATGGGTCATACACTATTTTGATTGACAAATACTCAGTCATTTAATGGTTGTCTAGTTCATGTGCAGGTTTAAATTAGCATATCATAATGATGGCACGAAGAAGAGATTGAAGTTAAAGACCCAATATATGTGTTGTAATGTATTTCATTTATGCAAAGGGTCTGTAATAGTAAATAGGGATTTGATTGTAATAATTGCATACATCACCTGCATGATACAATAGGTAAGCTCAAAATGAAAATGACCTTAGAAAGACCTTAGGGATTACCCTTCGGTCAACTGACGCCAGATTTTTTTGGTGTCTTCAAAAAGACCTAAAAAAGACCCTAGTAGAATCACCATTGCACTTGTATGTGATAGGCACTTGAATATGGTGATTGTGGAGTGAAACAAGATCGAAATGCACAAAATGTGCACCTTTGGTCGACCGACCTTTGAAGTTCATTCTACCCTAATCGACAAAACGGTCTGGGTCAACAAATTGACCACAGTCCGATTGACTGAGCTCTTAAAACTTATTTGACCACGGCTGACCGAACCACTCTAAAGTCAACAGCTTGACTTCCTGGTCGACCAAGAGACTTTTGACCTATACCAACCTGGTCGACGGAGTTCCCACGTGTGGGAATCCAATGGTCTGGTCGACCGACCAGTTAGATCATTTTCACCCTAGTCAACCAAACCATGCTATTTTGGAAAAATCGCCTTAGACTTACCTGTCCAGTCGATTGACCCTGAAGTTCATTTTTAGCACGGTCGACCAAGCCTCAAGAACTTCAGTCGATCGAACTAATCCTAGTCGACTAGTGCTCTCGGGTTGCCTTGTTTTTTTTACCATGGTTAACTATTTTTTAACAAGGTTAAAATTTCTAAATGTCATTAAATATTTTCTAATAATACCCACCTTGTCCCCAATGGTCATAATTCATGGGGTGTCTATTTATGCCCCTTCATTTGGGATGATTAGTAAGAGATTAGCCAACTTGATTAATAAATTCTCTCTCATTCTCAAAAATTATAATACTCATTTTTATACTCCATTCACTCATACTTACCCACTACTATTGCTTAAACTCTCTATAAGTTGATTGAGTAATTATTGTGATAGGTTTGCTCTCCTTGCTTTGCCTGATTGATTCCATTTTCTTGAGAGCAAAACCTTGAGTATTCTTAGGAGACTTTATTAATAAGTCTTGCCTAAGAAGACCTCATTTGATATTCTGTGATAGTATATTCATTGCAACATCTTGAGAAGCTCGTATTTTATTTTGGTTACAAAATATTTTCAAAATCATTTACAAATATCTATTGTGTTTTATCTTGAAAAATATTTGAAGAGATATTTGTTTATCAATTAAAAATATTTGTGGCAATATTCATTGAGTTATATCTTTTGCTGATTATGAAGATTCAAATTCTTTTTGCAAACCCAATTTATACGATGCTCAAACTTTATATTATTGAGAAGATCTGCTAGTTGAAATATATATGAGGATTGATTGATATCTTTGTTTGAGCATTTAAATTGAACATCTTGTGGTACAAAGATCATATAAGTTTGCACTCTCACACACCAATTACATCGATAGCAAATATATTTGAGAGTTGATATACATTATACCACATTGAGCTTACTTATTATATCTTGTTGGTGGTGTAAGTGATTGCCCATAACTGGGTACATATCTGATTTACAAGAAAGCATAATCATTGTACCAATTTCATTGATTGTGAACATACTGTTGTATTTCCAAGCACGAGCTTGAAGAGGGAGACTGGCCCTTTGAAATAGTCCCGGATTGGCTTAGACCCGGTTAGGAAAGCTAGGTGTGCCATCCTGTTAAAGCGTGTTGGTTGAGGTCAGCCACTTGAATTGATTTGGTTGTAAATTTTGAGGTCAGCCCTGTTCTAATTGACCTGGTTGTAATCGGTGCTACTCCACCCATTAAGTGAGCCATTAGTGGAATCCTCAGGCTTACGAGCTAGAGGCGGGGAGGTAGGCACAGTTGGCCAAACCCCGATAACATATCATGTGTCTATCTATATTTTCGCACTTTATATTTACTGCACATGTATGTTATTTTGTGAATGATGCGCATGATTAAATTCAACGTATTTTACTTATCTGCACATTTGGGTAGACCAACCCTAGGTTGTGAATATACTGTTGCTAAACTAGTTGAACCTAGGGGAGAAATTTTAAAATTCCAATTCACCCCGCCCCTCTTGGAAATACACCAATTCTAACAATTGGTATCAGAGCCTCGTTGCACTAGACTTAAACTTTTTTGGCAAAAAGATCGCAATGACTCAATTTAGTGTATCCCCATTCGGAGAGGGACCATCACCTTCCAGTCCTCCGTTATTTTGTGGTGTTGATTACACCGCTTGGAAAATTAGAATGAGCATATTTGTAAAATCTATGAATTGAGGGCCTAGTAGGTGATTGATAAAGGAATTTGTATGTCAATAGAAAATGAGATAAATTTGATGCATTCAAATTCATATGCCATGGACATGTTATATCTTGCATTAGATTTTGATATTTTTGTTGAGTTTGTGGCATGTTGGACTGCAAAGGATATCTGGGCTGAACTCGAAAGGAAATATGGAGAGTCCCAGGAAAATGAGAACACCACTCAGGAAGTGGAAAATAATAGGGCAGTTGCATTAACAGACAGTGAGGTATATGTTCCTATCTCAGCCTCCGTAGATGATTCTGTTGCTGAATGCAATGATACGTCAAATGATGAATCATCTATTAAATTTCATGATAATTTTGTCAATAATGCATGTGATGATTCTTATACTGAATGTTGCAATATATTGCATGATGAATCATCTAGTATTCCTTGTGATAAATCTGCTGACAAAGCATGCATAGGTTCATATGGTAGATATAGAGATAAATCTTGTGACAATTCATATATTGAAACTTATGGTGAAAGCATGCCCTTGAACAAAGAACTAGAATGTACTTTATTTAAAATCCATAAACTTCTAGTTAGGATGTCTAAGAAGAAAACAATCTTGAAAAATGAGAATAAAAGGATAGCAAAGCAATTTGATGAAATAAAATATTATCACGCTATTCTAGAGAAGAAAAAGATTGAGAAGATATTGAATATTAACGGCTTGGAAGAAAATGAAAAGAAGAATCATGATATACCCTTAAGAGCTAAAGGAATTAAATCATTTAAAAAGGGGTTATTTTATAAATCTTGTAGTCATCAAGATTTTCATGCCTTATTGAGTAAAAATAGATTAAATAAGCATACTCTTTTATGTATATTTAATGCCTGCTTATTTTGCAAAACTATGTGGCACGTCAGTTTTAATTGTCTATTTAGAAGTGCCCAAGGCCTAGACAAAGAAATGATATGGATGATCATGAAAGCAAACCCCGTAGGTCTTAAGAAAAATGGATTTTAATTAATATTAATTTATTATTAAATGTTTCCTTAGATCCTAGGTTTAGGTTTAGGGGGTTGTGATGACTGTAGGTTTGGGAAGTGATTGTTGCTTAAAATGAAAATCTTAGTATACATACTCACTAAACTATCTTGTTATACTGAGACTCTTTAACCACTTCCAAATGGACATGGCATCTATGCCTTGTACTTAATTCTAAATGCTTAACCCATGCTAACATGAAAATCACAAAGTTAAGCAACTATTGTCCTTTGCACAAAATTGAGTGTTACGGTTCTATCTTATATCATATATCACTATACCCTAAACTCACTTTTGAATATAAAAAGCCTAAATCAAAATCAAGTCATCACTCTAGGGTTAATGCACTATTGATCATAAATGACTAACATATATTGAGTGCTTCTCACAGCTATAACCAAATTAGAGGTATCCACTAGGGGATAGGTCCCTTTGAGTTTAAATTGTAAAACCTTTAATTTTAGTTTAATTGCTCCATAGGAAATCTTTACCAAACCATGATCATATCAGGTATAGATTCATCCTTTCCTTGGTTTGTAACCTTGTTCTAAATTGTGATAATATTTATAGGATACTTTCCATACTCCAAAAAGCATTGTTCAAGAAAATTCAAATACTCATAAAGGATCTTTGCCTAAGCAATTGGACATATCCACTTCCATGAAAATATTTTGAGTCATGTTCACTTATATTGAATACTCTTCGAACTTAAAAAAAATTATAATCCTTAAGAGTATTTAATCTACTTCTCACACAAAGCTCTCGAACACTAAATCATACCCATTAGAGCTTTATATACTTAGAGATGAGTTGAATGGCTAAATTGGTTGCGTAGGTCTCTATCTAGATGAATGTGTAAAAATTCAAGTAGATCTATGCACATGCAGTTTAAATCAAAAGTCATTCCAACTTGGGGCCTCTCACGTATTGTAAATCATAAGAAAAGAGGCAAATGTAGGCTTAGAACTCTTAAAGAAATATCTATTGTGATCTTTTGGTCCTCTAAGTTGAAAGCATCTAAAGCCAAGATATATTTCATTGAAAATCTTAATAACCTTGGCTAAAGAAAGTTGATAATTAAGAAAAGACATAAATTGAATAAGCGCATAACTCAGGGGGAGCATTTTCTTTGAATGTTATATTAACAAAATGCTCTCATAAATATACTACATGCTTGAATGCCTTAATGATTAACAGCCTATGCTGAACTGAAATCTATCCTCTGCTTTCTACGATTTATATTCTTGGTTGGATAGATTATATTTTATGAATTGTTGCTTACTATCTAATTGCATGCTTAGTTTAGAATGCCTCCTGCATGGCAGATACAGTTGATGTGTAATTGCATTCTGGTAGTGGATATAGGTTATCGTGTGCCTTGAACTTAATTATAAATCTCTTAGTTGAACCTGTCAGGTGCAAGTTTTATGGGAAAATGTCTAATTTACAGACGACATGCTGCCGAAATTTCGACATAAATTACCTTGTGCTAAAGATGATTATGATAAAATTAGTGTTAAAATTTTTTTGAAATGATGAGTGAAGTCAAATAGATAATTAAACTTCATCCTAACATAATCATCAACTGTTTAGAAAGGCTCAGATTCATCCCTATAGGAAGCGCATAAATGATCCATATGCTTCATTTTCATCTACTGAATTATTAAGGCTCTTATGAAATCCTTGAACATTATATCCTGCACTTAACTACTTATGATTTGATATGGAATGTTCTTGGGTCATGAACATTATTGCATGCCTTAATATATATCTTCAGATGCATCTATGTTCTATAGGAACAACTGTACTACTTAAGTGATAATATGCAATTGACAAATACTCGGTATAGTTAATTTTAAAGTTTTGGATTGATGACTTATACGACTAAGCATAATGAAATTAATCTTTGGTTAGTATAAGTAGTTAAAGAATCTAAGCACGTACTCAAATTGATAAAGGGAGCATCTAGACATAAATTCCTATCTTGTTTTGCTCACAAATATTTTTAGCTTAGACCTATTGTGAACTCATTGCGGCATGTGCTTAACTGAAATGATCTTTGTGAAAATCTTAAGTTGATATATATATTTCCTTGCCACTTGTTGTTTGTGTTTGTCATGTGATCCTTGCTTTAAACTGTTTGACATCTTTCGGATCATTGTGGTTATGATTTTATGGTTATATTTTAGTATGTGCTTAATGGTCAAACTAGAAAACTTGTACTTGCTTGATTTAAATTAAAATCTTATTTTTCCTACAAGCAGCCCTTGGTACTTTTTGTAAATATCAAAGGGGGTATATTTTTAATACCTATACATATATATTTTATATATATTTACTATATTATAGCAAGAAAAGCTCTTAAACTAAACATATTTTAGTTCTTGCTTGTGTGCTAAAGGATTTCATGACTTGTGTTATCTTTGCTTTAAAATTTCAAGTCATGAAGTTATTTTTCATAAATCTTACATGAAAATGCATGCGAACTAGTTAGATCGTTTTTATGCCCAAACCCACTATTTGGTATCATATGTCATGTGCCTTTAACTCAAATCTTCCACAAGTATTATGATATGTTTCAATTGCAGTGGTTTGTGTATATATGTGGTCTAGCCTTGTTTTCATGTCATTTAAATCATTTAAATGACCAGTTCTATTATTTGTGTGCTTAATTGCTGAAGTTACCTTTGTCATTCATTTCGCATTATATGGCTATTATATTTCTTGAATGACTGAAAGTTATACTTCTATTTTATGTTTTGATCATACTGGAACTGTTTGAGTGGTTGTGGATAAATTGCTAAGTTTTATAAACTCAAACAGGTAATTGTTTATGCAAGATTTGTTTTGGAAAGTCCTATTTTCAAATGGCACTCTGCCGAAATTTTCCAAAAATTTTCCAAAACTTATTGTGTATAAAAATGATTATTACCCTTTGCCTATCTGTTTAAAAATTTATTTAGACCCTTTTTGTTGTTGCCAAAAAGGGGAGAAGTAGGCAAGTATTTGTCATCATCAAAAAGGGGGAGATTGTTGACCTTATGGGTCATACCCTGTTTTGATTATGACAAATACACAACCATTTAATGGCTATCTAGTTCATATACAGGTTTAAATTAGCAAATCATAATGATGACACAAAGAAGAGATTGAAGTTAAAGACCCAATATATGTGTTGTAATGTATTTCATTTATGCAAAGGGTTTGTAATAGTAAATAGGGCTTTGATTGTAATAATTGCATGCATTACCTGCATGATACGATAGGTAAGCTCAAAACGAAAATGACCTTAGAAAGACTTTAGAAATTACCCTTCAGTCGACCGACGCTGGATTTTTTCGGTGTCTTCAAAAAGACCTAAAAAAAATCCTAAGACACTCACAATTGCACTTGTATGTGATAGACACTTGAATAGGGTGATTGTGGAGTGAAACATAAATGAAAGGTACAAAATGTGCATCTTTGGTCAACTGACCTTTGTAGTTCATTCTGCCCGATCGACCGAACCAGTCTAGGTCAACAAGTTTACCACAATCTAGTCGACCGAGCTTTTAAAGTCTATTTTACCACGGTCGACTGAACCACTTTAAAGTCAACAATTTGAACTACACCAACCTGGTCAACTGAGTTCCCATGTATGGGAATCCAACGATCTAGTCGACCGACCAGTTAGTTCATTTTCACCCTAGTCGATCAAACCGCACTATTTTGGAAAAATCGCCTCAGACTTACATGTCTAGTCGACCAACCCTGAAGTTCATTTTTGGCCCGGTTGACTAAGCCTCAAGAACTTAGGTCGACCGAACCTATCCAGGTCGACTGGTGCTCTCGGGTTGCTTTGTTTTTTTTACCGTGATTAACTATTTTTTAGCAAGGTTAAAATTGCTAAATGTTATTCAATCTTTTCTAATAATACCAACCTTGTCCCCAACGGTCATAATTCATGGGGTGTCTATTTATACCCCCCTTCATTTGGGATGATTAGTAAGAGATTAGCCAACTTGATTAATAAATTCTCTCTCATTCTCAAAAATCCTAATACTCATTTTTATACTCCATTCACTCATACTTACCCACTACCATTGCTTAAACTCTTTGTAAGTTGATTGAGTGATTGTTGTGATAGGTTTGCTCTCTTTGCTTGGCCTGATTGATTCCATTTTCTTGAGAGCAAAATCTTGAGTATTCTTAGGAGACTTTATTAATAAGTCTTGCCTAAGAAGACCTCGTTCGATATTCTGAGATTGTATATTCATTGCAACATCTTGAGAAGCTCGTATTTTATTTTGGTTGCAAAATATTTTCAAAATCATTTACAAATATCTATTGTGTTTTATCTTGAAAAATATTTGAAGAGATAGTTGTTTATGAGTTAAAAATATTTGTGGCAATATTCATTGAGCTATATCTTTTGCCGATTACAAAAATTCAAATTCTTTTTGCAAACCCAATTTATACGGTGCTCAAGCTTTATATTATTGAGAAGATCTACTAGTTGAAATACAAATAAGGATTGATTGATATCTTTATTTGAGCATTTAGATTGAACATCTTGTGATACAAAGATCATATAGGTTTGGACTTTCGCGCACCAATTACATCAATAGAAAATATATTTGAGAGTTGATATTCATTAGCCCACATTGAGCTTACTTATTATATCTTGTTGGTGGTGTAAGTGATTGCGCATAACTGGGTATAT
This sequence comes from Malania oleifera, assembly GCF_029873635.1. Taxonomy (NCBI): domain Eukaryota; kingdom Viridiplantae; phylum Streptophyta; class Magnoliopsida; order Santalales; family Ximeniaceae; genus Malania; species Malania oleifera. The sequence continues at coordinate 19,925,955 of NC_080422.1, forward strand.
ATCTGATTTACATGAAAGCATAATCACTGTACCAATTTCATTGATTGTGAACATATTGTTATATTTCCAGGCACGGGCCCTGAAGAGGGAGACTAACCCTTTGAAATAGTCCCGGATTGACTTAGACCCGGTTAGGAAAGTTAAGTGCACCATCCTGTTAAGGTGTGTTGGTTGAGATCAGCCCCTTGAATTGACCTGGTTGTAAAGGTTGAGGTCAACCCTGTGCTAATTGACCTAGTTTTAATTGGTGCCACTCCACCCGTTAAGTGAGCCATTAGTGGAATCCTCTGGCTTGTGAGCTAGAGGCGGGGACGTAGGCACCATTGGCCGAACCCCGATAACATATTGTGTGTCTGTTTATATTTTCGCACTTTATATTTACCGTACGTGTAAGTTATTGTGTGAATGATGCGCATGATTTAAATTCCACGTATTTTACTTATCTGCACATCTGGGTAGACCGACCCTAGGTTGTGAATATACTGTTGCTAAACTAGTTGAACCTAGGGAGAAATTTTAAAATTCCAATTCACCCCCACCCCTCTTGGGAATACACCAATTATAACACTTAGTCAGTGGACCATCATCAAAATATGAAATGTTTGATTACAAGATGATGCTTTACCATTTGGTTCCGAGTGAAAGTACATAACAGAGTTGGACCAAATGGTGTCCTTGAACTAGTCTCTTCTAGGACAACATAATGTGTACATGTCTTCAATTTATATAGTGGTTTGTATTTTACATGTACAATCTACTCAATTATCTAGCATCCTAGGAAAAAAATATAAAGACTGCATGTTTTTTTGTTTAGCATGTACCATTTAAAAATTTAACATGCACCAGCGGATAGTTCGACATGCATCTATAACTAAGGATGAAAATTAATATTCTTTTATGATTCACTCATCCTTTCAAAAATATTCTAGCATGCATTAAATTATTATCCTAATACATGGTTTCATCTTTGGTAAAAATTCTACCAAAATTTCGGCAACATTTCGTTTGTAAATTGGATTTTTTTCCCATTTCCTTTTCATGTACTTGAAACTTGATAGATTCAAGCAAGCAATATAAATGGGGCATGCGAGAACCAATATCCACTACCAGCATGCAATTCACGTCACTGCATCTGCCATGCAGGAGGCATTCAATATAGGCACACATTCAGTAGTTCAATCAATATATCAAATAAAATATAAGCTACCCATACGAAGATATAATCATTTGGCAAGTGATGGATAGTGACATTCAACTCAAAGCAGATCAAATTTTAAAAAAAAATATCCATCCATCAGAAAATATATTCATTTAGCACAAATGGATATTTGCATTCAACTCAACAACAAATCATCAAAAAAAAAAATATAAACACAATACAATAAAATGCATATTGGATGAATTTTGAAAAACAAGGTTGCTCCCCCTCAATTATGCTACCAATTGAAGATGATTAAACTGTTAAGCTTCAAAAAGAGTTTTAGGGTTATAAAATGTATAGAATATAAATTTCCTATACCCCTAAATTTGTGTGATGGACAAATCATGCCATATTTGATATTTTTAAATTTAGGCACATGTAGCATCAAAGTTCTTATAGCAATCAAAACATTTTATCCATTTGAATTAGATTTATTTAAACATGCTTATGAGGTTTAATTCATAGACTAATAATGATATAAGCATGCACTAGCCAAAATTATCATATATTAACCAATCATAATTATATGTATATATATTAAGCTTAGAATGGATAAGATCATTAAAACTCACATGTTGGCTAGATTTTCTTAGGGTTCTTAGTATAACAATAGTGTATATTAAGGTTTAGAATTTTAAGCAATATACACCATTTAAACATTCAAAGCATAACAACCCCTTTATACATTTTGTCCTAAAAACTTATGAGTATATAAAAATTTCTTTGAAATGTACCTCATAAGACATCATACTATGATCATAAACGATTTATCATGATTCATACAAAGATTTAATACAAGATATATCATACAAATCATGACATGAAATTAACACAAATATCATATGATTCACAGCAACAAACAAATCAAACACAAGATATATCATGTGAATCATACAATGAATTATTCAATATATTAGAAGGAGAATTGATATACCTTTAAGTTTTACTCATTAATTGTTTAGGCTTGGAGTGGTGTCATTTTCTCTCTCAATTTTTCAATACCACTAACGGTTCCCAAAATCCTTAGCACTAAGAAATAACATAAGCTTTGCAAGAATGTTAGTAACTAAGGCAGAAACAACATAAACTTTGCAAGAATGTCAGTAACTAAGGCATAAGATAAAGATATGCATGGCACTCAAATGATATGCATTAAAACAATGTCATGCAAATTAAAAATTATTTTTACGTTTGGTTAGCATTTTAAAAACATTTTGGATGGAATATGATAACTTTCACAAATACTTTCTAAATCCTCCAATCAACTGATTTTACAAACATTATTTTCAAAATTTCAAACCATAAAATCTACAGAATAAAACTAGGGGAGGATTTGCGAGACTTGACCGTCAAAACAGGGATATACCGAAATATGAGTTGTTGCAATCTTTATGCAAATAACGGTTAAGCTTATTACAACCAGGCTTTGATACCAATTGTTGACATTGGTGTATTCCCAAGAGGGGGGAGGGTAAATTGGGTTTGAAAAACATTTTCTGCTAATTTAAACAATTATGCTGATTCACCACAGTTTATATCCCATTCAATATTGAAACATGTACATACAATAATTTAGTTATCAGTGTGTGCATACATACACGTGTGCTGCATATCTCATTTCAATTCGTTTTGTGTGCATGCAAGATGGTTATAACAAAACAGGTACAAGCATACACATGCTGAAATTTAAGTGCAAGAATTTAAATAAGATAGAGAGAGAAGTTGGCTAATCAAATTTATTAATTTTGGCTTATGAAGGGGGTATATATAGACTCAGGGAAATTTTTTACCATTGGGAACACGCTGGGTATTATTAGAAAAGTTTAATTAACTTTTAACCCTAATTACCCCAGTTAAAAATTGCAACCCAAGAGTTTCGATCGCCCGAGCCATAGGTTCGGTCGGCCGAACACTCACAAAGAGAAAAGACATTTTTGAAATTCAGGTACTTGAATCTGGGTTCTGTTGGCTAAATAAAAGACAGAATGTTTCTATCCGAGATTTGGGTGCCCAAAACTAAGTTTGGTACCCTGAACTTGCCAGTTCGGTCGCCCGAGGTATGTTTGAACATGGGATTCGGTCGCCCGAGGAAGATATGGTCAAATATGTTCGGTTGCCCAAAGCATGGTCAAACTGTTGACTTCTTAGCAGTTCAGGTGCTCGAGGTGAAATGAACCCCTGGGGTTCGGTCGCCCGACCTCCCTCAAACTCTCCAATAATATTCAATTTAATGCATTTTCAACACTCCTCAATTTTGTATGATATATGTGCATGAGTGTTGGGACCTAGAGTCATACTAGGGTCTTACTTAGACCATTTTGAGATAGTCCCCAAAATTCGACATTGGTCGACCGAACCCTAAGGTCATTCGGTCCCTATGGTCAGTCTATGGCATTTCTGAGCATACAAGTCATATCATGCAAATGTATGCATTATTACAGACCGAGATATAAAAATTAAGTGCATATACAAATTAAAATGAACGTCTTCATCTTTTTCTCTTCAGTCTTCATGGAATACGCTGGATAATATAATCTTTATGTTCCTCCAAGCTTCAGTGTCCTTTACCTTATGTGTGTGTTGAATCATGAACCTGTTAAAAAATACTAAATGCACACATGAGATACTTGTGCTTTATCAGCATCAAAATAAGGATTGAACTCAAAAAGTCAACATGTCCACTTGAGAAGAGTTTCAATTAAGCATGCTTTTAAGATTCAATTCAAGAAATGATAATTTATTTAAGTATGCTATAGCCAATATAATCAAATACTAACCAATCATCATGATATACATATTAAGTTATTAGATTGGAAATTTCACTAAAATTCTTATATTGGCATGCTCTTCTATGGTTCTTAATAAAACAATAGTGTATATTAAAATTTAAAATTTTAAGCATAAAACACTACTTAAGCATTTAAATCATTATAAGCCCTTTTATATTATTTCCTAAAATCTTATGAGTATATAAAATATTCCTATGTAGCATCTCATAAGATGGTATACTAATATCACATGATTCATAAAAAATTTAAAGCAAAAATATCACATGAATCATGGCATAGAATATTTAATAAAGTTGAAGGAGGAAGATGTACCAATTTTGATTTAACTCCTTCTTAGTCATTTAAGCCTAAGACCCTTGAAGTGGTTTTCTCCTCTCTCTCTCGGTTTTTCCACGCTTCTTAATGTTCCTAAAATACCTTAGCACTACTAGTACAAGATATAAACATCTTTAAAAACATTAGTAGCATAAGGCACAATAAATAATGCTTGACACTCAAATGATATGCGTTAAAACCAATGTCATGCTCATTCAATTCACATTCAAGCTTGGGAAACTATGGATTTTTAAAATCATTTTTATTGAGATAAAAATCCATTGACAAACTCTTTCCAAAACCTCTAATTAATTGATTTTACAAAAATTATTTTCAATATTCAAATGGTAAAATCTATACAATAAAAGCAGTGGAGGATTCGCAAAGGTTTGACCCTCAAAACAAGAATACACCAAATATGAGCACTTGCAACCTTTATGCAAAAATGGTTAAGCTTATTGCAACCTGGCTCTGATACCAATTGAGGGGAATGATATATTTCCAAGAGGGGGGGGGGGTGAATTGGGTATTAAAAATTCTTCATAGGTTTGGTGTGCTTAATTTTAAACTGCAATCAGTAAAGCATAACCTAAGTTCTGTCTAAACAAAAACCAATTACCCAACAATATAAAACCGAACCGATAGATAAAAGAGATATAGCAGGCTCAGTATTTTTCAATCATTCACAACAATAAAAATATAAATATTCAAGTGTAGAAATTAAATTTTAGAAATTAAAATCAGACACAAGAAATGTTATCAGAGTTCGCCCAAACTTGCCTATGTCCCCGCCCCAAGCTACCAAGAAAGAGGATTCCACTACCTTTGCTCACTTATAGGTGGAGCTTCACCGTTTACAATCCTCCTCTCCTTACTGGGCGAGGAATTACTTCAAGTCAAATTCACAAGGCTGACCCCAACCATTACAACACCTTACAGGATGGTACACCTAGTTCTCCTAACCAAGTCTAAACCAATCCGAGACTTTCTTAATCGGGTCTAAGTCATCCGGGATTCTTCACAGGGCAAGTCTCCCGCTTCCGACCGCATGTCGACAATACAAAGATATTAAATTTTTTCGCGAAATGAGATGCTTCTACAAACAAGTAGATTTGTACACATTGAAAAACTATATGCACTCTCATATGATTTATAAAATGAAGCTTTAGAGTATAAGTTTTTCTCTCAAAAATATTTTTCAAATAAAAACATGAGAGTATGGAAAATGAATTTCGCTTTTGAAATGACCTTTAAAGAAAAATCAACAAGCCTTTCGAGAAAATATGTATATGATTAAAAACATGCTCAAGGCTTTTCTCAAGAACCTTTTTAAGCCAATATATATTAATTAAATATATGCTCAAAGTTCTTAAATAACCCAAGAAGTTTTTCTCCGAAAATATTTTCAAATAAAAATAAGGGAACTTGGGTTTTCTTTATAAATGATTGGCCTTAAAAGGTAAGAAGACTTAAGAGCAAAATATATATGTGAGATTTAAATATATGCTAGAGTCTTACTTGGATAAACAAAATATTTCCCCAAAAATAATTTTTACAAAGAAGAAAATGGGAGAAATATTATCTTTGAAAACCATACAAAGGCTATCAAGCAATATATATACTTGAATATATATGCTCAAGCCTTTTAAAACAAAAGCCAAAAACATTTTTCTCCCAAAAGATTTTCAAGAAGTGAGTGTAGGAGAAATTAATCTTTGAAAAACATAATAATAAAAGGTCTTCAAGCAATATAATTATGAATGAAATATAAGCTCAAACCATTATCAAATAAAACCCCAAAAAATATTTTTCTCCTAAAAGAAATTTTCAAATGAAGGGTAGAGGAGCTTTCTGCAATAGCCCACAAAATATTATGCTCCAAGCTTTCTTCAATAGCCCACAAAATTTTCTCCCAAGAAGAATTTTCAAAGTGAAAGAGTAGGAGAAATATGAAATTTAATGCACAAAGGGGTATGAAAAATGAGGCAAAAACAAAGAATGTGTGGATATACTCTTAAGATATTTCTCCTCAAATTTTCAAGTTTCTTTGGCTTTTATTTATTGGCAAAAACCAAAACTAACCGTTTTATGGCCGTTGGGGGTATTAAAATATGATTTAATTTGAAAACTAGGCGTTTTTCGGTCATTGGGGAGCTTTCTGCGTGGATACCCTTCAATTTTTTACCCATAACGTTTTCTATACAACTCCAAATTGAAATTTTTTAGTATCAACAGAAAGCTAAGAGCAAAGCCCACAACTTTTATTTTGAACACTTTTTAAGATAAGAAGTTATGGATTAAGAAAAATGCCCATCAATAAATTGGAAGAAAGATGAAGGGAATTTTTTTACTACGGACACCTTTCAGTGTTTTGACCATAACATTTTCTATATGACTTGAAATTGAACGTTCTTTGTGGTAACAAAAAGATAAGGGAAAATCTCACAACTTTAATATTGAACATGTTTTAAGATGAGAATGTATTGATCAAGAAAATCGCTCATCAATGAGCCAGAAGAAACAAGAAGGGTTTTTGAAAAGCTTGCTTTAGAGTTTTTCATTTTTTTTTTTTTTAAAAAATGATTTTTGCACTTAAAATAATTTTTGCACATTTGTAAAATAATTTTTCGTGAAATATAGAGTGCCTAAGGTCAGTCTAAGGTCAAGTATGAGCTTCAAAGTAAGTCATGAGATGCATGTACAAATAAACCTAATTAATTATTACCACCCAAAAATAAATAAAGTTTTCAAACATGCTCTCCTTATTCCCATGGAATACGCTGAGTGGTGTGAGCTTGAAGTGCATTTAAGGTTTCCATTTTGCATCCTTCACTTGTGCTTCCAGAATTATGAACCTGTATGTTCACTAGGTACACAAGTGAGATGTCGTTGTTTGTCATAATCAAAGCAGGGATCGTACTAAAAAATTTAACGTTATGATTCATATCTATACTATGGTAAAAATTATTCTTAAAGTCTACAGAACCTATCTGTTAGGCCTTGATACCAAATACAGTGACCTAAACCTGGTAGGGTTCCTATAATATTTTATAGTAAAAGTAAATAAAATTTCAAATACATTTATTATTAGAACACTAATTACTTTATACAATATCTCTAATATCAAAATTAGCATCCTTAAAAATTTAAAAGCATTAAAAACATAACTAATTTATTATTTATTATAATTTGTTCTTTCTAATCCCACCCACGCTTTCACTACGCCACTCTGATTTTTAGTATGCTTCTTAAGGTATCTGTAATGTATGATAATAATTGGGGTGCAATAACGCTTAGTAAGTAAGAAAGATTATTATCAGTGTGTGACTAAAATGAATTTTACGGTATCATAATAAATAACATTTAATACTGTAGGACATGTTTACTTATATAAAAATATATCTTTCAGTGATAACATCTGATACCTATCAGAGCACTCACCAAGCACCTCACCCCTTTCGATAGGCCTACTCAGCAAGCCCTCGGAATAAAGTCCCGAGGATTGGGGCATTACGTAGTCATCTCCCTTTACCTTGATATCAACAAACATATCTCTTATATATGTAATAAAAATAACATCTTATAATTTTACCACATCTAACATGCGACGTAATTAAATAAAAATAAGTCGTTGCCGCACGATTTTTGTGTTAAAAGTATTTATTTTTAACACAATATAATAATTTTATAAATTATCTCAAGATAAATAAACTTGGGAACATTTTAATAAAAAGCTAACATAATCAACCTTACTTACAAATAAACTCGGGTATATTTTAGAACAAGAACTAATATAATCAAATTTACTAACCCTGAACTCCTCCTTTAACTAGTTAACGATGAACTTCTATTTTTAGAAATGAGATTGGAAAGAGTGGAAATTCTTCCCCCCAAAATCCTTCTCTAACCTTTCCTTTAATTCTTCTTTGAAATTTTCTATGAAAAAATGAATAGAGAACTCTCCTATTTATAGACTAAGAGGGAGGGGTAATATTATTATTTTGTAGAAGGTTACTTAAAGGTTGAGAGAGAGAGAGAGAGAGAGAGAGAGAGAGAGAGAGAGAGAGAGAGAGGTGCAGTGCAGAAAAGGAAAAGAATTCAATTTGCAATTGATTTCTATAAGATTGAAATCTCTGATTCAATTTTGATGAGGATGGATGACCCTCCCCATATATATATATGTAAACACTCAAATTTTAAGAACAATATATATATATAAAATAAAAAAAGGTTCAAATACATATGTATACACTTTGTAAGAGTACAAATGAAAAAAAAATACATGTGTATAAAAGTATGTCCTTTAGGCATACAAAATACAAACATATGGAAAGACAAAATAAAAATATTCGGCGCCAGATCTGTCACTTTCGCCGAAAGCGCCACTGCCAAAGTTGAAAAGCTCGCCAGATCTGTGACTTTCACTGAAAGTGTTGCTGCCAAAGTTGAAAAGCTCGTCGAATCTGCAACTTTTGCCAAAAGTGCCGCCGCCAGAGTTGAGAAATTTTCCAGATCTGCTACTTTTGCCGAAGGTGCGGCCGCCAAAGTTGAGAAATTCTCCGGATTTGCGACCTTCAATGAAGGTGCCGCCACCAAGATTAAGAAAATCACATGATCCGAACCTTGCTTGTCAAACCATGTCACAATCCAAAACGAGGACATTCACCGGCAATGTTGAATTTGAAGTATTAGGTCAAGAACGTCACGATCGGGGAAGAAGATAGCAAGATCGATCTTGCCTATAAATTCCTGAGCCTCTTGCGAAGCCAAGACAACACACAACAAGTAAACAAAAAAAAATCAAGCATAAGAGAGAGAGAGAGAGAGAGAGAGAGAGAGAAAGAGAGAGAGAGAGAGAGAGAAAAGCTTGTGAGCTTATCGTCGAGTGAAATCAGCTGCTTCGCCTCCTTGAGATCTCCATCTATCTTTAGATCCTTCGATTTTGTCCTCACAAAACTGCCCTTAACCAATCCGCGAAACCAATCTGCCACTGAAGTCTCTTCCAACAACCCCACTAAAGTCTCTCCTAGCTCTAGCAAAAACACAAGACTCGCATATTCTTTAACATCAAAGAAAGAAAAAAAGAAAAAGAAAGAAAAAAGAAAAAGGGGGCCTCCCGCCACATATCTACTTCGATTTTTAGGCTCTCTCTCTCTCTCTCTCTCTTCCCCCACCCTATCATTTCTCTTTTGTTTTTATCATCACACTCACTTTTCTCTTTCTCTCTCCACTATCTACATCTTACATCTTCCTTTTTTTTTTTTTACCCAATGGTCAAAAAATTATCCACCAAAAAAAAAGAATAAAAAAAATACTTCCATCTTCACGATCGATCAAAGCTTCGCCTACAAGATTCTTTTGGTTGCAAAGGTGAAGTGTAATGACCTGAAAATCTATACCATTTTTTTATTAAACTTTACTAAATACTGAAATTTAATTTACTCTGATACCCTTAGATTATCTACTATAACATCTTAGGTCCCAAATGAACACTGAGGAAACCCTGCTTATTTAACACACTCACGCAGCGGTAAACGTAAAATTGTACATCCATATTTACAATACCAGAATTCAATAATTCCTCAAAATATACATACAAAAAACACATCTCTCAGTAAACATCCACCAAAAACCCTAGAAAACTACCCAAAAATACATCTCCCTGAAAAAACTTACCCCACAACCAGGGCAGTGTAACAAACCCTCTATCGGCGAGTGATATGCTCTTCTAGCTGGATCACCAGAAAAATGTTAAATCACGAGGATGAGACAATGCTTAGTAAGAGGAAATATGCTATTACTAGTATGTGGCGACTGAGTTCCATAAATACTATACTGATAAATATCTGAAACTGTAAAAGCGGGTAAAACAATATACAGTACAACTTGTATCTATTATATTTTAAAAATGCAAATGTAATATATGAGTTTTCTACTTTCTCATACATCTAGTGTCATAATATATCTGTTGATATTATGTAAATCTGTATACATATACATAACAGTGATATTTACCCTAGAAAACTATACGTCATGATTTAACCCCTCATGATAGGGTTGTGCGGCCCATAGGCAGGATTTAACTCTAGTTGCCCTACCAGGATAAGTCAACTGTAACTCTACCAATCCTCCGCCCGACCATCTGCAATCACTTCGAGGCACAGTATTGGTATCTACCTTGTCAAACCGGTTACCTTAAACTAGTCTCTGGGGAGCCTACAATCTCTCCAAGCACGGTTGACAAAATCCTCCACACACTATCTAAGATGTGTGGTTGCACTCTGATCTATAATAGTAATGGTACCGTGCTCTACTGAGATCTGAACTGATACAGTATCAGGGTCTAATAATGTATAATACTAATTGTTATATATACATATTACTGTTTCATCATGATTCCAAAATAACCATGACATCGAAAACTGTTCTGAAAATGCTTTGATATCTGAACTATAATAACTATAATAACTGATATGTAATATATGAACTATATAAACTGTAATATCATAGTGTTATAACCTTAAAATTCTAGGAATCATAGAAATCTGTAAATTTTATAAAAATATCCGTCTCTATATACACTGTAATTCATAATTCTGTAAAATCTGATAAAAATATTTCTTGCATAAATACTGTGAATCATAGTAATCTGAAAACTATAGGATTTCTGTACTGATCTGATAAGGTCTCATGCCATACTACTAAATAAATAAATATTCCATATTCTCAGAATTGTATCTTCTAATATACAATTAATTTGTGTACTGGATAATAATCTGGAAAAACATATAATTTATTGATAAACATTCTAAAATTCCTAGCATAACATATTTCCCTTACCTTTCTGACTGGGAGGCTTGCCTCCAATTCAACCCTTACGCCCTCGGCGTACCAACCTCAAAATCCTATAATTACATATATACAAATTCTCTAGTAAAACACTGAATTTTTCATAAAATCATCATACTCTTATTTCCTAAATCTGCATATTCACAATTTTCTAAACTATCATTTTACCTGGGTTCCTAGAAAAATAACTACTGAGGTCCTCAACCCATGCCTGCAGGGTCCCAAAAATACCATAACCCTGAAATAATAACAACCCAATTTTACTTCACAAAACACCAGTATATTCTTATACAACACAAAATCTGGGCTTAGATAAACCTGATAATACTAGATATACCTAAATAATCTACTTACCCTTAAATTGGGATGGTGCCGAAACTTCTCAAGTCAACATTCTATTCCGGCTAGGTTATAAAGAATCTCCCCAGGATCACCGTGGTAGCTTCTGATAGTCGAATAGGGGAGAATCGAAGCCGAAAATCTAGAGAGAAGGTTGGGGGTTCATTTTCTAGAGAGAGAAAGTGAAATGGGATGAATTTTCTTACTGAAAAATGAAATTTTGGCTATATATAAGTGGTTGGCCACGTGGCTTCGTCAACGAGCCACGTTACTTCATCGACGAGGCTAAGAAGGGAGTTCATCGACGAACACATAACCCTCATTGACGAATTTCAGGCTTTGAAATTAGCCCTCTCGATAAGTTCCCATCGATGAGACACGTGTCCACGTCAATGAGCCCAAAAAGATTATTCGTCGACGAATGCTCTCTGCGTTTGTCAATGAGACCTTGTTGAGTCTCCCTTTGAAATTCCCTTCTCTATCCTTCCTTTTATTATTTAATTGCTATAATTTCTTGAGTCTCTACATGAAGACTTGGACAAGATTTGCTTCGCCAGAGATCAAGCTACTGCAGCCCTCGACGAAATCTCAAAGGAGGATTCGAAATCTCAAAGGAGGATTAATCAGCGAAGAAAACCAAAGGTCGTACCTACAAAGTTTTGATTATACATTCTATCGTGTAATTTTGTAGTTTGTATTTGAAAACAAAGGTATAGTCTCGAGAGGGGGGGGGGTGAATTGGTTTTAAAAAATTTCTTTCAACTCTTTTAAAGAATCCTTAACCCCTTTAAATTCTTTTAATGAATTCTTGACCTTTTTTTATTTTAGCAATCATACAACCAATCTTTAGTTCTTTATTCAATCCACAACTAATGACAACATAACTCTAGTAAATCAAAACTTATGCAGCCAATCAATCAAGCAAAGTGTTCAACCCACAAAATTTAATATTCAACTTTCAGCTTTTGTTAACAGCCTTGTGTATATGAAATTTTATGCAAGCCCTATAGAGAATGAAATTGATTCTTCAATGCAAACCACAACTCAAATTTCCAACAACACAAAATTTAAATAAACTCTTAGTTAATTTGTCTTTGGGTGTTAACCAATCAACGTACTCCCTTTGAGGTTTCCACAAAGTATTGATCAACCAACATACTCCTTTTCGGTTTCCGCAATCCCAAAACCAAATTAAACTTAAGTTTACTTAATTTTCAAGTTATGTAGTATATATGATTAAGAAATTAAATCATCCACGCAGTTTATATGTTTGCTGAAAATTAAAGAGAGTGAGGAAAAGAGAGTGAGACCGGATTTTTTATGAGCTTTGGCTTATCCCCAGCCTATATCCTTGCCTTAGGCAAACAACCTAAGGATTAACTAAACCAATTCTTTTCCAGGGGGAACAAAACCGTTACACACTCCTTCAATAGGCTAGAGCTGCACCTCTCCAAATGATACCCCACGCTTGGTCACTCATTCAATAGGCTATAGTACTCACCTCTCCAAGTGATACCCTGCATTTGGACAACAATCCAAACACCTTGAATCGTCCAAGAACTATAGGAGATATGAAGTAAATGCTGCGTACAAGAACACTCTCAAAATATAGCAGATTAGTACAAATTCAGCACTATGTACTTCAAGAATTTAAATATCAAGATGAAATAGAATTAAAGCTCAAGTATAAGATATCACCAATTCCTTCTCTAGATGAGGATTAGCAGTAAAGATCAGAGTAGGATGGATTTAGCATTTCATATTATCTCAGTAAATCAGTTTTGCAATGAGTGAGCAAGAGAAGATTGAATTTAGGGAGCTTGAATGGTGATATTATGCTTGGGTAATTAATTCCTTGGGTTAAATGAGTATTTATAGACTTTTTAGAATGAGTTTCCTTATTTCCCAAGTTACTTGGAGTGTCCACCAAGTCTTTGCAATGTTCATATTTGAAAAACTAATTTTTAGAATTTTCTTGTTAAAGTTCAAAATTTAAAATCCCATAGAGTTAGTCAGCTGGATAGGCGACTGGGTAGGCATTTTTACAGGGTTAGTAGGCTGGACAGGCAGCTAAGACCCTCTGTCTGCTAGAAATAAATTTCAGGAAATTTTTCAGTCAGCTAACTAAACTTAGTTTAAAAATGTCAATCAGTTGGACAGATATTCAACCTGATGTTTTTGTTAGTTGGCTAAGAAAATTCTGTGTATTCTGGTCAGTCAGTTGACCAGTCAAGTTTTTCAAAACTTATATTTTTTAAGCTTTTAAACCTTTTGTTATTTGAAAGACTTAAATGTGATTTTTAAAAAACATTTTCTAAGGTTTTCAAAAACTGATCTCTACGTCTTTGTTGCATCCTAATGAGCTTCAAAGTATTTCAAAAGATATTTAAATTATGAAGCACTTACATAAAGATTTCTAGGACTTTGGACATTCTAAGTGCTTGAGTCTTCATGTTTGTTTTTCTTTGAGCACTCTTACTTTACTTCAAGCTTTGATATACTTTAAGCTCTTTAGCATCCATGCTCTCATATTCTTTAAGCTTTGATAAATCATCATCCTTGCATCCATGTTTTAACCTTCATATGATCTTCCTTCTTTGAAGTATAAGCTTGCAACGGATTTTTGTGAATACTTGACCTTGCATTTTCATAGTTGAGTCCTGAAATGTCATCACTTAACCAAATATGTTAAGTTCCTCTTGTTTGTTAACATCAAAACAAGATGTTAAAACAAGATGTTAAGCCTTGTAAGGCCAACAATCTCTCCTTTTGATGATGACAAATAAGTAACAAAAATTTGAGTGAGCCTTAAAAAGACTCCCCCTTACAATTAGCATCATCTTAACATATTTAACAATATCAACATCAATTTTAAAAACTCTTTTACTATCATGCTCATTACATCATTCAAGTTCAAGATCATTTAATACCAAATATTTCTCCCCTTTTGATACATATATCATGTTCAAATTTTTCAATACCATGCTCAATTTTTGTTCAAAACTTCTCCCCCTTTTGACATCAATAAAAAAAAGTAAGATATCAAAAATGATTAGGTTCAAATAAAATCATATTTTGAGCATACGAATATCAAACATGCATATCAAGCATATGATACCAATTGAGATTTTCATTAATTCATGATACCAATTGAACTTATGAATTTGTGATACCAATTAAAACATTAAAGAATAATACTAATTGAACATTTCATTAATTCATGATACCAATTGAAAATTTCATTAATTCATAATATCAATTGGAAAATTAGGAAGAAACAAAACATAGTACAAGCAATAAGTCATATGACCCCCCTTGAATTTAATACATTTAGATTTGATACCAATTATGCTTTCCAAATTTATCATCCATGTTTCAAACATTTGATTCATATCATGTATATGCTCATGAATACTAATATCAAATACAAATATCATATCAATATCATAACATGCTTATGGATATAATTATGCTTGTTATGCTTAAATATTAATTGATATATTCATGGATATCAATATACTTCATAGAAACCATTGCTAATATCACAGTATGCACTGCTCATGGATACTAAATTATTTAGATGCAAATTTTTCAATCATTAGCATGCATGGTCAAGAATTAATTTCACATTCATATATCAATATTATACCAAAATTTATGTTTCTAAATCATGCTTAATAACTTTATGCTCAGATTTTCAAAATATAGTGAGCCATAAATCATCAATATTTTCATTGTCTTTAAAGATTTCAAGATATCACCTGTATCATTTTGCATATCATATAAGCATGGAGTATATCATTATCATGTGCATTGTACCACACTTTTCTTAGATTGTTCTTATGTTTCTCAAGTATCTCTTATTCTCAAATATATTTCATATTAAACTTGCTTAAAAATTTTATCTTCAATCAATCGATTGAACTTATGGTCAATCGGCTGACCTATCCTTTCTCTTTAAGGTGTTGTTCAGTCAGTTGGCTGAGCTTATGGTCAGTCTTTGTTTCCTTTTAAAGTTTGTTTCTTTCACAATTTTTCTGCCAAGCTCTCTTCTTTATCAAAATACTCATGCAATAAGCTCAATTTGCTTCAGATATTCTTTTCTTTTGATTTCATATGAACATCCAAACTTCATATATCTATCTTAATACTTTCTAATTTAAGGCTTGTATGAATCATCCTATGATTTTGGCCAACAATGTTATTTTTGTTTTTATTTGTTTCAATAAGATAAGCATTAGTAAGCTTTAATAATTTTATCGTTATTCTCTATTTCAATTTTGTTCAATATCCTTGTATGATTTTTCATAGATTTGATGTCAATCGAATAATTTAGTCATAGTATTTTATCTTGGTACCCATGCTTTCTTTGGTCCGAATGGTTTAACAAAAGATGATTCTTTTACTTTCCATATTTGTTTAGTTTTCACACCCTTTTTCTTTAATGGACATTCAAACTTTATACGTCCTTTTTTCTTACATAGGTAGCATGTGGTGTGAGTGTAAGCATTTGAAGAAGTGCTAGCATAATTTTTAGATTCTTTTTTAAAGTATCCCATATATAGACTCTTTTTCTTTGTATTTTCAATTTATTGAATCTTATGCCTTCTTTGTTTACATACATTCTTTGTGAGCCAATCATTTTGTCAAAATTTTCTTTTCCTTTTGTGAAATTATAAATGATTTTGGCTTGATCCACAATTTCTTTCTTAAAATTATAAATTTCTGAATTTTGTATACTTTTTTCCTTTTCTTGTTTTTGAGATATTTTTCTGATTTTATTCTCTATTTCATAAATATACTGATCTTTCTCATTTTCCATAGAGGATTGAGATCTTAAGTCTTCTAATTCTTTCATCAATTTTTCATTCTTGCTTTCTAATTTCTTGATTTTCAAATCTTTTTCCTTTTCAGCAAGATTTTTAACTTCTAACTCTTTTATCACAGCTTCATTCCTATTTTCTATTTTCTTGATTCTTAAATCTTTTTCTCTTTCAGCAAGTTTAAGGGATTCTAACTCTTTCATAATTCATTCATTCTTGTTTTTCAATGATGTGTATCGTTTAGTCACATTAACTAACATCTTATACACCTTGAATAAATCATTTTGAAGTTCTTCATAAGATAACATGCACTCATCATTGGATTATTTTGCTGAATCATCACAAGACTTATTTAAGGATTTGGATAAGGAACTTTCCTCATCGTCCCAAACCATATAGCAAGGAACCTTTTGGTCACTTGATTCATTATCGGAACTACTTGTACTCATATTTTCCCAAGTAGTGGCTTTTATTGCCTTTTTCTTTTTATTTTTAGAATCTTTCTTAAGTAGTGGACGTTCTGGTTTTATGTGTCCATTTTTTCTTGCAATTATAACATGTGGAGATTTTATTCTTTGACTTCTTTGTCTTGGTTTCTTCTTCATCTAATTATGAGTTTTGGATTCTTCTTTTGAATTTATTTTTTATTCTTAGTATTCTTGCAAGTTTCTTGGATATGAAGGCTAGTTCATCCTCTTCACCTTCACTACTAGAGTTTTCTATTGAAGCTTTATTACCAACATATTCTTGGGCTTTAGATTTTCCACTTCTTTCATTCATCGCCATTTCATATGTGAGGAGAGAACCTATGAATTCAGGGAGGTGTTTTTAAGGTTTCTTCCTTTGGTTATTGCAGTGGCTTTTAAATCCCATATAGGTGGCAGCCCTCTAAGAATTTTTCGGATCATCTCATAGGTGGTGTAAGTTTTTCCTAATGCACTTAGAGAGTTTATTATGTGGGTGAACCTAGTGTACATACTAGTGATGGATTCATCGGGGTTCACTCTAAAAGTTTCATACACGCTAGTGAGCATATCAATTTGATTGTCCCTTACATCAATAGTACCTTCATAGGTTACTTATAATTTATCCCAAATCCCTTTGGTCGATTTACATGCCATGACCCTATTAAATTCATTTATGTCAAGAGCACAATATAACGCATTCATGGCACTTGAATTTACTTGTAACATCCTATGGTCATTGTTGGCCCATTCTTTTTCTTCTTTGGGTACTTCTTTTCCATCCACAAGTTTGGTAGGGATTATGTCACCATGTGTGACAACCTTCCAAGCTTTCCAATCCTTAGTTTCAAGGTAAATTCTCATCCTTTGTTTCCAAAATGTATAGTTTAAACCACAAAAATGGGAGGCCTAGTTGACGATTGATCCTCTCCAAAGGGAGCTATGCCTAAGTGTACCATCTAGATCTTTATGTAGCTACTAGTTAGGATTTTCTAGAACCCTCTCTAATACCAATTGAAAACTAAGGTGTAGTCCCAAGAGGGGGGTGAATTGGTTTTAAAAATTTTCTTTTAATTCTTTTAAAGAATCCTTAACCTCTTTTAATTCTTTTAATGAATTCTTGACCTTTTGTTATTTCATCAATCATACAACCAATCCTTAATTCTTTATTCAAATCACAACTAATCACAACACAACTCAAGTAAATCAAAACTTAAACATTCAACCAATCAATCAAGCAAAGTATTCAACCCAAAAAATTTAATATTCTGCCTTCAACTTTTGTTAGCAGCCCTGTGTATATGAAATTTTATGCAAGCCCTATAGAGAATGAAATTGATTCTTCAATGCAAACTACAACTCAAATTCCCAACAACTCATAATTTAAATAAACTCTTAGTTAATTTGTCTTTGGGTGTTAACCAATCAATGTACTCCCTTTGAGGTTTCCGTAAAGTATTGATCAACCAACGTACTTCCTTTCGTTTTCTACATTCCCAAAACCAAATTAAACTTAAGTTTACTCAATTTCCAAATTATGTAGTATATATGATTATGAAATTAAATCATCCATGCAGTTTATATGTTTGCTGGAAATTAAAGAGAGCGAGACTAGGTTTTTTACGAGGTTCGGCTTATCCCCAGCCTACGTCATCGCCTTAGGCAAACCGCCTAAGGATTCACTAAACCAATTCCTTTCCAGGTGGAGCAAAACCATTACACACTCCTTCAATAGGTTAGAGCTGCACCTCTCCAAGTGATACCCCACGCTTGGTCACTCTTTCAATAGGCTAGAGTAGTCACCTCTCCAAGCGATACCCCACGCTTGGTCAATGATCCAAACACCTTGATTCATCCAAGAACTATAAGAGATATGAAATAGATGCTACGTACAAGAACACTCTCAAAACATAGTAGATTAGTACAAATTTAGCACTATGTACTTCAAGAATTTAAATATCAAGATGAAATAGAATTGAAGCTCAAGTATAAGATATCACAAATTCTTTCTTTAGATGAGGATTACAAGTAAATATCAGAGTATGATGGATTCAACACTTCAGATTATCTCAGAAAATCAGTTTTGCTATGAGTGAGCAAGAGAAGATTGAATTTAGAGAGCTTGAATGCTGATATTAAGCTTGGGTAATTAATTCCTTAGGTTAAAGGAGAATTATAGACCTTTTGGAGTGAGTTTCCTTGTTTCCCAAGTTACTAGGAGTGTCCATTAGGTTTTTATAAAGTTTATATTTGAAAAACTAATTTTTAGAATTTTTTCATTAAAGTTCAAAATTTAAAACTCATAGAGTCAGTCGGCTGGATAGGCGATTGAGTAGGCATTTTTATAGGGTCAGTCAATTGGACAGGCGACTGAGACTCTTCTGTCTGCTAGAATAAATTCCAGGAAATTGTCAATCGGCTAACTAAACTTAGTTCAAAAATGTCAGTCAACTAGAAAGATATTCAACCTGATATTTTTGTTAGTCAGTTGAGAAAATTTAGTGTATTATGGTCAGTCGGCTAACCGGTCAAGTTTTTCAAAACTTATAATTTTTAAGCTTTTAAACCTTTTGTTATTTGAAAGAATTAAATGTGACTTTTCAAAAACATTTTCTAGGGTTTTAAAAAACTTGTCCCTAAGTCTTTGTTGCATCCTAATAAGCTTCAAAGTATTTCAAAAAATATTTAAAATATGAAGCACTTACATAAAGACTTCTAGGACTTTGGACATTCTAAGTGCTTGAGTCTTCATGTTTGTTTTTCTTTGAGCACTCTTGCTTTACTTCAAGCTTTGATATACTTTAAGCTCTTTAGCATCCATGCTCTCATATTCTTCAAGTTTTGATAAATCATCCTTGAATCCATGCTTTAACCTTCATATGATCTTCCTTCTTTGAAGTATAAGCTTGCAACGGATTTTTGTGAATACTTGACCTTACATTTTCATAGTTGAATCCTGAAATGTCATCACTTAACCAAATATGTTAAGTTCTTTTTGTTTGTTAGCATCAAAACAGGATGTCAAACCTTGTAAGGCCAACAGTATTTTCTTTTATTTCTTCTTGCATTTTTCGTCTCCCTACAAAGTCCAAAGGGTACGAGATTTGTAGCGAACAATATATATATATATATATATATATATATATATATATATTATTTTATTATTCACTACACGTATTATTTAGGAAGGGAATGTAAACAGAAGTGGGAATGAGCTTCCTAATATTATATATTATATTATATTACCTTACTCAACTCATATATATATATTTGAGATCATTACTTAAAGTTTGAATAAAATTATGAAAATTAATTAATTTTTTTGTATTAATAAATAATATATTTATTATAATGATTTACAATTTAAGATAGTAGTTATTAGGGTTCTGGGGATCTTTTCAAAAAGGAAATACATTTATTAAATGTGTGAGTTGGCAAATCTTTGTATGATGTTTTGTTTATAAAATATCATAGATTAGTCAATTTAATTTTTTTTAATGATCTTGTAGAAACAAAATATGGCAACATATTTACTAATTTGTGTTGATAATTTTCTATTTTTATTTTTCACTTTTATAAAAACTAAAAATTAAATGTTACAGCCTTGAGTTTGATGTACACCCCTATTCTTTGTTGTAGCCACCTATTCTTAAAATACAAAATAGATTTTTGTAGATTAAATAATTCATTCATTACAACATTTTTAATTAAAATTTAAATAAAATGACCATATAAATTTAAAATATAATTCAAATAAAAATATCCATAAATTATTTTTTGGATGAATAATTCATTTAATACACAATTATCGAGATTAAAACAAGTGATATTCAAATATAAAATATAACTAATATAAAAAAATTCCTATCCATAAATTTTCTAAATTTTTGAAAAAAAAATAGAAATCATTCAAAAAATATTTTTACTATTTTTCAATTGTCATATATAATAGGAATGTTCTTAGAGTACTAAAGTGAGTTTCAATGTAAAATAATCCACCAAAATAATTGAAATTATTTTTTATTTTTTTTATCTTTATTA
The DNA here is from genome assembly GCF_029873635.1 of Malania oleifera. Lineage (NCBI taxonomy): Eukaryota > Viridiplantae > Streptophyta > Magnoliopsida > Santalales > Ximeniaceae > Malania > Malania oleifera. The sequence goes on from NC_080422.1 coordinate 19,946,776, forward strand.
ATTAGGATATTCTTTAATTTGTATTCTTCTTTATTTTTACTATTTTTATCATAATTTTAAAATTATTATTTGATCCAAAAACAAATAAGCCTATATTTAATTAATATTTTAATTTATTTTAATTTGAAATACAAATTATTTTTAATTTTAACTAAGCATTCTTTAGTTTCTATTCCAAGTTTTTACATATAGTTTTCATTTTCAAAATTTTTTACAACAACACTAATTAAACAACTCCTTGATTTTTGTACAAATCTTCATTGATCTCATATATCTTGAGATACATGCAATTACCTAACAATTAGTTGGGATTTTGGGACATTAGTTCCTAAATCCGAGTAGTAACTTATAAACAGTATTATCTACTTCAGATGTTTTGGGCACAAGTTCCCAAATCCGAATAATCACTTCTAAGTTGTTATGTCTACTTTAGATGTTTTGGCCATTAGTTCCCAAATCTGAGTAGTCAGTTTCAAGTTGTTATGTCAACTTCGAATTCTTGGGACATAAGCTCCCAAATTCAAGTAGTCTTTTCCAAATTGTTATGTGTACTTTAGATATTTTGGGTATTAGTTCCCAAATTCGAGTAGTCACTACCAAGTTATTCTATCTTTTGGAAGAGATATCAACAAACAACTACAGCGGAATAATTATTCTCCCTATATGCAAGCAAATATAATGTATCTATGCTTTTATAAATGCTGAAAATAATAGTAAAAATGATCAATCACACCAAGCCATAAAAACACAAGTAATTTTTTACGTGAAAAACTTCCCTAGTGTGAGGAAGAAAAACCACGAGACCTAGTCCAGTTAAAATTTCTACTATCAACCAAATAATAGGTACACAAAGTCTTTTCTAATCACAATTAGGGGCTACAAATATATTTCATCAAGATATCATCAATCTTCCCAAATACAAAGAGAATTGGAAAGAGTATACCAAAATATTAGTTATTGTTCACAGGCACAAATCCCAACTCCCAACCTCAAAATCCAATCTTCACCGTTCAGATTGCAGCTCCTTGAGTCTTGAACCTCTCCTCCAAATTTCAGCTCGATCAAACCACATATGAAGTGGGATCAGGAGTCTTGATGAAATCTGGGTAGCATGAGAAAAATCATGTTTTTCTCTCTTTCTTTTGAGAAGCGACGACTCCTCCTCTCTCCCCTCTCTTTTCATAACTTCCTTTAGGTTATCTTATTAAAGGGTTGTACATTGGGCTTTTAATAAAGTCTGCTTGGGTTTTCCTCCACATGGAAGGATATAACCCAACAAATCTCCCCCTTTTCGACTATGTGAAGAGAATCGTCATCCCGACGATCGAACAACAACGTCAAGTTTCTCCCTTGGTAGTGTCTTTGTCAACATATCAGAACCATTATCATCAGTGTGAACCTTCTCAAGTTCCATTAACTTATCGTTCAACTCATCTCTGATCCAATGGTATCGTACATCGATGTGCTTCGATCTTGCATGGAAACTAGATTTCTTAGCAAGATGAATAGCACTCTGGCTATCACAAAATAACACATACCTTTTCTGCTCAAAACCAATTTCTCTCAAGAACTTCTTTGCCCATAACAACTCTTTAGTCGCTTCCACTGCTACAATGAACTCTGCCTCTAAGCAGAAAGAGCAATACACTTTTGAAGTCTCGATAGCCAAGCTATAGCTCCACCTGTAAAAGTTATCAAATAGCTCGAAGTAGACTTACGAGTATCCACATCCCTTGCCATATATGAATCTGTGTAGCCAACTAAAAATGATTTTCTCTCCCAAACCAAGTCTCAAACTGGAAGTACCTCAAAGATACCTCATGATCCACTACACTGCATTCTAATGCTCTTTTCTTGCATTTGACAAGAATCGGCTAACTACACCAACTGCATAGGTTATATCTAGTCTTGTGCAAACCATTGCATACATCAAATTTCCTACTGATGAGGTGTAAGGAACTCTTTCCATGTCTTCCTTTTCCTTATCTATAGAAGGACATTCCTTTATACTTAGTCTGAAGTGGGTAGCAAGAGGAGAGCTAACCACTTTATCTTTTTCCGTATTGAACCTCTGAAGCACTTTCTCAATGTACTCCTCCTATGAAAAATATAACTTCTTAGCACTCTTGTCACGACTGATTCTTATGCCAAGAATTTTCTTTGCTAGCCCCAAATCCTTCATAGAAAATGACTTACTCAATTGCTTCTTCAACTGGTCAATCCTTGAAGCATTCATGCCAACAATCAACATGTCGTCCACATAAAGCAATAAGAAAATAAAATAATCATCCGAGAATTTTTGAACAAATACACAGTGATATGAAGTTGTCTTCTTATAGCCTTGCTCCCAAATTAGAGACTCAAACTTCTTGTACTACTGTCTTGGTGCTTGTTTCAAACCATATAAGCTTTTCTTTAGCTTGCACACACGATCCTTGTTTGTCTAACAAGGCTTAGAATCTTATTTTGATGATAACAAATCAAAGGAACTTAACATATTTGGTTAAGTAAAAGTTCAGGTGAATCAAGTGTTTTTAGATCAAAATCAAGTGACTAGAGTGATCAATATCAAGTGCTTGACAATACTGTCAAAAGATCGAACTTAATGCTACAAGATCTTATGAAGCTTAAAGTTTATTGAAGCTTGAGGTCTTGAAGTCAAGTTAAATATAAAGAATCAAAGCAAATACATGAAGACTCAGAGCTGAGAAAGTTATAGTTTTGAAAGAGTCTCATGTAAGGACTTCAAAAGATTTTAATATGGTTGTATGAAGTTCTTAGGAATCATTATTGACTTAGAGACCCATTTTTGAAAACCCATGGAAAATATTTTCAAAAGTCTTGATTTAATATGACAAGTATAAAAGCTAAAGAGTTTTTGGAAAAAAAAAGTTTTTAAAAGCATATGTTTTGCATAATCAAATGACTGACATTTCTTTGCTAATAAAAATTAAATAGACAACATTGTATTAGTTGACTGACCTCATATGATCAGGCGACTGACCTTATTCTGTGTTTCAAAATACATTGAAATTTAAAAGCACAAGCGACTCACCTTTGTGAATTAAATTTATAACAATGAGGGAAAGTTTCCAAAATTGATTGTTTGGGTTCAGGTGACTGACCTTCAGGATCAGGCGACTAACCTTCGTGATCATATGGCATGGGACAATGATGAAGTACAAAGCTCCTCATCATTTAATGATTCTTGTGACGATTCATCTTATGAATCCAGTGATAAGAGTATAACATTATGAAGAACTACAAAGTGAACTATTCAAGATTCATAAGATTCTAGTTAATATAACTAAACGATACACTTCATTGAAAAATAAGAATGAAGTTCTAATGAAAGAATTAGAATCTAAAAATCTTGCTGAAAGAGAAAAGGATTTAAAAAATCAAAAGATTAGAAAGCAAGAATGAAAAGGAGATGAAATAATTGGAAGATCTAAGATCCCAATCTTCTATGGAAAATGAGAAAGATCTATATATATCTAAACTAGAAAGTAAAATCAACAAAATGTCTCAAGATCTAGTAAAGCTGCAAGTAAAGGGTAAAAATATACAAGACTTAGAAATTTGTGATCTTAAAATGAAAATTGAAGATCAAGCCAAAATCATCTACAATTTTACTAGAGGAAAGGAAAACCATGATAAAATGGTTGGATCATAAAGAATATCTTTAGATAAAGAAGGCATAGGATTTAATGGAGTTGAGAACACAAGGAAAAATAACCTCTACATGTGATACTTTGTAAAAGCCTCCAAAGACTATGCTAGCACCTCCTCAAATGCTTACACTCAGACCACATGCTTCCTATGTAAGAAGAAGGGACATATAAAGTTTGAATGTCCATTAAAAATAAAGGGTGTGAAAACTAAACTAGTTTGGAAAGTAAAAGAAACATCTCTTGTTAAACCATCAAAACCTAAGAAAGTATGGGTACTAAGTTGAAAGCCTAGTTCACAAACCAAGGACTTCATAGATCCTAGGAATAGTCATTCCCTTTTAAGAAATTAAGAAAGTTAAGTCTATACTAAAATAAAAAGGGATGCCTCCATAACCTATAGGATTTAAGATAGCCAAGTCAAATATAAGAAAAGATTTAGCAATAACTATAAGTGTGCTCTGATAGTAGATAACACTTAAAATGTAAATTGCGAAATTGAAATGTCTACTATAATAGAGACTCTGAAAAGCTAAGTGAAGTGAGGAATCTAATGGAAACTTTACTATCCATATCATGATATATGATTCATTACATCAGCTATAGCTAAAGGAATGAGATAGCATAACCCAGAAAGTTCATCCCCCGTGGACAAAAGTTAGCTTAACCTTAGTTGAAATTGTTAAAGGAAGGTTATAAACTCTTAAGGTTAAAAATTCTAAGAGTACAACATATGTTGCTCTTTGCCATAAACTTGAGATTTAGAAGAACTAATGAAAAAGAAACCTAATTGATTGATTAAAACACTAAAAGAAGCTCCAAAGTGAAGAATCTGAAATTCAGTTGGTTAAAGTATTGTAGTTGCAATGAATTTTTTTTTTTTTCCGAAATACTCACAACATATGGCTAATTCAAGAAGAATAGTTCAACTAAGAAGTTTTCTAAAATTATTATTAAAAGCCTTCACTCCATGATAATATTAGAAGCCACTACTTAGAAAAACTAAAGAGCTCACAAATACCAAAAAGATAATTCTCCTTGTTCAATATATGGAAAACCAATTAATCAAAATTAATACAAGGATATTGAACTAGTTGAAATGGAAAATCTTAAAGAAAAGTTTATGAGCTTATTGATGACTATTATATTGAAACAAATAAATACAAGAATGGCATTTTTGGCTACAATCAAGAAAGCTTGGATTGTACAAGGCTTAACTTAGAAAGTATTGAGATTAGGAAAGCAATATGAATTTTGGGTATTCATATGAAAAAGAATAATTTGAAATCAAAAGGGAGTAAATTTGACATAAATTAGAATTTATGCATAGTAGAGAAGTATTTTGAATAAGGAATAAGGATACGTGCTTGAAGAAAGCAGGTAAGTCAAAAACACTGATGTACAGCCGACTAACATTTTACCCTCAGTCAATTGGTTGCTCTATGACTTACTAAACTTTTTAGAATAAGGCTCATCAGTCAATTGACTCCTTGAGCCTCAGTTAACTGACTCACTACTGTGTGAGGAAATTTAAATGTGTTAGAATGTCATGTGACTGACCCTTGATTTCAGTCGATTCACTGATGGCAATTGATACTCTAAACTGATTGAAACCTTAGTTTTCTCGCCTCAGTCTACTGACCTTGTGTCTCAGGTCAACTATCCATATCTTCAGGTAAACTATACTTTTCTTGACCAAACACTTGGTCGGATTGAATAGCATATAGTCGGTTCTTCATGCGGAAGGACTCTAATGAAAACAAGGTCTGGTGATGCTGAAGAAGAAGAAAATGCTGAGAAGTAAGGTGTACTTCCAAGAGGGGGAGGGGTGAATTGGGTTTTTAAAATTTGTTTAGAAACTTTAATCTAGAATAACCCTTTTTAGATTTAATTAATTATAATCACACTCTCCAATTAACAACACAATTTAAATTTTTCAGTAACTTCACAAGGTCAGTTGATTTGCAATGACCAACACTCAATCCAAGATCTAGTATTTATTAATAAAGGTCAAAACTTCAATATTTATAATTCAGCTTATCAATCCAATAAAAAATGTAAGCTTGATCTCTCAATATGAAATAAAATAGAAATTTCAGTAAGCTTCCAAAATTCAGATTTTGATATCAAACAGGTTACTTATGTTAATGAACTTTTGTATTTATCAACATACTTCCTTTAATCAAGGCTTCTACAAGCTTCCAAAAATAAAGATTTTGATATCAAAAAAATTACTTGAGTTTATGTATATTAATAAACTTTTGACATTTATCAACGTACTTCCTTTAATCAAGATTTCCACAATCAACGTACTTTCTTTAATCAAGGTTTTCACAATTCCCAATAACTTATTTAATTTCCAGCAATTAAGCAAACATCCACGCAATTTATAAATGCAAAAAATTAAAGAGATTTAGGGAAGAGAAAGACACTGAAATTTTATGAGGTTCGACTATACCCACCTACGTCCTTGCCTTAGGCAAACCATCCAAGGATTTCACTATACCACTCCCTTAACTAGGTAGAGCAAACCGTTTACACACTCCTTCGAGTAGGATGGAGCCCTTCTCTCTAAGCGATACCTCACGCTCGATAGTCCAACGATTCAACAATCGTGAACCGTAAAAAACAACAAGAGAAACAAGAACAATTCTTGTGCACAAAAAAACTCTCTTAGCAAGAGTAGATTAGTACAATTTAAAACAAATATACTTCAATCAAATTCAATATAGAATGATGAAGCTCAAATATTTATCAACGGGGTTCTTTCTTAGATTGAGAAACTCAGTAGAAACACAAAGAACCAAAGGCTTTAATAAGCAAATTCTCAGTACGAACTTCAGCAAGAGTTTTAGCAAGGTAGCTTTTGAAAGAGTAGAAAGTATTATGCTTGAATGCTGATTGTATGTATTAGTGTCTGATGACTTTAATGTATTCCCAAGAGGGGGCGGTGAATTGGGTATTTAAAATTTATTCTTAGGTTTAGCTAATCCAACAACAGTATTTCACAACCTAGGGTCTTTTTATATACACATAAATCCAAATGTGCAGATAATATGTGGAAATTAAATCATGCACAATGTTCATAATATATCGGATGTAACATACACGTGCAGGAATATAAAGTACTAGAAATATAAAGTACACGCATGATATGTTATCGAAGTTTGGCATATACAACCTATATCCCGGCCTTGGCCCACAAGCACAAGGATTCCACTAAAGGCTCAATTCAAGGGTGGAGCGGCACTATATACAACCAGGTCAATTAATGGGGCTAACCTCAACCTAAAAATGCACATTACCAAGATGGTGCACCTAACTTTCCTAACTGGGTCTAAGCCAATCCGGGAATATTCAACAGGCCCGCATCTAGAATACAACAAATATGAAAATTTACGTACACGAAAATGCTTCTTACACAATCAGTTATGTACCACTACGCACATTATAATCAATGCACACCAATAATGTAGGAATTATAAACTCAGTGCAATTTGTGTGCTAACACTCAAAGTAATGTCTATATTCAATGAAGCAGAAAGAGTGTACGTATATATGAGAGTTCAACCTTTGATTCAAGATAAGATATTCAACACACAAATAATCAATGGAAATTTAACACAATCCAAATCAAATATCTCAAGGATATTCTAAATGTAAAGAATAGTAGATATTTTGGATTGAAGCTTGCAAAAACAATATCAAAGATTATATGCAAGCTTTCAAGTCTTGCAATTTGAATGTCAAGACTAGCAAGCAAAAAAACAAAATATTCCCAATCAAATATTTATATATGAAATATTATGGGAAAGATTAAACAAGCAAGAACTCTCAAAAATAGATTTTCAAGTAAATATGAATATGTGAGAATTTTTGCCAAAGGAATGATTCTTAAAAGTGTATTCAATAACTACAATAACTTCCCTTCAACCTTGCAATTGATTTGCAAAAGATGGGAATAAGTAAAACCAACACTCAATCAAAAAGAATGTTTGCAAGAAAGTATGAGTGAGAGTTTTCAAAGATATGAGCTTGGAATCAAAAGAATGTAGCAAAAGAGTATGAAAAATTTGAGAGGAAAATTCCCCAATCACTTTTGCTAATAGGTTGCTAATTAAGTCAAATGAAGTGATATATATAGGGACCCTTTTAATTTTGACTGTTGGGGACCTAGGGGAAATAATTAAAAAAGTTTTAAATAAGTTTAACCTAAATAACCCCATTTTAAACTCGGTAAAAACCGAGCAACCCGAGAGAGTCAGTCAACCATCTTGATGGTTTGGTCAGCCGTGGTGCTCAGTTCAGTCGACCAGGGAGAATTTGAACTACAAGTTCAACTGACCATTCATAAGGTGATTTCTGAACCTCAGAGATTCGGTCAACCAGACATGAGTTCGTTTGACCAAACTTGGGTGTTCAGTTGACCAGGTCAATTCTCGTCTATAAGTCCGGTTGATCAGGTCGTTAGGATCTCCCCACGTGTTAGTTCAGTTGACTAGAGCATTGTAGCTCATTTTAAGGTCGGTCAACCGAAGGGTCAAACTGTTGACTCCTGACATGTTCGGTCAACCAAGCTAAATAAGCTTGACTGGGTTCAGCCGATCATATTGTGGTCAAAATGTTGAGCACTTACCAGTTCAGGCAGCCAAATTGAATAAGCTTGGTTAGGTTCAGTTTACCAAACACCTTACACTTTTTATCTTAAGTCCAATTTCATGCTAGATTTTTCTTTTGTTTGCAAATATGAAAATAAGGACTTACCTAAGTGCAAGTACAAGGACCTAGTGTCTTTCTAAGGTTGTTTTTCTTACCAAAAAAATTCGGTGGTCGATCGAAGGGTGATCCCTAAGGTCTTTCTAAGGTCTTGAGCTTATAGTCCTGCATGCATGATATGCAGATTATTACATACCTTTTCAATTTAAATATTACAGACCTGAATATGAAAATACAACAAGTAAATATATCGGGGTCTTCATTCTTCTTCAAGTTGTTGCATGCTATCAATGTGATCTAATTAATATGATCCTGCACACAAATTTGAAAGTCATCAAATACTTGAGTATTTGTCATAATCAAAACAGGGTATGACCTATAAGGTCAACAATGTCTTTAATCTTTTGATATAACATATATTTATAGATAGAAAAAGTTTTATTTTCATATTCCCCAAGTCACTTGAAGTATTTACCAAGTTTTCATAAAGTTTGGGGGTCAAGCAATCTAATTTGGAAAATTTTGTTTGCTATATAAATATGAATTTTACAAAGGTCAGTCGACTGGACTATCGGGGTCAGTCGCCTGATCTTTTAAAAACCAGCAAAATTTCAAAGTCGGAATGGGGTCAATCGCCTGGACTATTAGGGTCAATTGACTGGGCTTATTCTGTTTCCTAAATTATTTCAGCATAAAAAGGTTAGTCGCCTGATCGTGCAACATTTCTGTCATGCCCGCATTTTCCTACCATTTTTTTTATTTTCTATCTTTTCTTTTTCAATACAATAAACAACAATAATAAATCATCTATCAAATATCTTTGATACCATGATAACAATGTCAACCTAGTCCATAATGGAATACTAGGGATATATCTGTTCATAAATACACACTATCCATGTAGCAGAATACATAAAGTTTCTAAGTCCCAAATAAAATATCAAAGTGCTATGACCTCCACACATATACGTATACATCCTCAAAAATACATAGAATGCTCTACGGGTTATACAGAACAGATCCCCAACTCGAAATCACTTACCCTGAATACTAGGGTGCTAGATCTCCTCTACCTTCCGCTTGTCTAACTTGATTTCCTGAAATGTTTAAATTGTGGGTGAGACACCTCTCAATAAAACGAAATAAGTTATTGATAGTGTGGCAACATGAGTTTTGATATATCATAACACATTCGTTTAAATGATTATATCAACTGAGAAAGACATACAGATATGTACTCATAATCATATATATAAATATAGTTTCATAAGCATTCATTTCTCTTATTCAGGTTCTAGCTCATGAGTATCCACTAGTATATAACACAATGGGTCTGTAACTCATAGCTGTTCATTTTTCATTTCATTTCTCATATTCATATTCTAACTCATGAGTATCCACCAGTATATAACGCTATGCATTAATAACTCATGGCTGTTCATTTTTCATTTCACCTTTCACAAACATGTTCTAGCTCATGAGCATCCACCAGTATATAACACTACGAGTCTATAGCTCATGACTATTTATCATATTCGTAACATACTTATCGTGTTTGTAATGAGGAACCATCCTGAGGACATCCATGTCACATGGTCATCTATCCACCCCACATCAACCGGGTTGTGCGGCCCAAAGGCAGGGCCTAACTATGGTTGGCCTACCAGGTTAGATCAAAATTGTATGCGTCTGTTGTACAATTGGCCTACCTAATCCTGGGCGATAACTCTACTCTTCAGAGGCCCAATCGAATGTCTTTACCACACTTTATCTAAGACGTGTGGTTATACTAACACATATGCTAGCAATAGTACTGTGCTCTCTGTATATCTCTGGTCCATCAGGGTTCTCATTTCCACATTTCTGTACTCATATTTCATCATGTCTGTATATCTCATCATGTCTATATAATTCTCATCATTTTTGTATATATCTCATCATTTTTGTTTAATTCTCATCATATCTGTGTACATTTCATTTCATCACATCTATATAACACATATTTGTGTATATTTCAGATGATCATATCTATATCAAACATGTCTGTATATATCACATATCGTCATTTCCATATAAAACATATTTATATATCACATTTCATCATTTCTGTGTAAAACAAATATGTATATCTAATTTCATCATTTCTGTAAAACGTATCCTTGTATCACATATATCATCATTTCTATGCAAAACATATTAGTATATCTCATATTATCATATCTGTATAAAAACATAACTGCATATCTCATAACTCCATTGTTGTATAAAATCATATATGTGTTTCTCATAACATCATTTCTCAGTGCAAATCATATATTTCAGTATCAATCACATTTCCAATATAAAACTGTTATTTCATATTCCTCATGCCACACAATTTTAGACTAATAATCATAATATGATAATCACAGGGAAAATATCCATATCATAGTTTTCGAAAATCATATATAGTATTCTTAATTTCATATACTTTAAGTCAACTAGTTGATTTCCCAAAAATATCTGTTATAACTTATTCCCCTTACTTGCTTACTGAGAGGGTGCCTGCTAAGATATCTAGACCCACACCCCCAATGTTTGGAGTTTAAAACCCTGATATTATTTTTTTATAGTTCAATCAACTCAATCCCAAAATTATAATCATTTAAACATCCTTAGGCCCATACACTCCATTTAATAGGTTAAATTCTAAGCTAATAAAACAATTATCATCCTTACCTCAACTTTGGAGTGGTGCCTGTAACCCCAAAACACAAAACTATTCCGATCAAACGGCGGAGAACCATCGTCGAGATCCCGAAATGGTGTTTTTCAACTGATTCGGGCTTAAACCAAGCATAAAATCGATGAGAGAAGGGGTGGTGGTCGTAGCCCTAGAGAGAGAGAGATAGAGAGATGTGATTTTACTCCAAAAATTATGACCTGAATTCCTTATATAGTACACTGACCCGCAGCAAAACCATCGACTGTCTAGTCTTTAACCAAACCCATTTTCACTATTTTACCCTTACCTGGCTGCAGTAACTCAAAATCATCGACGATTTTTTGGCCTCCCACCAAACCGTTGATGGTTTGGTCTACACCAAACCAAATTTCCTTCTTTTCTTTATTTTCTCATTATTTAAATTTTTTGGGTCTCTACATACTCCCCTCCTTATAAAAAATTTCGTCCTCGAAATTTACTGTTTAGCACTTGCTTCAATATTTAAGGAAAAAATCTAAAATTTTATTAATTACCCTTACTAATGGTGGAAGAATACCATGGTTACAAGGGAGGGTTTTGGGAGATTACACTCAATCACATAAAAGAAATACTCTCCCAAAACAATTCATAACCAAAACTAGAAACACTCTCTACCTTACACTGTACAAGCCAATAAACATTCACTGTCATTTACTTTTACTTTTTCTAGCCCAATTCTACACCCCATTGAATAGGTGTTGATATCTTTGGCGCATCTTATCCTCTAATTCCCATGAAGTCTCCTCAACTGCATAATTGCGCTATAGTACTTTTACTAGTGGGATCTTTTTAGTGTGTAGTTCGTGTTCCTTCTGATCCAAAATTTGCACTGGCACTTCTTCATATAACTGAGTATAATTAAGCTCTAGTGACGCATAACTGATCACATGGGAGGGATCTGAGATGTACTTTCTCAATATAGATACGTGGAATACGTCATGCATTCTAGATAGTACTGGTGGTAACGCTAACCTATAGGCAACTGGACCCACTCTTTCCAATATCTCAAATGGTCCAATAAACCTAGAGCTCAACCTACCTTTTTTCCCAAACCTCATAACTCCTCTCACTGGTACAACTTTCAAGAATACATAATCCCCTACACTAAACTCCAGCTCTCATCGGTGGGTGTTAGCATAACTTTTCTGTCGACTCTGAATGGTTTTGATCTTGTCTCACATAGGTCTAATTTTCTCAAAGGTTTATAGAACAATTTCTGGCCCCAAAACCTGCTTTTCACCAATTTCATCCCAATATAACGGAGATCAACACCTCTGACCATACAATGCTTCATATTGTGTCATCCTGATGCTGGTATGGTAGCTATTATTATAAGCAATTCAACTAATGACATAAATTGTAACCAACTACCACAAAAGTCTAGCACACAAGCTCACAGCATATTGTCCAATATTTGTATGGTCTTTTCTTTCCGTCCATCGGTCTGAGGATGAAATGTTGTGCTGAACGTCAGCTAAGAACCTATGGCTTTTTGCAAACTCCCTTAGAAACGAGATATGAACCGTGAGTCTCAGTCCAATACAATAGACATTAGCATGCCATGCAGTCAAATTATCTCCTCTATGTACAACTCTGTCAGTCTACTCATCTCATGTTCTTATCAAAATCCATTCCTATACTTTGGTATTGTATTGCGCTGAAGTTTGCAGAACCTATCAACCTAGGCTCTGATACCAAACTGTCACGCCCACATTTTTCTTCCATTTTTTTTCTCTTTTCTATAATTTTTTTTCAATACAATAAATAGCAATAATCAATCATCTATCAAATATTTCTAATACCATGATAACAATGTCAACCCGATCCATAGTGGAATAGCGAGAATATATTTGTTCATAAATACACACTATCCATATAACAGAATACATAAAGTTTCTGATTTCCATATACAATACCAGAGTGCTACAACCTCCACACATATACATATACATCCTCAAAAATCCATAGAATACTCTAGGGGTTATACAAAACATATCCCTGACTCGAAATCACTTACCATGAATACTAGGGTACTAGATCTCCTCTACCTCGGCGCTTGCTCTGCGTATCTGACTTAGTTTCTTGAAATGTTTAAATTCAAGGTAAGCCACCTCTCAGTAAGATAGAATAAATTATTGAGAGTGTGTGGCAACATGAGTTTTGATATATCATAACACATTCGTTTAAATAATTATATCAACAGAGAAAAACGTTAAGATATGTACTCATAATATAATCATATATATAAACATATTTTCATAACCTTTCATTTCTCTTATTTAGGTTCTGGCTCATGAATATCCACCAGTATATAACACAACACATCTGTAACTCGTGGCTGTTCATTTTTCATTTCATTTCTCATATTCATATTTAGCTCATGAGTATCCACCAGTATGTAACACTATGCTTCTGTAACTTATGGTTGTTCATTTTCATTTTACCTTTCACAAACATGTTCTAGCTCATGAGCATCCACCAGTATATAACACTATGCGTCTGTAATTCATGACTATTTATCATATCTATAACATAATTATCATGTCTGCAATGAGGAACCATCCTGAGGACATTCATGTCACATCGTCATGTATTCACCCCACATAATCGAGTTGTGTGCCCTAAAGGCGGGACTTAATCGTGGTTGGCTTACCAGGTTAGATCAAAATTGTACGCGTCTGTAGTACGATTGGCCTACCCAATCCTGGTCTAGACCCCAGGGGATAACTCCACTCTTCAGAGGTCTAATCGACTGTCTCTGCTATCTAAGATGTGTGGTTGCACTAACACATATGCTAGCAACGATGCCGTACTCTCTGTATATCTCTGGTCCATGCTCTTAGGAGGCAGTGCTATAGCATCTCGGTTCAAGTCTTAATGGTCGCATAGCATCTTCTAAAATAAATGAGATACACTAGGGGTAGCCAAATTATTAATTCTCCATGGATTTCTGAATTCAAACCAAGAGGGAATTGAGGCTCTTGACAAAGAATCTTTGATTACGTGCCTAAGTTGGGTAATTAAGTGTCTTAATTCATGCATTACGAATTATATTTTTAATTAAATGCCTAATTATGCTCAATATTTTAACATTGTGCTTCATTTATAATATTTGAGTTTTATTGAATAATCTACGAATTTTCGGTATTTTATTGTGGGGCAATTATAGGAAGCCAAAATCAGCACAATTTTGTAATATGTGCTTAACTTTATCGTCTGATCTTCGATCGATACAAATCAAGATGTTGTGGAAAGCTGAGAAAATTATCTACAAATTTTTTGTTTTGAACTTTGAGAGATATGAGCTCTAGGATAGTCAAAATCTTCCTTGTTCACTGGGAAACAAAAAGAAGAAGAAAAAAACAAGAAAAGAAGAAAAAAAAAGGATATATATATTTTTTCGTTTGATTTCACCCAGCCATGCAGCCGGGTCCTTCTCCGTGCGCTGGGTAGGGCTAGAGTCCCACTTTCCCTCCTTATATTTCTATTTTTTTTTCTTCTCTTCAAGAGCACCCGCTCCCTCTCTCACCCTCTCTAACTCTCTCCTCTCTCCCTATTCTCTTCCCTCGCCTCTCTTCTCTCTATCATGGCCTCCCCTCTTTTCTCTTCAACCTTACTCTCCCTCTCTTCCTTTCTCTCCTCTTCCTTTCCTTTGCTATCCTCTCCCTTTGGCTGCAACCCGAAGCCTCCCCTTGTTGCTACTGTTGCTCTACAACCCAGCCTCCTCTCTAAACTCTCCTCACTCGAGCCTCCTTCCTCATCTTCTTCTTCCTTCTTTCCCTCTTCCCTCTCCCCTCTTGTCCCTCCCTGTTGTTGTCTCCCTTCTTCCTCCATAGTTGCTACCGCTAAAGAAGGAGAACCCGAGCTGCTTGCTACTGTCCTGCCATACCCGAAAGTTGCCACTGCCCACGACTACTATTGCTGCTACTGCCATACCCCAGCTTCCTGCTCGACATGGCTGCTCCGGCTTCATCCACATGGCACTTCCTGCTCCACATGGCTACCTTGGCTTCATCCACACAGTCAGCTTACTCTCTCTCTCTCTCTCTCTCTCTCTCTCTCTCTCTCTCTCTCTTCTCTCTTCTTTTTCTTTTAGTTTTCTTTTGTTATTGCTTTTAATTAATTGAATAATTGTATTTTTTTAGTAAAATTTTAATTAAAGCTTTAATTTTTAAATCTTGTTTGGGTGCTATTATTAAGGTTATTTATTTTCTTTCTTTTATTAATCAATATTAGCATAAGACGTAATCGTTGCTTGAGTTAATTTTTATTTATTGAAATTCAATTTAGTTCTTGAAAGAAAAAGTAAAATACAAAAAAATTAAAAAAATAAAAAATATCTTCTTTAGAAGTTAAATTAGTTGTTTTCTTTAAGATTCAAATTTTGTTGAGTTTTATTTAGCTTAAGTTTAGTTTTATCAAAGTTTGGATTTTTTTCGTGTTTCTATTATTGTTTAGTTGTAAAAGTTTTAATTTTTTTTCTAGTTCTTGATTGCGTAAAAAAGTTGGTTCTTGTTGAAGTTAAGTTTGATTGAGTTTTTAAATCACACTTAAGCTACATAGGAAAGTTATCGACTTTAGGTTTTCCTTGTCCGAAGTTCTATATGGAATTTAATTCTTGCTTGGTTAAATAAATAAAGGGTCATTTATTATTATAATTTAATTTAGCGCTTGTTAGGATTTAGAATTTAAATTGCATGTTCTTTTAATTCCCCGAAAAGAAAATCTCAACATCCTAGAAAACCCAAATCTGAACTGTGTTCAATAAACCTTTTGTTTATAATTTTCTAATTGGAATTACGTAAAATTTGGAATTAAACTGCATTCCCTGAGGAGATGATCTGACCTTTATGTTAAATATTATATAACAGAACTTCCATACTTGGGATAACTTCTGAGCTGCTCATTTTTCAAGTAAGTCAAGTTTTTGGTGTCGTTGCCAAGAAATGTCAGTTTTAGTTTCAAATTAGTGTTTTTCATGTTATTTTAATATTTCTAATGAAAAAGAAAAGGAAAAAAAATAAAGAAAAAAGAAGAAAAAAAATGATGAGTTTTGAAGAAAATATGGCTTCACCTGCACCACGCACGCTTATGGATTTTTTGCAGCCTACATGCACCACTGCACCATCTAACACTGTTTTACCTAATGATGAACATAATTTCATGATGCAATGCGAGAGGAAGTCATTCATACCTCAGTTCTATGGGGCTGAATCCGAGTGTCCTTATCGGCACTTGATGGAGTTTGAGTTGACTTGCAATATTTTTTTTTCTCGTGCTAGAATTGGTGAATTTACTAGAATTCATTTATTTCTTGCCTCTTTGAAAGATAGGGAGAAAATGTGTTTAATTCTTTGAGACCTCACTCTATCTCTAATTTGGCTGATATGGAGCATGAATTTCTGCACAAGTTTTGTCCCTTACAATGAACTCAATTTTTGTAGGAACAAATTTTTTAGTTTATGCAGCAGGGTGACGAGACTTTTCGGGTTTTCTTGGAGAGGTTCAAGGATCTATTAAGCACTTGTCCACATCACGGGTTTGAATCATGGAGGTTAGTCAATTATTTCTATACAACTCTTACTCCTGATTCCAAACAATTTGTCCAAACTATGTGTAATGGAAAACTCTTCAACAAGGATGGATTAGGCACTATCATTATTTGATTACTTAGCTAAAAGTGTCTGACAATGGAATATGATACGATCTAGCACCCATGGTAGTACAACCCATCAGCGCAATTAGTGGTAGAGGTACATATGAGCCAACATATTATCCAGACGCATTTCCGCATCAGTATCGGCCACAATAGATCCCTCAAAGCTATGCACCTTCAAGATTTCAAGCTAATGCAGCACCTGCTCCATTGGAGAAGTCTCTTAAGGATGTCTTTCAGAAGTTCATGCAGATTCAAGTCATAACTAACAATCAGTAGACTCAGGCCATAAATGAATTACGGGACACCATTAATGAGATGAGCACACAGTTGAATATCTTAGAAAAAAAAGGAATTTCTGGTAGAACCTTAGCCTAATCCTTAAGAATACCAGCACCAATAGCAGTAAATACATAATGCTTCTCTTAGGATAGTGAAGGCTGTAATTACTTTGAGAAGTGGAAAATAAGTTTCCCAACCTGAGATACTCATCGACAAACCAACAGTTGTCTCGACACCTGTAGTTACAATTGAAATAGATGAGGCCAAAAAAAAATTAGAGGAAGCGAGCCCATAATTGAGAAAGTCAGTTAATGTGGATACGAAGACCAGTAAGGAGTACCAACCTATGCTACCTTACCCTCAGAGATTGGCAGCCATGGAACCATCATTCCCTACTGGAATAAATGTCATGGAGTGCAACAATGAAGCAAATCCCCGTAGTGGTATGGTGATGGGTACACCCAATAAAGAGGGTGAGCAGATTGGTGAGAGTTTAATTTTCAAAGAACCAGGTAAAAATTTTAATGTTGATGCTTCTAAAGAACCAAAGGTAACTACTTTGAAAACTCTGCCTCAAAGACCGTTTCTTAAAGAAGTGAATTTCCTAGAAAATATACTGAATAAAGATCCTTTCTTGTTAAAACAAGGAAGGCAGTTTGCACAAGTTTTGTCTAGTACCTTAGAACGTATTGATTTATTTGAGGCTAACTTTTGTGTAGGTAACAAGATATATTCATTGTGGCGACTCAAATTTGGAGACTCGCCGATTTTCAATTTAGTTTATTTCAGGTACATTTTTTTTGTAGTTTTAGTTTTTCTTTTCCATTACTTCTCTACCCAGGTATGCTCTACTTCTCTGGAGCACATCTTTTCTATTTCCCCTATGCTTTCACATTGAGGACAATGTTCCACTTTAGTTAGGGGGGATGAGAAATTACATTGAAAAAAAAAATTCAATATGGATGATTAGGCCATGATTAACATTGACTTATACCCTTTACATACTTGCATATAACCTAGGAGTTACACACTTAAGCTATATAGTGGGTTATTTATGTGTAGTTTCTCTTTATATGGTTTATCTAGGAATTGCAACTCCATGAAGGTTGACTGATAGTTCATTTTTGTTAATCTGGCTATATAAACTCTTGTATTTACATGGTATCTCACGAGACATAAAATACACGTTCACGTGACTTGTAGCACTTAGGGTTCCATGTGAGCACTGAGAGAGCGCACGTGGTGATCATGACACCTTGTGAGGTACTGTTGAGCCATTTATCGTTCTTTTGAGTTTTTGACGTCAATTTAGAGTTCATGAAACTCAACTCTCCGATCTTTTCTAGATACTCTTTGTACACTAGTCTCTGTTTTAGACTTACTAGCCTAGAGGTGGCATCTAGTGGGGAGATAGAAACCTAGGTCCTATAGCCTACTCAAGATGCGATGGTGGCTCACTCAAAAAATAAGCAGCTCGGAAGCTATCCCAACTATAAGAGTTCTGTCATGTAATCTTCAGCCCAAAGGCTAGATCGTCTCCTTGGGGAATGCAATTTAATCTCAAATTTTACGTGTTTCCAATCGAAAAATAAAAGGTTACTGAACTTAGTTCAGATTCGGGTTTTCAGGATTGTTTGAGATTTATTTTGACAAATTAAATGGACGTGCAAATAAAACCCTAATCCTAGCATGCACTGAATTAAATAGCAAGAACGGAAACCCAACGTCTAATCAGGTAGACATCGAAACATGCGTTAAACTTCTAGATTTAGAAAAGACTGTAACTTTAACACGTAATTAAAACAAGAAGTAATGGAAACTCACACAAGCACAAATGCAAACGATAAAAATCAATCCCTTAACAAAAATCAAGAACTCGAACCAAAATCAAAATTTAAACGCAACCAAGAACTCATACAGAAATTAAGCTTTAACAACCTAAACTAAACTGAACATGAAAAAATGAAAACTTTAATAAGACTTAACCTTAAACTAAATCGAGATTCGACAAGAAATTTAAATTTTGAAAAGATCATGTTGGCCTTACAAAGCTTAATATCCTATTTTGATGCTAACAAACATGTACAACTTAACATGTTTTGCTTAAGTGATATATTTTCAGGACTCAAGGATAGAATGTTAAAGAATTGATGAAAGCTTGTACTTCAAAGAAGGAATTCAATATGAAGCTTAAAGCATGTATTCAAAAATGAATTTAAAGTTTAAAGTCTGAAGATCATGAGAGCATTGATATTAAAGAAAAAGCTTCAAAGAATGAAAGCCCAAGTGATCAACATGGAAAGCTCAAAGAAAGATGAAACAAGTATAAAGGCCTTAAGAAATTCAAGAATTGAAAAAGTCTAGGAAATTTCATATAAGTACTTCAAAAGAATTTCAATATGGATGCGTGAAGCTCTTAGGTAAATTTATTGGACCTAGATACCTTTGAACATACTTGGAAAATATTTTTATAAGGTCAAAAATTGTTTCAAAAAGGATAGAATCAGTTTTGGAATAAAAATCATCAAAAAGCGGATTTCTCAAATGCTGTCAATTTTTCTACATCTACATTTATGTACATTTTTCTCCATCCAAAATTCCTTATTTTAAAATGTGTTCAACATGAAAGTTTATTATTTTATCTTAGATTTCATTTGAGACTACGAACATCAAATTTGGAGTTATACCGAAAAAGTTATGACCAAAAGACTGAAGGGTACTTGAAACTGACAACTTGACAGACGACTGTTAAGAACTGGATAGTCGACTGCCAGTGCACTTTGAGGCTTCTGTGTGGGTTTGGACAAATGAATGCCACCTTTCTATGCCTTTGTTTTAACTGGACAGACGACTGCCCAAAATGAACAGTCATCTGTCACGTGGCTGTTATGAATTTTTTCATAACGGTCAAATTTTTAAATGGGGTTCTTTAGGGCTCAAAATTTATGGAAACTTGGGGGATACGTCAACACACTTGGGGATCAAGTTATACACTTTTTAAAGTCTATAAATAAGCCTCAAAGAACATTGAATCAACACAACCAAGAGTTCAAATTCTGAAAAAATTCAAAGTCTCTCTCAAATTGCTCTCAAATTCTCAAGGCTCTCTCTTGCTCCCAAGCTCACATATTGTGCACGAATTCAACTGAGTTTTAGCTGATCTTCTTTCACCGAAATTGTGCTACAAATTCTAAATCTTTCAATCATTGAAAGAATTAATTGGTGATATACTTCATTAAGCTTCAAGTTAATTTCCATATTGTGATTTACTTTGAAGTATATTAGTTGTGCTGTAATTGTTGTACTAACCATCTCTTTGAGGAGCAAGTTCTTTGTACGCATCTATTTGATTTTTTCTTGTATATTGATGATTTCAAGGGTTGTTTGGATCATTGGCCAAGAAAGGGGATATTGCTTAGAGAGGTGGGCTCTAGCCTAGTTAAGGAGTGACCGGATAAGAAGATATCGTTTGGAGAAGGCAGACTCTAACCTTACCCAAGGAGTGTTGTAAAGGTTTGTTCCGCCCGTTAAAGAAACATGTTTAGTAATCCTTTGGTGGTTTGCCAAAGGCGAGGACGTAGGCTGGGTATAAGCCGAACCTCCTAAAAATCTCCGTCTCACTCTTTCTTTCCCTACTCTTTATTTTTAGTACATATTTAAATTGTGTGGATGGTTTAAATTGAAAATCAAATATACTACACATATTTGGAAATCAAGTAAACTTAAAGTTTAATTTTGATTTGAGTTGCGAAAATCGAAAGGGAGTACGTTGGTTAAACCATATCTTGTAGAAACCAATACGGGAATACATTTCTTGGTTAAACATTCAAAGATAAATTAACTGAAAGTTTATTTGAGTTTTGAATATTTGGAAAGAGTGATTGAATGTTGTATTGAACATCATATTAAGAAAATCCATATATACAGGGCTTGATTCAAATTTATGTCTAGGGTTGACAACAAAAGCTTTATTGTGTTTGTGAAAGGATTGTTGAATATTAAATTACATTCTTCACAAGGTTTTTAAATTCATAATCATAGGGTTTAAATAAACAAACAAACTATCTCAAGATCTTATATTACCAAAGTGCTGAATACTTTCTATCTTGGTTTGGTTGTTTGTTGTTTAACTTATACTTGGCAAATAAATTGATTGTTTGGCTTGAAGATATTGTTTAATTGATTGGTTTTTTAATTGTGTTATTGATTGGATAAAAGAACTAAGTTCTTGATTGATTAAATAATTAAACAAACAAGTCAAGAATTGGTTAAAGAAATAAAGGAAGTTTAAGATATCTTAAAAGGAATTAAAAAAAAATTTTAGAATCCAATTCACCCCTCCTCCCTCTTGGGAAGCTATTCCTAATTTCAATTGGTATCAGAGTGGGGTTATAGCAACTCTTAACTAGAAGCTATAAAAAGATCTAAATGGCTAATGTAGGTGTAGCTCCATTTGGAGAGAGACAATCTTCAATTAGGCCACCAATCTTTTGTGGTTTGAACTATACTTTCTGGAAAAAGAGAATACACATATATCTCCAAACTATGAATTGGAAAGCATGGGAGGTTGTCATGGAAGGTGACCGAATTCCCACTAAGATAGTTGATGGAAAACAAGTCCCTAAGGAGAAAATTGATACGACAGACTTAAACTATAAGATGCTACAAGTAAATTCTAATACCATGAATGCTCTGTATTGTGCTTTAGATACCAATGAATTTAATAGAATAATGGCTTGCAAATCAGTTAAAGAGATATAGGACAAGTTAGAAGTAACATATGAAGGCGCTACAGATATTATGGATAATAGGATCGATATGCTCACAAGTGACTATGAAGCCCTTAAGATGAACCCGGATGAATCCATAACTAATATGTTTACTAGGTTCACTCACATAATAAATTTCCTAAATGCACTAGAAAAAACCTACACTACTTATGAGATGATTAGGAAAACTCTTAGAGGGCTGCCACCAAAATGGGAACCAAAAACCATTGCCATAACCGAAGGAAGAAATTTGAAAAACACTTCCTTAAATGAACTTATAGGTTCTCTCCTTACATATGAAATGGTAATGAATGAAAAGAATGGAAAAACCAAAGCCCAAAAATCAATAGCCTTTAAAGCCTTAAAAGAAAACTCAAGTAGTGAAATGGATGAAGATGAAGAAGCCTTCATATATAAAAAGATAGCAAGGATACTAAGAAGGAGAAACAAATTCAAGAAAAGAAATCAAAAATCTGAATCATATGAATAAGAAGAAGAAGTTAGCAAGAAATCAAAGAATAAAACTCCTACATGTTACAATTACAACAAAACTGGACATATAAAACCGGAATGTCCACTACTAAAGAAAGAGTCTAAGAAGAAAAAGAAAAATGCCATGAAAACCACTACTTGGGACATGATGAGTACAAGTAGTTTTGAAATTGAATCAAGTGACCAAGAGGTTGCTTATACGTGCTTTATGGTTTGGGACTCTTCATCCAAATCCTTACATAATTCTTGTAGTAATTCGTCAAATGAATCCAATGATGAGGGTACGTCATCTTATGAAGAACTACAAAATGATCTAGTCAAAGTATATAAGATGTTGATCAAAGTAAATAAACAAAATGCTTCATTGAAGAATAAGAATGAAGGTATAATGAAAGAATTAGAATCCCTTAAGAATGTTGAAAGGGAAAAGGATTCAAGGATCAAGAAAATTGAAAATAAGTATGATGCTGCAATGAAAGAATTAGAAGCTAAAACTCTTGCTGAAAAAGAAAATGACTTGAAAATTAAAGAATTAGAATGCAAGAATGAAAAAAATGATAGAAGACCTTAGATCCCTATCCTCTACGGTATATAAGAAATATATATATATATATATATATATATTTCTAAATTAGAGGATAAAATAAGAAAATTATCTCTAGAGTTAGAGAAATATCAAAAGAAGGTTGATAACAAGAAAGAGATAAAGTTAAATGATCTCAAAAATCAGATTAAAGAAAAAGAAAAAATCATTTATAACTTTACAAAAGGAAAAACAAACTTTGAAAAAATGCTTGGCTCCCAAAGAATGTCTCTAAACAAAGAAGGCATTGGATTTAATGGAATTGAAAATAAAAAGAAAAGAAATCTTTACATGGGTTATTTCTCAAAAGCCTCCAAAGATAATGCTACTACATCTAGTAATGTTGACACTAATACAATATGCTATCATTGTAAGAAAAATGAGCATATAAAGTTTGAATGTCTATTTAAGAAAAAAGGAGTCAAAACTAAACAAATATTGAGAGTTAAAGAAACATCCTTTATCAAACCAATCGGACCCAAGAAAGTATGGGTACCGAGATGATAGACTAGCTCATAAACGAAAAACTCCATGGATTAAGTCATTCCCCTTTAAAAATTGAGAAAGTAACTTAATTCATGATCAACAATTGAGTTTAAGAGTTTATTTTAACAAATTCAAAAATGGCATTGTTGGAAAAATCATAGGATGATTTTTTTTACAAAGCTTAACTTAAGAAAATATCAAATTGAGATTTTAAGTCTATATAAGCAAAGATGAGAGAATTCAAAAACATGTTGAAATGAGGAAAATCCTGCTGACATACTACTGTCTGTTCAGAGACAGACGACTGCCATGTTTTGAAGTGTTTTAATAAAAGTCAGAAGACTAACAGACGACTGTCAAGTAATGGACAGACGAGTGCCAATGACTAGTGAGCCGTCTGTGAGTGTTCTTCCAGACGTTTGTCCACCTTCAGTGTATATTGAAAAACTGATTTGTTCATGGACAAATGATTGTCACCATATGGACAGACAACTGTCACCCTTCTGTTCATTTTTGTAAAACCTGGTTGTTTAGTGACAGATGACTACCCCCTGTTGACAGGCAACTGCATAATTTTTTTTAAAGATATTTGAGAATGAAATGCTATATGCTCCATGCTTACATGCCTATATGATATACTATATGCTACATGCTTACATGCCTATGCTACATGATATGCTTGACTTATATTGAAAATTTGTGGCTCACTATGTTGAAAATTTGAGCATGAGATGATTGAGTATAAGCATGAATTTTGTTATGAGATTAATTCTTGATCATGCATGCTATTGATGAATTACATGAATAGACTTACTGCTTTTTATATTGATATCCATGAGCTATGAGAGATATAATGGTTATATTGATATTCATGAGCTATGAGAGATATAATGGTTATATTGGTATCCATGAGCTTTGTATAATGTGATAGTGACTTTCGTATTTATAAAGTCTTTGGTATACACGAATATTTTTGGTATCACATTTTAAAAATTTTAATTGGTATCACAATTTTACAAAGCTCACTTGGTATCACAATCTAAAAGTTAAATTTGTCTTTTAAGCATGACAAGTATGGTTATATCTATGAACATAGTATGACATTGATGATATTAGCATGATATTAATATTTGATACATGATGTGAATCAATGTTTTGAAACATAGGATGATGAAAGCAAAATTGATAACAAAACTGAATGATTTGAATTCAGGGGGAGTGTTATGTCATATTGCTTTTATTATGATTGTTTCCCTATTAATCAATTTAGAGAATTTTCAATTCGTGTCAATTCTCAATTGGTATCATGAATTTTAAATAGATATCATGAATTCAATTTTAAATGGGTATCATAAAATCAACAATTGAAATCTTGAATAATGTCAAAGGAAGAAAAAGCTATTAGTAAAGATATGACTATTAAAACACACTACACATGCTATATTGAAAAATAAATTGAGTGTGTACATATGTTGATATGTATGTTTGATGATATGCTCAACATGTGATTTTACTTGAACTTATTCATTTTTTTTCTTTTTGATGGATGTCAAAAGGGGGAGAAGTTTTAGAGCAAAAATTGAGCATAGTATTGCAAATTGCAAAAATTAGCATGGACATAATATATATCAAAAGGAGAAGTATTTGATAGTGATGAGCATGATTGTAAAAGAGGTTTTGAAATTGACATTGATCTTACAAATATTGTTAAGATGATGCTTATTGAAAGGGGGAGTCTCTTTAAGGCTCACTCCAATTTTTGCTTCTTATTTGTCATCATCAAAAAGGGGGAGATTATTGGCCTTACAAAGCTTAATATCCTATTTTTATGCTAACAAACAAGTAGAACTTAACATGTTTTATTTAAGTGATATGTTTTCAGGACTCAAGGATAGAGCGTTAAAGAATTGATGAAAGCTTGAACTTCAAAAAGGAATTCAATATGAAGCTTAAAGCATGAATTCAAAAATGGATTTAAAGTTTAAAGCCTGAAGATCATGAGAGCATTGATATTAAAGAAAAAACTTCAAAGAATGAAAGCCCAAGTGATCAACATGGAAAGCTCAAAGAAAGATGAAACAAGTATAAAGGCCTCAAGGAATTCAAGAATTGAAAAATTCTAGGAAATTTCATGTAAGTATTTCAAAGAATTTCAATATGGATGCATGAAACTCTTAGGTAAATTTATTGAACCTTGATACCTTTGAACATAATTGGAAAATATTTTTATAAGGTCAAAAATTGTTTCAAAAAGGATAGAATCAGTTTTGGAATAAAAAGCACCAAAAAGAGGATTTCTCAAATGCTGTCAATTTTTCTTTATCTGCATTTATGTACATTTTTATCCATCAAAAAGTATTTATTTTAAAATGTGTTCAACATGAAAGTTTTTTTATTTTCTCTTAGCTTTCATTGGACACCAAGAACGTCAAATGTGAAGTTATACACAAAACTTTATGACCAAAATACTGAAGGGTACTTGAAGCTGACAGCTTAACAGACGACTGTCAAGAACTGAACAATCGACTGCCAGTGCACTTTGAGGCATCTGTGTGGGTTTGGATAGATGACTGCCACCTTTCTGCCCCTTTGTTTTAATTAGATAGACGACTGCCCAAAATGGAAAGTTATCTGTCACGCGGCTGTTATCAAATTTTTCATAATGGTCAAATTTTTAAATGGAATTGTTTAGGGCTCCAAATTTATGGAAACTTGGGAGATACTTCAACACACTTGGGGATCAAGTTATACGCTTTTTAAAGTATATAAATAAGCCTCAAATAACATTGAATCAATGCAACCAAGAGTTCAAATTCTAAAAAAATTCAAAAGTCACTCTCAAATTGCTTTCAATTTCTCAAGGCTCTCTCTTACTCTCAAGCTCACATATTGTGCACAAATTCAACTAAGTTTTAGCTGATCTTCTTCCACCATAATTGTGCTACAAATTCTAAATCTTTCAATCATTGAAAGAATTAATCGGTGATATACTTCATCAAGCTTCAAGTTAATTTCCATATTGTGATTTACTTTGAAGTATATTAGTTGTGCTGTAATTGTTGTACTAACCAGCTCTTTGAGGAGTAAGTTCTTTGTATGCATCTATTTGATTTATTTCTTGTATATTGATGATTCCAAGGGTTGTTTGGATCGTTGGTTAAGCAAGTGGATATTGCTTAGAGAGACGGGCTCTAGCCTAGTTAAGGAGTGACCGGACGAGGGGATATCGTTGGGAGAAGGCGGGCTCTAGCCTTACCCAAGGAGTGTTGTAAAAGTTTGTTCCCCCCATTAAAGGAATATGTTTAGTAATCCTTTGGTGGTTTGTCAAAGGTGAGGACGTAGGCTGGGTATAAGCCGAACCTTGTAAAAATTTCCGTCTCACTCTTTCTTTCCCTACTCTTTATTTTCAGTACATATTTAAATTGCGTGGATGGTTTAAATTGAAAATCAAATATACTACATATATTTGGAAATTAAGTAAACTTAAATTTTAATTTTGATTTGGGTTGCGAAAACCGAAAGGGAGTACGTTGGTTAAACTATATCTTGTGGAAACCATATGGAAGTACGTTTCTTGGTTAAGCACTCAAAGATAAATTAACTGAAAGTTTATTTGAGTTTTGAATATTTGGAAAGAGTGATTGAATGTTGTATTGAACATCATATTAAGCAAATCCATATATACAAGGCTTGATTCAAATTTATATCTAGGGTTGACAAAAAAAGCTTTATTGTGTTTGTGAAATGATTGTTGAATATTAAATTACATTCTTCACAAGGTTTTCAAATTCATAATCACAGGGCTTAAATAAACAAACAAACTATCTCAAGATCTTATATTACCAAAGTGTTGAATACTTTATATCTTGGTTTGGTTGTTTATTGTTTAACTTGTACTTGGCGAATAAATTGATTGTTTGGCTTCAAGATATTGTTTAATTGATTGGTTGTTTAATTGTGTTATTGATTGGATAAATGAACTAAGTTCTTGATTGATTATAGAATTAAACAAGCAAGTCAAGAATTGGTTAAAAGAAATAAAAGAAGTTTAAGGTATCTTAAAAGGAATTAAAAGAAAATTTTAAAATCCAATTCAGCCCCCACCCCTCTTGGGAAGCTATTCCTAATTTCAGATCAACTAATCTAATTTCTTAAAAAAAAACATTTTTTTTTGTATTTTATTTAAATTTTAGAACCAAACCGGACCTTTCTAAACTAATTAAATAAATTGAAGCATTAATTAAATCTATCACGAAATTTAATTAAGGAAATAAATAAATAAAATGCAATAATAAGAAAACACATTAAACAATTATTTAAATCTAAAATTTTCCAATAAATTTGAATAAAAATTTAGCAGTATTCAACTAATTCATTAACAATTTTAAAAGAAAGAGAAAGATGAGAGAGAGAGAGAGAGAGAGAGAGAGAGAGAGAGAGAGATAGAGAGAGAGAGAAGATGAAGTTGTGTTGTAGTGGTTGGTGGCTCTCGGCTTGTGTCTGCTGGAACTAGGTTGCAGCTGGTGCACGGGGGTCTTCGTAGCTGTTCTTCTCGGCTAGCAGTAGGTTTCGGTGGTGGTTACTAGCAGGTGGCTTGAGGCAAGAAAGAGGGGATACTCGAGTGGTTGTTGTGGTGACTTGGTGTTGCCGTGCTGTGGTGGGAACAAGGGGTGGCTCGTGGTAGGTGGCCGGAGCAGAGGCTATGGAACAACAACTTCCGAAGAGCTCACGGGAGAGAAGGACCGAGGGAGAGAGCGAGGGAAGGAGAGGGAGATTGAGAGAGGAAGGGATGCCGAGGGAGTAGGAGAGAGTAAGAGAGGGAGAGAGTTGAGAGAGGGAGAGAGTTGAGAGAGGGCATAGAAGATAGAAGGCTCCAGTTGGCTATGGAAAACAAGGAAAACAAAAAAAAAAAAAAAATCAAGTAAGGAAGAGGGAGAGGAAACGAGAGAGAGAGTAGGGAAAGAAGAGGGAAAAAACAGAGAGAAAGGGAGGGAGCCCCGGGAGCTTCAGCTGAACAAGGGGGAAAAATATAAAAAGGGACGGGGGATGGTGGCCCTAGCACAACCCAGCAAGATGACCCGACCCGGCCTGCATGGCCAGGTCACATCAAAGGTAATGTAATTTTGTTTTTTTTTTTTCTTTCTTCTTTTTACTCCTTTATGAACAACGCCAATGTTGATCCTCCTGAAGCCCGTTTCTCTTAAAGATCAAAACACGGAAGTTGTAGATAATCATCTCGTATTTCTCCAAAATTTTGAATAGTCTCGATGAGAGCTTCTACGGAAAAGTTATTCGCGAATTACAAACTAATGCCGATTTTAGCTTCCGAAAATTTTCCTGCGATAAAAAAATGCCAAAAATTCATAAATTTCTCAATAAAACTCAGAGATTGTAAATAGGACACTTTGTTAAAATATTGAGTGTAATTAGGCATTTAATTAAAAATATAAGCTCTAATGCTCAGATTAAAATACCTAATTATGTAGTTTAAGCGCGTAATCACACCCTTAATTAACATTTTGCTAGTCTCTAGCAAATGACGTTGATGAATTTCAGGGGCAGTATCCACAAATACTAACTCCAGTGAACATGAAATTAATGAACATGCAACACAGTCATACCGTTTCACATACAAGAATATAACTGAATTTCACACAAGCTCGTTCATATTCAACGCACACAACTCCGAAGCACGTCACTCACGCAAGTTCCATCATTATATATCATTTAAGAACAGTATACTCACATAAAGTAAACTAGTGGGACAATTCAGAGTTAATGCGGTCATATAAGTTCGAGTATAAATAGGTAAAATCTCGAGGTGTGTGTGATGTGTGTGACTCATTACACCTAGGATACTAGTGGACACCTACAGAATGGTCGTTTTGACTTGACCTAACCAGTATACCCTTAAAAACACACAAAAAGAATGGGTTCACTCGTCATATGTAAGGAGGAGTGTCATGATCAAACATCTCACATATTGAAAGGAACAAACGCTAAGTATATGGAGTGGAATAGTCCAAGAAGGATCTAGCCTATCTATGAGGTGCTGGGTCCTTCACCCTAGCATCTTCTCACCTACTCGTCATATCCAACTGAGACCGCCCTAGATTAACTTATTCACAAACTTGTCGTGAATACATCTGAGACATTAACCAGTTGAAGAATCTTCATACTTGGAAAACATGTGTCGTGTCCTTGACTTTTCATGGTAATTTTGTGGAGCAGGCATTAGCATTTCATTTTATGGGCATTTCTGTTTCTTATTCTTTCTTTTGCTCATTCTTCATTTTTTGTCTTTTCTTAATCAATTAAGACAATCATTACACTTCTTTTGTTATCTTCAGACCATCAACGGAAATTAAGCTCGAACAGTGGTCCATGAACCAAGTTTATTTCTAATGGTGGCTCAGCCTTCACTTCTTGAATAGGCTACAAAACCTAGATTTCTGTCTCCCCACTAAAAGTGTCACCTCTAGGCTAGCAAATCAAAAACATAGATTAGTGTACAAGGAATCGTCCAGAAGAAAAGAGAATCGAGTTCCATGAACTCTGATTTAATGTTAGCACTTAAAAGGACAATAAATAGCTCAAGAATATCTCACAAGGTGTTATAGTCGCTACGGGTATTCTCTTAATGCTCACAAGAAACCCTAAGTGCAATGAATCACGTGAATGTGTCTATTCAGCCTCATGAGATGCCATGTAAATACAAGAGATTATATAACTAGATTAACACGAGTGTACTACCAATCAATTCTTCATGGAGTTACAAAGTCATATAAAGAGAAACTACACATAAATGACTCAAGTGTATAATTCTTAGGTTATATGCAAGTATGTGAAGGGTATAAGTCAGTGTTAATCATGGCATAATCGTGTAATTCCTCACTACTCTTTCTTTGTTTCTTTTTCTTTTAAGTTTTTTTTAATTAATATATAAAACCCAGCAAGTATACGTGCACAGTGTCACATGCAAATGCTCACCCCCCAACTAAAGTGGAATATTGTCCTCAATGTGAACGCATAAGGGAAATAGAAAAATTGTGCACTGGAGAAGTAGGGCGTACTTGGGTGGCAAAGTAATGGAAAATGAAAATTGAACTACAAGAAAATGTACCTAAAAATTAACTAAAAATAAAATAAGGTAAAACAAAATGAAAAGAAAGGAAAGAAAAACATCACAGTTGTCTGGCGGAGGCTCTGGAGGAATTTCGTCTAGTGGGTGCAGGTCTATAAATTGAACTAGCGAGTCTCCGAATTTAAGCCACCACAATGAATCAATCTTCATATATGCACAAAAGTCAGTCTCAAATGAATTAATACTCGTCAAAATACCAAATAATACGTGTGCAGATCGACTTTCTTGTTTTGACAAGAACGGGTATTTATTCAGCATATTTTCTAGGAAATTTACTTCTTTACGAACTAGTGTTTAAGGAAAAGTTATTGGAACAGTTACCTTTAGTTCTTTAGAAGCATTAGCATTAAAAGTTTTACCTAGTTCCTTAAAAATTAAACATTCACCATTATACTCACCCTCTTTATCGAGCGTACCAATCATCTTACCACTGTAGGGATCTGCTTCAGCATTGGGCTCCTTAACAATTAATTCAGTCGGGAGTGACGATTCCACGGCTTCCAAATTGAAGGATAAGGCACCATAGGTTAGTACTCCTTATTAGTATCAGTCTCCTCATTAATTGACTGTTTCACTTCTAGGCCCGCTTCCTCTGGTTTTTCTTTGCCTTCATCTGTTTTAGTCGTAACTTTAGGTGCCGGGAGAACTGGTTGTTCGGCGATGAGCATCTCAGGTTGAGGAAATTTTGTCCTACTTCTCGAAGTAATGGCAGTCTCTACTGTCTCAAGAGAAACATTATGTATTTGTTGTTGTTGTTGCTGGTATTCTTGAGGACTAGGCTGAGGTTCCACGAGCAATTCCTCTTTTTCTAAGATATCCAACTGCATGCTCATTGCATTAATGGTGTCTCGAAACTCATTATACTGATTGACTTGAATCTGCATGAACTGTTGGAGCATATTCGCCATCTATGTCATGCTATGCACAACTCTGAGGGATCTGTTGTGGCTGATATTGAGGCAGAAGAGTGTTAGGGTAGTATGTTGGCTCATATGTATCCCCACCATTGATTGTGCTGATAAGGTGTATTTTCATGGGTGCCTGATTGTATCGTGTATTCCACTGTAGGAAACTTTTAGCTAGGTAATAAAAGAATGATAGTACTTGATCCGGATCCTTACTGAAGGGTTCTCCATTGCACATGGTCTGGACAAAGTGCTTATAATCGGGGATAAAAGCAGTATAAAAACAATTAACTAACCTCCATGATTCAAACCTGTGATGTGGACAAGTGCTTAGTAGATCCTTAAATCTCTCCCAACAAGCCCGAAAAGTCTCGTCACCTTGTTGCACAAACTAAATGATTTGTTCCTACAAAAATTAAGTTCTCTGTGAAGGACAAAACATATGTAGAAATTCACACTCCATATCAGCCCAATTAGTGATAGAGTGTGGTCTCAAGGAATGAAACCACATCTGCGCCCCATCCTTCAAAGAGGCAAGAAATAAATGCAGTCTAGTATATTCTTTAGTTATAGCATGAGAGAAAAAAAATATTGCAAGTTAACTCAAACTCTGACAGGTGCCGATAAGGGCACTCAGATTCCGTCCCGTAGAACTGAGGTAGCAATGACGTCCTCTCACACTGCATCATGAAATCAAGTTCATAATTAAGTAAAATAGTGGAAGATGGTGCAATGGTGTATTGAAGTTGCAAAAAGTCCATCATCATGTGTGGGTGCAGGTGTAGCCATATTATTTTGTTTATTTTTTTCAAAACTTAATTTTTTTTTCTTTTTCTTTTCATGAGACTAATTAAAATGACGGCAAAAATGCTAATTTGAGACTAAGACCAACATTCCCTGGTAACGGTGCCAAAAACTTGACTCACTCGAAAAATGAGCAGCTCAGAAGCTATCCCAAGTATAGGAATTCTGTCGTATAATCTTCAGCTTAAAGGCTAGATTGTCTCCTCAGGGAATGCGATTTAATCTCAATTTTTACGTGTTTCCAATCGAAAAATAAAAGGTTACTGAACTTAGTTCAGATTCGGGTTTTGAGGATTGTTTGAGTTTCTTTTGACAAATTAAACGGACGCACAAATAAAACCCTAATCCTAACATGCATTGAATTAAATAGTAAGAATGGAAACCCTACGTCTAATTAGACAGGCATCGAAACATACGACAAACTTTGGAATAGAAAAGACGGTAACTTTAACATGTAATTAAAACACGCAGTAATGGAAACTCACACAAACACAAACGCAAACGATATAAACCAAACCTTTAACAAAAATCAAGAACTCGAACCAAAATCAAAATTTAAAGGCAACCAAGAACTCAGATTGAAATTAAGCTTTAACAACCTAAACTAAATTGAACATGATAAAAATGAAAACTTTAATAAGACTTGACCTTAAACTAAACCGAGCTTCGACAAGAAATTTAAATTTTGAAAAGACCGACTAATCTAATTTCTTAAAAACAAAAACACTTTTTCTCTTTTTGTACTTTTTTTTAATTTTAGAACCAAACCAGACCTTACTAGACTAATTCAATAAATCGAAGCATTAATTAAACCTATCACAAAATTTAATTGAGGAAATAAATAAATAAACTGCAATAATAAGAAAACACCCTAAAAAATTATTTAATATCTAAAATTTTCCAATCAACCTCAATAAAAATTTAGTAATATTCAACTAATTCGTTAACAATGATAAAAGAAAGAGAAAGATGAGAGAGAGAGAGAGAGAGAGAGAGAGAGAGAGAGAGAGAGAGAAGATGAAGCTGTGTTGTGGTGGTTGGTGGCTCTCAGTTGGTGTCTGCTGGAATTGGGTTGTAGCTGGTGCACGGGGATCTTCGCAGCTGTTCTTCTTGGCTGGCAGCATGTTTCAGTGGTGGTTGCTGGCAGGTGGCTTGAGGCAGCGGAGAGGGAACACTCGAGTGGTTGTTATGGTGACTTGGTGTTGCTGTGCTATAGTGGGAATAGGGGGTGGCTCATGGTAGGTGGCCAGAGCAGAGGCTGTCGAACAATAGCTCCTAGAGAGCTCACGGGAGAGAAGGACTGAAGGAGAGAGTGAGGGAAGGAGAGGGAGTCTGAGAGAGAAGGGGATGCCAAGGGAGTAGGAGAGAGTAAGAGAGGGTATAGAAGGCTCCGGTTGGCTATGGTAGACAAGGAAAACCAAAAAAAAGAAAAGCAAGTAAGGAAGAGGGAGAGGAAACGAGAAAGAGAGAACAGGGAAGGAAATGAGAGAAAGTAGAGAGAAAAGGAGGGAGCCCTAAGAGCTTCCACTAAA
Organism: Malania oleifera; assembly: GCF_029873635.1. Lineage (NCBI taxonomy): Eukaryota > Viridiplantae > Streptophyta > Magnoliopsida > Santalales > Ximeniaceae > Malania > Malania oleifera. The sequence goes on from NC_080422.1 coordinate 19,980,559, forward strand.
CAAAGGGGAAAAAATATAAAAAGGGATGGGGGATGGCAGCCCTAGCACGACCCAGCAAGATGATCCGACCCGGTCTGCATGGCCGAGTCACATCAAAGGTAATGTAATTTTGTTTTTCTTTTTTCTTTTTACTCCTTTACGAACGATGCTAATTTTGATCCTTCTGAAGCCTATTTCTCTCAAATCTCAAAACACAAAAATTGTAGATAATCTTCTTGTATTTCTCCAAAATTTTGAATCGTCTCGATCAAAGTTCGGATAGAAAAGTTATGCACGAATTACGAATGATGCCTGTTTTAGCTTTTGAAAATTTTCCTGCGATAAAAAAATTCCAAAAATTCATAAATTTCTCAAATAAAATTCAAAGATTATAAATAAGACACTTTGTTAAAATATTGAAAGTAATTAGACATTTAAATAAAAATATAAGCGCTAATGCTCGGATTAAAACGTCTAATTACGTAGTTTAAGCGTATAATCAGAAGGCTAAGCTACCCCTAGAGATAGACTTAGTTCATGAAGTACTATTCGAGCTTAATTCCCATTGTTGGTATGAAGATAATAAAAGAAGTGTAATGATCATACTAATTGACAATGAAGAGACAGAAATTGAAGAATGAGCAGAACAAAGAATAAGGAAAATAGAACTGTACATGAAATGAAAGTCAGGGACACGACACATGTTTTCCATATATGAAGACTCTTCAACCGCTTAATGCTTCAGATGTATTCATGCCAAGTTTGTGAATAATTTGATCTAGGGTGGTCTTGGTTGGAAATGATGAGTAGGTGAGAAGATGCTAAGGTGAAGGACCCGACACCTTACAAATAGGCTAGATCCTTTTCAGACTAGTTCACTTTATATATTTAGCGTTTGTTCCTTGCAATATGTGGGATGTTTGATCGCAACACTCTTACTCACATATGATGAGTGAATCCATCTTTTTTTAGTGCTTTTTTTTTTTTTTAGGGTTAACCAATTAGGATGAGTCAAAACGGCCATTTTGTTGGTGTCCATTGGTATCCTGGGTGTGACGAGTCATACACGTTACACATACCTCGAGATTTTTCCTGTTTATACTCAGATTTACATGACTACATTAATTCTGAATTGTATTGCTACTTAACTTCATGTGAGTATACTGTTCTTAATGGCTATATAATGATGATACTTGCATAAATGACTTACTTCAGAGTTGCGAGCATTGTATATGATAAGTTTGTGTGAAATTGGTTATATTCCCATATGTGAAATGGTATGGTTGTGTCGCATGTGCATTCATTTCATGTTTTTTGGAATTAGTATTGTGGGTACTGCCCTGGAATTTATTCACATTATTTTCTAGGGACTAGCAATACATTAGTTGAGGATGTGATTACATGCCTAAATTGTATAATTAAGAGTCTTAATTTATACATTACGAATTATATTTTTAACTAAATGCCTAATTACACTCAATATTTTAACATTGCACTTTATTTACAATATTTAGGTTTTATTGAATAATCTATGAATTTTTGATGTTATATTGTAGGGCAATTATAGGAAGCTTAAATCGGCACCACTTTGTAATATGTGCGTAATTTTCTTTTCCAAGCTCCGATCATGACAAATCAAAATGCTATGGAAAGCTGAGGAAATTATCTACGATTTTCATCCTTCGAGCTTTGAGAGGTATGAACTCTAGGATAGTCAAAATCTCCCTTGTTCGCTGGGAAACAAAAAGAAGAAAAAAGGGAGAAATAAGAAAAAAAGAAAAAAGAATATATTTTTTTTTGGGTTAATTTGACATGGCCATGTAGCCGGGTCCTTCTTTGTGCACTAGGTAGGACTGGAGTCCCAGTCTCCCTTCTTATATTTCTTTTTTTCTTCTTCTCTTCACGAGCACCCGCCCCCTCTCTCACCCTCTCTAACTTTCTCCTCTCTCATTATTCTCTTCCCTCTCCTCTCTTCTCTCTTTCATGACCTCCCCTCTTTTCTTTTCGACCTCACTCTCCTTCTCTTCCTTTCTCTCCTCTTCCTTCCCTTTGCTTTCCTCTCCCTTTGGCTGGAACCTGAAGCCTCCCTTTGCTGCTGTTGTTGCACTGCAACCCAACCTCCTCTATGAACTCTCCTCACCCGAGCCTCCTTCCTCATCTTCTTCTTCCTCCTTTCCCTATTCCCTCTCCCCTCTTCTCTTTCCCTGCTGCTATCTCCCTTCTACCTCCATAGTTGCTACCGTTGAAGAAGGAGAACCTGAGCCGTTTGCTATTGTCCTACCATACCCGAGAGTTGCCACTACCCACAGCTGCTGTTGCTGCTACTGCCATACCCCAGCTTCATGCTCCACATGGCTGCTCCAGCTTCATCCACACGGCCAGCTTGCTCTCTCTCTCTCTCTCTCCCTTCTCTCTCTTTCTCTCTTCTTTCTTCTCTTTTCTTTTAGTTTTCTTTTGTTATTGCTTTTAATTAATTGAATAATTGTATTTTTTTAGTAAAATTTTAATTAAAGTTTTAATTTTTAAATCTTGTTTGCGTGCTATTATTTAGGTTATTTATTTTCTTTCTTTTTTAAATAATATTAGCATTAGACGTAATCGTTGCTTGAGTTAATTTTTATTTATTGAAATTCAGTTTAGTTTTTGAAAAATAATTAGAATACAAAAAAGAAAAAATATCTTCTTTAGTAGTTAAATTAGTTGTTTTCTTTAAGATTCAATTTTGTTGAGTTTTATTTAGTTTAAGTTTAGTTTTATTAAAGTCTGGATTTTTTTCGTGTTTCCGTTATTGTTTAGTTGTTAAAGTTTAATTTCTATTCTAGTTCTTGATTGCGCAAAAAAGTTGGTTCTTGTTGAAGTTAAGTTTGATTGAGTTTTTTAATCACACTTAAGCTACATAGGAAAGTTATCTTCTTTAGGTTTTCCTTGTCCGAAGTTCTACGTAGAATTTAATTCTTGTCTGGTTAATTAAATATAGGGTCGTTTATCGTTATAATTTAATTTAGTGTGTTAGGATTTAGAATTTAAATTGCATGTTCATTTAATTCGTCAAAGAGAAAATCTTAACATCTTAGAAAACCCGAATCTGAACTGTGTTTAGTAAACTTTTTTTTTATTATTTTCTGATTGAAATTACATAAAATTTGGAATTAAATTGCATTCCCTGAGGAGACTATCTGGCCTTTGGGCTAAATAATACACGACACAACTCCTATACTTGGGATAACTTCCAAACTGCTCATTTTTCGAGTGAGTCAATCTCCTTTTCTAAATATGCTTGAAAAAAGGACTACTTTGTGATTTCTTACACTTTTACAAAAATGATCATGGATTATGTATTAATCCAATCTTACTTAATAATTATTATTTTTTATTTAATAATATAATATTAAATAAATTTGTATTATCCTGGACCTATACCGAGGTATTGATGGTGATTCTCAAATATCGCAAAATAGAATGTGATACAAATGAATTCACCGTCATATGGCTGACTGGCGATTACTAGCGATTCTGACTTCATGCGGGTGAGTTGCAACCGGCAATCCGAACTAAGGCCAACTTGAGTTATAAGTACAAGAAACGAATCAATGAAAAAACTGGTTAAAGGGTACAGAACAAAGGCCAACCCGAGGAAGTGCATATCTTACCTAGATTTTTTTCCATAATGGTACAAAACAGTAGTATCATTGGATTTTCATTGAGAGATAATCAAAGGTTCCATGCGTGCTCAAAGGCATAAAACAATCATTTGGGAACTGTATATCTCATCATGTCTGTATAATTCTCGTCATTTATGTATAATTCTCATCATTTCTGTATAATTCTCATCATATCTGTACACATTTCATTTCGTCACATCTATATAACACATATTTGTGTATATTTCGTATCATCATATCTATATCAAACATGTTTGAATATATCACATATCGTCATTACCATATAAAACATATCTATATATATCACATTTCATCATTTGTGACTCCCCGAAACCCGCCAAATCGGGCCTGGGTGCCACGTGTTCCAATTACTTGTATTTGATACCATAATTAACATGCACACAGCGAAACATAAATAAATAACCTCAAATAAATACCAGAGTTCTATATAGCAACCCAAAAACAAACACTACAACATCCAGATATCTATATCCACAACCAGTATTTAAAACATAATCATGTACAAATATATTTATACATATATCAGTATCTCACAATACACGAAAAAGAAACCACCAAAAATAATCCCAGCCTAGGCCTTCGAACCGAATCTCCAAAAGAACCTGAAAAATTGTTAATCCACTAGGGTGAGACACTTCTCAGTAAGGGTGGAATAAATTATAACAGTGTGTGACAAATGAGTTTTAATATTTACATATCAAAATAAACTGCTTCTCACATAATATCAATAACAACTGAGAAAATGTACCATTAATAACATTCTTGACGTCTAATGTCATACACTCATCCAATATGCACAAGTACATAATTTTTATTCAGATGAAAGTCCCCAAGGATAGGGAAGATTACCTGCCTATACAAATAGTTTCCCTCTGCTTTGGTACTAAAAACTACCTACTAGAGCACTCACCTTACTCAGTAAGCCCTCAGGTGAAGAATTACCTCGCCGCCAGTATACACATCATTATTATTTTAAGGCTTTCGAGGATCGAGATGTCTACCCACCCATACAAGTAGCATCCCTTCACACTAATATCAAGAAACAACCTAGCAGAGCACTCGCCTTTCTCAGCAAACCCTCGGTGGTATGTTTACCTCGCCGCATGCACACACATGCATTCACAATATGTTATACCATTATTTTTATGCTATAACTAAATTCACATACGCACAACACATCCACACATGAATCATGCATTTCATACTTCATCTTCCAATGTCTTCAGTACATGGCTCACACAGAGCAACTACGTATATGTCAGTACGTGGTCCACATAGGCACCTACGTACTTCTTATCTACACGTGGCCCACACAAGCACCACTACCCACACAGGGTACATAACATGGCTACACAAGCGCCATTATCCACACAGGATATAACGTGGCCCACACAAGCACAGGAAAAATTGTTCCCATGTCACACGAATTTAATATCATATGCAATTATCCCAATTATAAATCTTAAACAAAATCATCATTTTCTAGTACTCAGACAGTTCTAAAAATCATATAAATAAATAATAAATTTCATACGCTCAAAATAACTGGTTTACCTTAATAAAATACTGATATAATTTTATTCTCCCTTACCTGATTTCCTGAACCACGCCTACAGGGTTCCCAAAATTATACCCGCAGCGCTCACCCGAGCCCTGATTCAATCAAATCATTCCCAATAAAATATTATTTTAACATTTCCTAATTTATAATAATTAAATACCAATTAATTTCTAAATAAACTATTTATCCTAGTTTTGGGGCTATTCCTACAATGATCCCACGAGAAATCTGCTCCGCTAGACTTGTAAAGAATCATCCATAGATTCTCGTGGTGGTGTCCGATCTTCAATTTGGCTTAAAATTTAAGAAAAATTGAGACAAAAATGAGAATTTGGCTTACCCCAGAAGATATGCCCACGTTACTCCTACGACAAATCCACTTCGGTAGATATGTCAGTGGTGGAGAATGAAGTTCGGTGGTATTCTCGGATTTTCAATTGGACGAGAATCCGCGGTGAAATCATAGAGAGAGGAGGAGTGGAGAACGTGAGCTGAGAGAATTTTTTTTTTTCCTCCTTTCTTTCCCTGCTGTTCAGCACGCAAGAAGGAGTTTTTTTTTTTTTTATCTAGCTTTCCTCTGCTCCAGGAAACTTAAGAATTAAGTTTTCCTCTTTTTTTTTTTTTCTTTCTCTCCTTTATCTCTTACTTTTACTTTTATATATACTTACATATACTTATATATAAATATATATATATATATCCTTATATGTATTTAAATATACATATATATATATATATATATATCCAAAATCCTCAAATTTCTTAATTTAATTAATTTTCTTAATAATTAATTACTTAATAATAATAATAATTTTTTTTTAATTAATTTTTTTTTGGGTCGTTACATCATTTCTGTGTAAAACATATCTTTATTTCTCATATCTTCATATCTGTATAAAACATATCAATATATCTCATATTATCATATCTGTATAAAAACATAATTGTATATTTCATAACTTCGTTACTTTATAAAATCATATTTGTGTTTCTCATAACATCATTTCTCAATGCAAATCATATATTTCAATATCAATCATATTCCCAATATAAAACTGTTATTTCACATTCCTCATGTCACACAATTTTAGATTGATAATCATAATATAATAATCACAAGAAAAATATGCATATCATAGTTTTTCAAAACCATATACAGTATTCTCAATTTCACATAATTTAAGTCAATTAGTTAATTTCCCAAAAATATATGTTATAATTTATTCCCCTTACCTACTTACTAAGAGGGTTACTGCTAAGATCTCTAAACCCACACCCGCGGCATTCGGAGTTCAAAACCCTAAAATCATTTTTTCCCAATTAAATCAACTCAACCCCAGAATTATAATCATTTAAACATCCCTAGACCTATACACTCCATTTAGTCAGTTAAATTCTAAGCAGATAACATTGTCATCATCCTTACCTCAACTTTGGAGTGGTACCTGGAAACCCCAAAACACAAAATTGTTCTGATCAAATGGTGGAGAATTGTTGTCAGGATCCCGAAATGGTATTTTTCAATTGATTTGGGCTTAAATCGAGAACAAAATTGAACAAAGAAGGGGTGGTGGCCATAGCCCTAGAGAGAGAGAGAGTGTGTGTGAAAGAGAGGAATCTGATTTGACTCCAAAAATTATGACTTGAATTCCTTATATAGTACACTGACCCGCAGCAAAACCATCGACGGTTTCACAGTTTGCTCTCAAACCGTCAATGGTTTGATCTTTAACCAAATCCATTTTCACTATTTTACCCTTACCTTACTGTGATAACTCCAAACTGTCAATGGTTTGCTTGCCTCCCACCAAACCGTCGACAGTTTGGTCTACACCAATCCAAATTTCCTTCTTTCTTTATTTTCTCATTATTTAATTTTTTTGGGTCCCTACAATTTCACAATTTTTTTATTTTTAAGACTTTGATTCTTCAATTTTTGAAAAACTTCAATGTAACTTAATTAAAGAAAATTTTTCAGGGTTTTCAAAAATTGGTCTCTGAGTCAATAAAAGATTCCTAAGAGCTTCATTCATTCATATTGAAATGTTTGAAGTACTTACATGAGACTTCTTAAATACTATGACTCTTCTAATCACTAAGTCTTCATGTATAGCTTCCATTCTTCATATTGAGCTTGACTTTTAGCTTTGTCTTTAGCTTCATGAAATCTTGTCACATTAAGTTCGAGCTTTTCACAGACTTTGATGTTGATCACTTGATCACTTGATTCACTTGACCTTGATACTTAAGTTACCTGAATCATCACTTAACCAAATATGTTAAGTTCTTTTGCTTTGTTATCATTAAAACAAGATTCTAAGCTTTGTGAGGCCAACAATCTCCCTCTTCTTGTGATGACAAGAAAAGAGCAAAAATGAGTAAGCCTTAAAAAGGCTCCCCCTTACAATAAGCATCAACTTAACAATATTTTCAATATCACAATCATTTTCAATAAGCAAATCTGAATTCATGATCAATTTCAATATCATGCTCCTATATTTGATTTCATAGTTGAGCCAATATGCATGCTTAGGTATGCAGTGTCATGCTCAATTTTTGCTCAAAAATTCTCCCCCTTTTGACATCAATCAAAAAGAGTAAGATATAAAGAAAAACATATAAATACCAAGGCACTGAGTAACCATAAGCAAAAGTATAAATCCAGAGAAGATGTTGACCTAATTGGTCTTACCTAGTTTTGATTATGACAAATAATCAGGTATTTAATGTTTATCAAGTTTGTGTGCAAGTTTATATTAGGAAGATCATTTGATGGTATATGAAGACTTGAAGAATAAAAACCTTGAAGATTCATTCATTGTAATTTAGATTATGTTCATTTCGAGTCTATAATAGTAATATAGGAACGATCTATAATAATGAATGCATACCATGCATGTAGGAATCAATAAGCTCAAAGACCTTAGAATGACCCTAGTTCATTGCACTTACATGTAAGATTGTCCACAAAATCACATAAAATATCAGGGGAATCAATTGAATTTAAACAGGACTTAAGGGCTAAAAGAAGAGGGTTTCGGGCAACTAAACCGTGGTATTCAAAACACCTCGATTGACCAAATCGTTGAAAGGTCAAATAGTTGACTTGACTCAGGCGACCAAACCAAAAAGGACTTCATCGTCCTTGGTCAACCGAACTCGCATGGTTACTTTTTCCACCAACTCGGCAGCCCAAACTTTCACGTTCAAAACTGCCTTGGGCTACCGTTCGGTAAGCCGAACTTGATACCGAGTGACCGAATCACGGACTTTTGGAAAATCGCCTTAGTTCAGCAAACTGTTCTCTTCCTAGGGCACTCGAACATGAAGAGTGTACTTTTTCTCATATGTCTGCTCAGGCAACCGAACCACAGGTTAGGCGCTCGAAACTCTCGGGTTGTACAAATTTTTACCATGGTTAAGAGGGGTTAAACAGGGTTAATTTTCCTAAACATTTTTTTAAAACAAATTTAATAATACCCTATGTATCCCCAATGGTTATAAAATAGGGCAAGTCTATATATAGGGATTCATTTGCTCTGATTAGCAAGTAATTAACAAATTGATTAAGCAAAAAATCCTCTGAAATTTTCTAAGCCCTATACACTCATATACTACCATTCTTTCGAGAAATCAAGCCTTGTGAGTGTTTATTCATTGTTCTAAGTGTGCTAAAAATCCTCATTGGTTTATTACATATTTGATTTTCGAATTGAGGGTTTAGCTAGGTTTTTCCATAGATTTTATTTAATAAATCTGTGTGAGAAAAATCTTATAGTTAAGTGAGTCTTTGCATTATTATTGCAAGGCTCATTGAGCTTGTATTTTTATGTGTGCAAAAATATTTTTACAAACCTATTGTTTGAATATCTCTTTGTGCTTTGATATTAAGAAAATATTTTTGAGATATTTTGATTATTCTTGGTACAAATCTTTGAAACCTTAAACTGTGATTGAGATTTTCATCTTTACATAGTTTCAAAGATTAGCTTGTTGATGCACTCTTGTGCTTGAAATGAGATAGTCATTACTTTGAGTGTTGATTGCACATATACACCATTGAGCTTATTGTTCTTACATTACTGGTGTGTTTTTATTATTATTGGTGCAAATCTGCTTGATTGAGAAGCATAATATTTGTACGCAAACTGTATTGTGATTTTGTTGTATTCCAGGAGTGGCCTGAGGGGGCGTTAATTTAGCCCGAAAGGATTGGTTGTAAAGGTTTAAGACAACCCTGTGCCAATTGACCTAGTTGTATTTAGGTGTCACTCCACCCTTGAAGTGAGTGTATTTCTTGTGTTTGTAATCCAAGGCGGGGACATAGGCAGTTTGACGAACCTCGATAACATATCTAATGTCATCTCTCCTTACTGCTTTATTATGCATGCTTAATTAGATTGCTTGTGCAGTATAATTTCCGCTGAATATACATTGATTTATTTTATCCATACTAGATTGACCCTAGATTTGTGTAATATTGCTGCTAATTGATTGACGTAGGGGATTAATTTTTAAAATACCAATTCACCCCCCCTCTTGGGATTACAATAAAGCTAACAGAAGACACAAAACATAACTTTACATTCATCATGCATAAAAAGATAGATAATAAGTCCCAAAGTAGCATGAGAAAATAGAAAAGATTATATATAAGAATTTTTAATAATTTCCAATAATCATTATATCATTACTTAATAAGTCTAGCTCCTTCTGAATGAAATTTATTTCATATTCAATAAATTCAGAATTTCATTCTTGAAGGACAAACTATGTATCCATGTATAGTATGTAAATATCATGTGAAACTATCATCATTATCAATCATCATTTGCAATCATCATTATTAATCATGCTTTTAAGTTTATTATGTCATGCTCATGCTCAGCTAGCTCATGTTTTGTTTAGGTAAATTTTCTCCCCCTTTTTATAGCAACAAAAGGATAGAATTAAAGAAATATTATGCAAAAGTACTAAGGATCAAAAACATTTAGATTGCAATAACAAGGTCCATAAGTCAGCATATATTTCAATCATAATATGGTCATTCATCATTCAGCATGCCAAAAAAAATATGACTTATTCAACATCAGTATGTGAACTAATATGGTCGAGATAAACAAATAAAAAGGCAAAGAACAACAAAATAGCAATGTCAAACATGTCAACCCAGCATAGTGTTTGGTTCCAGAAAATTTTCATGCATCTACAGTTCCATCAAATTTGTATGATCATGCTTATGCTTGCATGCTTTAGTCATATTTCAAAAATTCATCTTCCGAGTCGTATATTAGATGGTATGAATTAAATATCCATGCTTAGGTTTCATGTTTTTTCTCAACGCATCTCCTCTTTATTACATTACATCAATTAAAAGGAGAAGGTCATCAATAAGCATATATAATCAACATAAAACAGGTTTTTATTTTTTATGATCTTGTAGAAATAGAATATGGCAACACATTTACTAATTTGTGTTGCAAAAACTAAAAATTTAATGTTACAGCCTTGGTTTTGTTGTACCCATCCATTCTTTGTTGTAGCCACAGTTCTTAAAGTACAAAATTGATTTTTGTAGATTAAATAATGCATTCATTACACAATTTTTAATCAAAATTTAAATAAAATGACCATATAAATTTAAAATATAATTCAAATAAAAATATGCATAAATTGTTTTGTGGATGAATAATTCATTTTATACACAATTATTGAGATTAATAAAACAAGTGATATTCAAATATAAAATATAACTAAAATAATAATAATAAATCCTATCCATAAATTTTCTTATTTTTTAAAAAATAATAGAAATCATTCCAAAAATATTTTTACCAGTTTTCAATTGTCCTATATAATAGGGATGTTCTTAGAGTACTAAAGTGAGTTTCAATGTAAAATAATCCACAAAAATAATCGAAATTATTTTTTATTTTTTTCTTTATTAATTAGGATTTTCTTTAATTTGTATTCTTCTTTATTTTTATTATTTTTATCATATTTTTTAAATTATTATTTGACCCAAAAACAAATAAGGCTATATTCAATTAAAATTTTAATTTATTTTAATTTGAAATACAAATTATTTTTAATTTTAACTAAGCATTCTTTAGTTTCTATTTCAAGTTTTTACATATAATTTTATTTTAAAAATTTTTTTACAATAACACTAATTAAACATCACCTTGATTTTTGTTCAAATCTCATGTCTTGAGCCTAACAATTAGCTGGGATTTTGGGACATTAGTTCCTAAATTCGGGTAGTAACTTATAAATTGTTTTGTCTACTTCAGATGTTTTGGGCATCAATTCCCAAATCCGAATAATCACTTCCAAGTTATTATGTATACTTTAAATATTTTGGGCATTAGTTCCCAAATCCGAATAGCCACTTTCAAATTGTTTTGTCTACTTTAGATGTTTTGGTCATTAGTTCCCAAATCCAAGTAGTTACTTCCAAATTATTCTGTCAACTTTGGATTCTTGGGACATTAGTTCCCAAATTCGAGTAGTCATTTCCAAATTGTTATGTCTACTTTGGATATTTTAGGTATTAGTTCCCAAATCCGAGTAGTCACTTCCAAGTTATTCAGCCATTCCCAAATCTGAATAGTCACTGCCAAGTTGTTTTGTTTACTTCAGATACTTGTGGCATTAGTTCTAAAATTCGAGTGGTTATTTCCAAGTTATTTTGGCTGTCTCGGAGGCATATGACATTAGTTCCCAAATCTGAGTGGCACTTCCAAGTTATTTTGGCTATCTGAGAAGCATGTGGCATTAGTTCTAAAATCCGAGTAGTCACTTCCAAATTGCCTTGACTATCTAAGAGGCAAATGATAATAGTTTTCAAATTTGAGTAGTTATTTCCAAATTGTTTTGGCTGTCTCAGAGGCATGTGACATTAGTTTCCAAATTAGATCAGTTGAATTGATCTGACCAATCCTAACCTCCGGTTAATTATTTTAATTTTAAAATTAATTTTTAATTGGTTTTTAAATTTTAAAATTTGGAAAAAAAATATTTAAATTTTTTAAAAATAAATAAATTTATTTGAGTTTTTTTTTCCTTGGATAAAAAATGAAAAAATAAATTAAATTACCAAAATTGAAGAAAAAAAAGTCTTTAAAAATCTCAGAAAATTGCTAAAAAAATGTTGGAAAATATTTAGAAAATTCTTAAAAACTTTGCAAAAATCTGTGAATGTTTAAAAGACCTTTTTAAATTAAATTTGATGAATTTGTTTGATTCTTATATATATATATATATATATATATATATATATATATATATATTCTATTTTGTATGGGTGCATTCGAGCGATTAAACAAATGGTAAAGAGGTATTTGAGACCTCACCTATATAAGTTCTGAGATGAGTTTTATCTAATAAGATCCCATCCGTTGGATGTCTTATTAAACATTCCTAAATTACACCTTATCTTATATTTTATTTTATATTTTTAATATTTATTTACTTATTTAAAAGGAGTTAATTAAAAACTATTAGATTCAATTTAGGGATAATTAATGGTTAATTAGGCACCATTTATAGAATAGGTGTGTAGGGAATGTTAGTACCTTCCTCTCGTATAACTGAACTCCCGATCTCAACTCTGGTAAAAACAAATTGAAACTATTGGCTCCTCTTTTTCTTTTTTCTTTTTTCTTTTTTCTTTTTCCCCAGTTTTGCACCTAATTTTATCAAAACTACTCTTTTTCTCTCCAAATAAAATATATTTTTCTTTATGTTTTAGATTTATTTAAATTTATTTCTAGAATAAAAAAGACAACATGCTAAAAAATCTACTACTTTAATTTATTCTTGCCACAACTTAAGTCCTCATTCATCTAACAGGTGAGAATCATTGTTGAATAATAAATGCCCCATTCAATTAATTTGAGAATATATATACAGCTAGTATGTAATATTTTTTTTTTCAAAAAGAAAAGATATTCATTAAATGTGTGGACTCACATATGTCAATGTTTGGTTTAATAGAAGAATCTTACTTAGATATATATATTTTTTAAAATGACCATTATATCCTTAACATATGTTTAACGAATATATGAAGAATAGTTATATTTTTAACACAAAAACCAACTAAGAATATGTACGTAATCAAATCTATATGTAAAATTTTCATAAATTGTAAATTTAAACATTATACTTAATAAATAATTAACCAAAAAAATTAAGAACAATATAATGTCTAAATATTACATTAATTTTTTATAAAATAATAATGTTACTTCTATTTTAATAAATTATAAATATTAATTAAGATTTTAATTAATAAATATTAACATTTTTTATAGAAGTTTTAAATATTGTCTAATTAAAATTTAATTTAAAATTTTAATATCCTTAATAAATAAATTAACAAAAGCTTACTTTAATAAATATTTTTAATAGGTGGGAGTAGAATGTTTATGTTTCATGGAAATCCCTAGGTACAAGAATGTCAATATACACACCACATTAGATCCTCATGCTCAAACATACATTAGATCAACATGTAACATAAGTATATGAAAAAAAAAAGTTTTGATTTGCTTTTTACGATTATCGAGGAAAAGTTTGCGAATCTTACCAGTGCCAGCCTGACCATAAGGCCATTGAGCACTTTGCTTAGGGCCCCAAAATTTTTGGGCTCCCAAATTATTTTTTAATATTAACATTATTTATGATGTCATCTCTCCCCATACATTAATTTTTCCACTATCTTAAAAGTTAGAGCCCAATTTTTTTTTTTTTAATGTTAACATTATTTATGATATCATTTCTTCTCATACATTAACTTTCCCATTATCTCTAAAATAAATAAAATTATATTTTGAAAAGTAAAATAAATGTAATTTAATTCGTTCTTTTTCAGGTCTCAAGGTAATCTTGAATATAAAACTTTAATTAGTGATTTTGCATCTAAAAAAATTAGAAAAATTATTTTTAAATAAAAATAAAACAAAATATTAACATTTTCTAATTAAATCATTCGCCTAGAACCCCATATTGTAAAGATCCGGCCCTGAGTCTTGCCTTTAGGAAAGAAGTATAGAGATTCTATTCCTAAACAAATCTTTGAGGAGCAAAGGAAATATTAGAGTTAATTTCATATAGATTTGTGTTTTGTAGAAACAAAATGAAAACTCAATTTAAATTGTAGAAAATAATAGTAGCATGGTTCAACCTTGTTGCTTCTTTTAAATTATTTTGTTCATTTAAAAAACACATATACTCAGAGAATAATCAACAAGAAGTTCAATGATCGAACCTTACTACTTCAAACTCATACTTTTCTACATTACACTCATACACGATTCACATTCTGATAACCATCAACCAATACAGAAGGTAGAAATCCTTCATTATGCAGTGCCTGCACATCACTATCACTTGTTATCGTTTATTGCAATTTGACAGCAGATGAAGAGTTTTACAAGTGAAGAAATGCACTGAAGCTAGGGCCTAGGGGGTGGACTTTTGAAGATGTTCATGTCCAATTCCAACGGGGAGACTGTGCAGTTCGGTGACTTGGTGTAAATCCAGAAACACGTTCACCACCCTCGCCTTTATGGCCAACTCCCGGACTCGGGACGGACTCTATTAAACTTCGATCACCAGCCTTGCCTTTATGGCCAACTCCCGGACTTGGGGCGGACTCCTCTAAAATTCGATCACCAGCCTTGCCTTTATGGCCAACTCCCGGACTCGAGACCGACTCCTCTAAAATTCGATCTCCAGCCTTGCCTTTATGGCCAATTCCCGGACTTGGGGCGGACTCCTCTAAAATTCGATCTCCAGCCTTGCCTTTATGGCCAACTCCCGGACTCGGGACCGGCTCCTCTAAAATTCGATCAATGCTGGTGAGATGACGAATGAAAAGCTCTTCATCATTATTAAATGCATGATTGCTAGGATGACCGCCATTTTCCCTGCTTAGGAGTTTGTTCTTGCTTCTGAGGATGGGAAATGAAAGACGGATGCAAGGCAGAGGATGAGCAGAAGCATGCTTAGGTAACTAGCCATCACTAATAGGGCTAGGGTGATGCCCTAGCCCTATTAAAAATATGTGTTCTAAATGGTGGGGCAACTGGTGGGGATTTGACCTCTTTATATAATATTGTAAATGGAGACTTTACATGGAAAGTGACTGATGTATGGAAAGTGTGTAAAATTCTTAAAAGTATGTGTTCTAAATCCTAATTGATTTACTTTTCACAAAGATATTTATTTAATTTATTTCATTATGGTTAAAAGTAATCCTAATTGCGCGCACACGTGTCTTTTTCTGAATGAAATTTGAGATATATGCACCTTTTTTAATTTGGGCTTTGGAGTTTGATCAACCTGACTCCTAGTTAATCTTGCGATTGATAAACCCCGACATTAATTCCGAACAAAAACCTAGGTTTTAACATTTACAAACTAAAAATTGGACCTTAGAGCTTAACATTTATGGAATGTGAAGGCTTTAATTACAAAATTTGGAATTTTTGGAACTCAACAAATGACAGACTCTTATTACCAACTTTAACAGAAACAAAAGGATTCAATTAAACATAAATCAAGGACTCAGATTTGGACCTTACAAGGACTTGGGTTCCTTGATTTGAAAACCAAGGGTCTTACTTAGGATTTAAAATCAAGTCTTATCATGTCGGGATTCCGAGAAGTCCTGGTTAAAATTGGAGTGTCGACATATATATATATATATATATATATATATATATATATATATATTATTTTATTATTCACAACACATATTATTTAGAAAGAGAGTGTAAACGGAAGTCGTAATGAGCATCCTAATATTATATATTATATTATATTATCTTACTCAACTCATATATATATATTTGGGGTCATTATAAAAAGTTAGAACAATATTATGAGAATTAATTAGTTTTTTTATATAAATGAATAATATATTTATTATAATGATTTACACAATTAAAGATAGTAGTTATTAGGACTCTTTTCAAAAAGGAAATATATTTATTAAATGTGTGAGTTGGCAAATCTTTGTATCATGTTTTGTTTATAAAATATCATAAATTAGTCAATTAAAATTTTTTTAATTTTTTATGATCTTGTAGAAACAGAATATGGCAACACATTTACTAATTTGTGTTGCAAAAACTAAAAATTAAATGTTACAGCCTTTGGTTTGTTGTACCCACCCATTCTTTGTTGTAGCCACCAGTTCTTAAAATACAAAATTGATTTTTGTAGATTAAATAATGCATTCATTACAAAAATTTTTAATTTAAATTTAAATAAAGTGACCATATAAATTTAAAATATAATTCAAATAAAAATATGCATAAATTGTTTTGTGGATGAATAATTCATTTTATACACAATTATTGGGATTAAAAAACAAGTGATATTCAAATATAAAATATAACTAAAATAATAAAAAAAAATCCTATCCATAAATTTTCTAAATTTTTTAAAAATAATAGAACTCATTCAAAAAATATTTTTACTATTTTTCAATTGTCCTATAGGAATGTTCTTAGAGTACTAAAGTGAGTTTCAATGTAAAATAATCCACCAAAATAATTGAAATTATTTTTTATTTTTTTATCTTTATTAATTAGGATTTTCTTTAATTTGTATTCTTCTTTATTTTATTATTTTTATCATATTTTTTAAATTATTATTTGACCCAAAAACAAATAAGCCTATATTCGATTAAAATTTTAATTTATTTTAATTTGAAATACAAATTATTTTTAATTTTAACTAAGCGTTCTCTAGTTTCTATTCCAAGTTTTTACATTTAATTTTTATTTTCAATTTTTTTTTTTTACAATAACACTAATTAAACTTCTCCTTGATTTTTGTTCAAATCTCATGTCTTGAGATACATGCAATTACCTAACAATTAGTTGGGATTTTGGGACATTAGTTCCTAAATCCGAGTAGTAACGTATAAATTGTTTTGTCTGGTTCGGATGTTTTGGGCATCAATTCCCAAATCCAAATAATCACTTCTAGGTTGTTATGTCTACTTCAGATATTTTGGGCAATAGTTCCCAAATCCGAATAGTCACTTTCAAATTGTTTTTTCTACTTTAGATGTTTTGGTCATTAGTTCCCAAATCCGCATAATTACTTCCAAGTTATTTTGTCAACTTTGAATTCTTGGGACATTAGTTCCCAAATTTGAGTAGTCATTTCCAAATTGTTATGTATAGTTTGGATATTTTAGGTATTAGTTCCCAAATCCGAATAGTCACTTCCAAGTTATTCTATCATCTTCAGATACTTGGAATATTAGCTCCCAAATCCGAATAGTCACTTACAAGTTATTTTGTTTGCTTCAAATACTTGGGGCATTAGTTCCTAAATCTGAGTAGTCACTTCCAAGGTGTTCTGTTTACTTCAGATACTTGTGGCATTAGTTCTAAAATCCGAGTGGTTATTTCCAAGTTATTTTGGCTGTCTTGGAGGCATATGATATTAGTTCCCAAATTTGAGTGGTACTTCCAAGTTATTTTGGCTATCTGAGAAGCATGTGGCATTAGTTCTAAAATTTCAGTAGTCACTTCCAAATGACAATAGTTTCCAAATATGGGTCGTCATTTCTAAATTGTTTTGGCTATGTCGGAGGCATGTGACATTAGTTTCCAAATTAGATCAGTTGAACTGATTTGACAAATCGTGAACCTCTGGTTTATTTTAATTTTAAAAATAATTTTTAATTGGTTTTTAATTTTTAAAATTTGGAAAAAAAAATAGTAAACATTTTGAAAAAAATTAGAAAAAATTATTTAAAAATTTTGTAAAATAAATAAAATTTATTTGAGTTATTTCTCCTTGGATAAAAAATGAAAAAAAAAATTAAATTACCAAAATTGAAGAAAAAAAAGTCTTTGAAAATCTCAGAAAATTGCTAAAAAATTTTTAGAAAATTCTTAAAAATTTTGCAAAAAATTGTGAATGTTTAAAAGACCTTTTTGAATTAAATTTGATGAATTTGTTTGATTCTTATATATATATATATATATATATATATATATATATATATATATATATATATATATATATATTCTATTTTGTATGGGTGCATTCGAGTGATTAAACAAATGGTAAAAAGGTAATTGAGAACTCACCTATATAAGTTCTAAGATGGGTTTTATCTAATAAGATCCCATCATTTGGAGGTTTTATTAGACATTCCTAAATTACACCTTATTTTATATTTTTAATATTTATTTACTTATTTAAAATGAGTTAATTAAAAACTATTAGATTCAATTTAGGGATAATTCATGGTTAATTAGGTACCATTTATAGACTAGGTGTATAAGGGATGCTAGTACCTTCCTCTCGTATAACTGAACTTCTGATCCCAACTCTAGTAAAAACAGATTGAGACTACTAGCTCCTCTTTTTCTTTTTCTTTTTCTTTTTTTTTTCCCCCAGTTTTGCACCTAATTTATCAAAACTACTTTTTTTCTCTCCTAATAAAATATATTTTTCTTTATGTTTTAGATTTATTTAAAATTATTTCTAGAATAAAAAAAGAAAATGTGCTAAAAAATCTACTACTTTAATTTATTCTTGCCACAACTTAAGTATCAGCCCTTTCTTTTAAGTAGATTATTTTTTAGATAATTGTACCTCTATCATATAGAAATGAAAATTTAATACTTATGAAGAAATACTTGCAACATTTTAAAATTTTAAATAATTTTATTGAACTTAAAATATGTGGCAATAAGTAGTTTTTAGTATTTTTTTAAAAATATTATTCAAATGATTGAGAAA
This sequence comes from Malania oleifera, assembly GCF_029873635.1. Classification (NCBI taxonomy): domain Eukaryota; kingdom Viridiplantae; phylum Streptophyta; class Magnoliopsida; order Santalales; family Ximeniaceae; genus Malania; species Malania oleifera. Next base: position 19,999,564 of record NC_080422.1, read on the forward strand.
ATTTCTAATTAATCTCTAAAGTAAAAGTTAATTAATTTGGATGAATTTTTTAAATAAAATAATTTTAATTACTTTAATAATTTAATTATATTACTAAATGTGATATTAAAATATTCCATTACTTTAATTAGGGACTCAATATATTTTTAAATAATTCTCAAATTTTAAGAAAACACATAGTAATTGATCATTTTAGTTTCTAACTTTTTTTAGGATAAAATTTTCAAAAAAAATTGAAATAATATTACATATTAATTCATTATGTTTGCTTATTTTACCATACTAATTTTATAACAAATATTGATCTAGTCTCTTAGGCTTCTACTAATTTTGTGACCATCTATTAAATGGTAATAAAATGACCATTATATACTTGACATATGTATAACGAATATATGAAGAATAGTTGTATTTTTAACACAAAAACCAACTAAGAATATGTACGTAATCAAATCTATACCGTAAAATTTTCAGAAATTGTAAATTTAAACATTATACTTAATAAATAATTAACCAAAAAAATTAAGAACAATATAATGTCTAAATATTACATTAATTTTTTATAAAATAATAATGTTACTTCTATTTTAATAAATTATAAATATTAATTAAGATTTTAATTAATAAATATTAACATTTTTAATAGAAATTTTAAATATTTTCTAATTAAAATTTAATTTAAATATTTAATATCCTTAATAAATAAATTAACAAAAGCTTACTTTAATAAATATTTTTAATAGGTGGGAGTAGAATGTTTATGTTTCATGGAAATCCCTAGGTACAAGAATGTCAATATACACACCACATTAGATCCTCATGCTCAAATATACATTAGATCAACATGCAATCATAGGTGTATGAAAAAAAAAGTTTTGATTTGCTTTTTACCGATTATCGAGGAAAAGTTTGCGAATCTTGCCAGTGCCGCCCTGAACATAAGGCCATTGAGCACTTTGCTTAGGGCCCCAAAATTTTTAGGCTCCCAAATTTTTTTTAAATATTAGCATTATTTATGATGTCATCTCTTCTCATATATTAATTTTCCCACTATCTTAAAAGTTGGAGCCCAAATTTTTTTTTTTTTTTTTAATGTTAACATTATTTATGATATCATTTCTTCTCATACATTAACTTTCCCATTATCTCAAAAGTAAATAAAATTATATTTTGAAAAGTGAAATAAATGTAATTTAATTCCATCTTTTTTAGGTCTCAAGGTAATCTTGAATATAAAACTTTAATTAGTGATTTTGCATCTAAAAAAGTTAGAAAAATTAATTTTAAATAAAAATAAAAATTAAACAAAATATTAAGGTTCCCTAATTAAATCATTCGCCTAGAGCTTCATATTGTAAAGAGCCAACCCTGAACGAAGTATAGAGATTCTATTCCTAAACGAATCTTTGAAGAGCAAAGGAAATATTAGAGTTAATTTCATATAGATTCGTGTTTTGTAGAAACAAAATGAAAACTCAATTTAAATGCTATATCATTCAAATATAGATAATAGAGGTTGTTCATATCTTGTGTTTTATTGCTTTATATTTTTGGGCTAATAATATTTCTTAGTGCAATTTATGCATTTTTTTATCTCGTGACTCATGACATTTTTGAAGTATTATATTTGTCTATGCTTGAAAAATTAACTTTGTATTCACTTCATTTTGTGAAACACTATAAAAAATAAGGTTATTAGTGACGATTTTATCAGTATTAGATATGGTAGGAAATTAGTCGTTAGACTTGCGGTTACTACTACTTATTAGTAACGAATTCATAAAGTGTCACTAAAAGTGCAGTACTAGTAACAGTTCTATACCGTCACTAAAAGCCTAAGACAATATTAGTGACCGTCAATAAACTGTCACTAATGTTATGCTTTCGGAAATTAAAACCGTCACTAATAATATCCTATTAGTAATAGTTATAAGACCATTACTAATATTTGGCATTTAGTAACGAATTTGAGTCGAGAAAATGTCGATTTTATAATGACGGTGTTAGTCTTTTAGTGATAATTTTAAAAACTGTCACGAATACTTTGAAATAATTAAAATATTTTTTGAGAATTCATGTAAAAACATGTAGTTGCATTTTAGCATACATAAAATTAAACTAGAATTACTAAAACATTCATAAATTATTCAAAATTAAAATACAAATTATTCAAAATTCAAATACATATAAATACAAATTGAAATTAAAAAATAAAAAAATAATTATGTTCAAATATCAAAAGAATACAGGAAAAGTCAAAACCTACGCGCATCCGATGCGACTATAGTGTTTGGCATCGTCATAATGTTGTGACAGCCGCAAACCCTACAAAAGAATAATTATACAATAAATTAGTATACAATATTTGAACATATATGTATGAAAGTTAAGAAGTTGTCCCAAGAAAGGGGGGGGGGGGGGTGAATTAGATTATTAAAATTTCTTTTGATTCCTTTCGTGAATTCTTAACCTCTTGTTAATCTAGCAATCACACAACCAAACCTTATTTGGACAATCAATCCACAAGCCAATACTTTAACAAAACACAAACAAAATTGGTTTATTTAAGTTCAGCGGAAAATTAATTAAATTATAAACCTTTACAACTAAGTGTAAGAATGGTAACTTGAATACTCTGTAGATTTTCAAATATTCTTCCAACAATTCAATTCAACCAAAATGATCAAAATAAGATACACATGTTAGATTGATTCCTGCAATGCTTTCAAGATTTAGCACTTTAGTAACTCAAAGTAATTAATCACAAAATATTCAATCAAGATATGAAAACCAGCTCTAATACAAGTTTCAGCTTTTGTCAGCCTATATATATGAATTTGATTCAAGCCCTGTAGAGAATGAAATTTGTCTTTCAAGACGATAAGTAATATAACATCCACACTCTTCCCAAAATTCAGATTTCAAATAAACCTTTAGTTAATAGGTTTTGGGTGTTGAATCAATCAACGTACTCCCTGGTTTTCGCAATTAATATTGATCAACAAACGTACTTCCTTTCGATTTTCGCAAGTCCCAAAAACAAATTAATATTTAGTTTATTTAAAATCCAATCCCCGTAGTTTTTATGATTAGGAAATTTAAATCATCCACGTAGTTGATATTTGCAGGAAATTAAAAAGAATAGGGAAAGAGAGTGACACCATGTTTTTTACGAGACTCAACTTATCCCCAGCGTACATCCTTGCCTTTGGCCAATACCACCAAAGGATTCAACTATACCGTTCCTTTCTGGGCAAATTAAACCTTTTACAAGCGATACCCCAAGCCTAGACACTCCTTAAGTAGGCTAGAGCAACACCTCTCCAAGCGATAACCCTACGCTTGATAACAACAATCCAACAACCCTAAATCTTCTACAAGATCAGAAACAAGAGAAGAGAACTTGTGTACAAGAGACACTCTCAGATAAATATATTAGTAAAACAATCAGCACAATATACTTCAAAGTAAATTCAATATAAGTAATTGAACCTCAATGAAATTACATCACCGAATTAATCTTCCTTTGATTGAAAGATCCGTACTTTGAAAGCACAATGTCGGTTCAAAGTATTAAGATAGTAGTTACTAGGACTCTTTTCAAAGAGGAATACAATACTTTGATTGAAGGATTCATACTTTCAAAGATTCATACTTTGATTGAAAGATTCATAATGATTTACCCAATTTAAGAGAGTAGTTATTAGGACTATTTTCAAAAAGGAAATACATTTATTAAATCTGTGAGTTGGAAAATCTTTGTATCATGTTTTGTTCATAAAATAATTTTTTTATTTTTTATGATCTTGTAGAAACAGAATATGGCAACATATTTAATAATTTGTGTTGCAAAAACAAAAAATTAAATGTTATAGCCTTGAGTTTGTTGTACCCACCTATTCTTTGTTGTAGCCACCAGTTCTTAAAATACAAAATTGATTTTTATAGATTAAATAATTCATTCATTACAAAATTTTTAATTAAAATTTAAATAAAATGACCATATAAATTTAAAATATAATTTAAATAAAAATATGCATAAATTATTTTGTGGATGAATAATTCATTTTATACACATTTATTGAGATCAATAAAACAAGTGATATTCAAATATAAAATATAACTAAAATAAAAAAACAAATCCTATCCATAAATTTTCTAAATTTTTTAAAAATAATAGAAACCATTCAAAAAATATTTTTACTATTTTTCAATTGTGATATATAATAGGAATGTTCTTAGAGTACTAAAGTGAGTTTCAATGTAAACTAATCCACCAAAATAATGAAATTATTTTTTTATTTTTTTTTTTCTTTATTTTTTTTTTTTAGTTAGTATTTTCTTTACCTTGTATTCTTCTTTATTTTTAGTATTTTTATCAGCTTTTTTAAATTATTAATTTGACCCAAAACCAATAAGCCTATATATTCAATTCCATTTTAATTTAATTTTAAGTTTGAAAATACAATTATTTTATTTTACAAAGCATTTTTATTTTTCTATTTTCCAGTGTTTTTTACAATATACTTTTTTTCTTTTCACTTTTTTTTTTACAATAAACAACTAATTAAACATCCTCCTTGATTTTTTGTTCATTCTCATGTCTTAGAGACATGCACTTACCTAAAATTCGTTGGGATTTTGGGCATTAGTTCCTAAATGCGTGTAGTAACTTATAAATTTGTTGTTTTTACTACTTCAGATATTTTTGGCATCAATCTCCAAATCTGAATAATCAACTTCAGTTGTTATGTCTACTTCAGTATTTGGCATTAAGTTCCCAAATCCGAATAACCACTCCAATTGTTTTGTCTACTTCAAAATGTTTTGGGTCATATTAGTTCCTCAAATCCGGGTAGTT